>NC_064920.1:413537977-414137977 GCF_023897955.1 Schistocerca gregaria | reverse complement strand
ATGATCAACATATTATTGATTCCTGCAAAGGAAAGTTAGAAATAAATAATAAAATATCTGACTCAGAATTTACCGTATTAAATACAAGGAAAATAACGTTCTGATGTATCTGCAAAGTCTAGTTTCATCATAGATCCATTGCATGTTATGCTATTGAATTAAATACAGAACTGAAGCAAAATTCAGTCGTAAGTGTCTGTCTGAATATTGTGAAATGAGATACTGACTGAAGTAAATTAGATGTTTTCTGTTCCCCTTTGTCAACTTTGGTGGAGTGTAGCAGTGATACATTGGAACTAAACATTCCACAGTATGTTGAGGTAAGTATTAACACATCTCTTTTGTCAGATGTTGTAGCTAACCAATCTATTTGGGAAAGATTATTTGATTTTCACGTACAGTTGCAATTAAATTGGTGGAACATATATGTGGCAGATTTTAGTCAACAATTTTGAAACAACTGCATAAATCTTAGTTTTCTGTTATGACTTCATATTAATTTATATGATGTACGGTTTTTTGTAATATTAAGAGCAAATGGCTTAGTGTTAATATTTAGTGAAGTGATTACTTACCAAAAGCAACAAGTCAGGCTGAAACATAATTTGTCTTTGAACTCTATGTGAAAGCAAATAGTATATTTAAATATTTGCACTTATCAAAAAGAAAAAAAGGAGATTTGAAGTGGAATGTCAGTGGCCTCTTGCTTATATTAGGCTAACTGAGGTAAGTGGGTTAATTGCTGTATCCAAAAATCTTCTGAGTATACATTTTTTGACACCACATGCCATAGACCTCATGTGATATCACAATCTTTGTGAATGTTGTAGGGTGACACCTGCAAGGCCTTAGTTACTCATTATATTACTTCATACTTCAGTTTCTGTCTAATGATACCTCATCTTTTACTATCCTACCTACTTTAAATGATATTTTCTTCTAATAACCTATCTGTTGTGGGTAGAACCATGAGACATTAAACTAAGCTTTTAGTAGCAATAGAGAAACTGCTTTCTCTCACAGGTATTATTTACATTTTTGTCTTACAAGTAAGGAAGCAAAGCCAGCCTTAGTCTGCAGGTTTTTTGTTTCAATGTAGGTGGTGACATTAGTCTTTGGTGCATTATTTCTGTGGTGTGGTGTTTCTTAAGTGCAATGAGGATTTGGCAAATTCTTTAGAAAGTGCCACATGCTGTTTAAGAAACAGTGTGTGCCCACAGAAGAACTCTCATGTAAATTTTGGACAGAGATAGGAAGCCTTAAAAGAGTCGTCCTTATTGAACCTGTATTCCCGTGCCCTGAATATCCCCAGCATCTACGTCTACATACATGTTCCACAGGCTATCAAACGGTGCATGGCAGAGGGTGCCTTGTTTCACTATAGTTATTTCCTTTCCAGTTCTGCTCCAAACAGAGCAAGGTTAAACAGCTATTTATATTCCTCCATACTTATCTTTGTGATCCTTACATGAGATTTACGTTGACAGCAGTAGAATCATTCTGCAGTCAGCCTCAAATGTCAATTCTATAAATTTTCTCAATAGTGTTCTTCTTTCCAGGCATTCCCATTGGAGTGCACAAACATCTCCATAAACTCGCTTATTGATTTTTTTTTTTCGCAAAAAATCTAGCAGCGTGCCTCTGAATTGCCTTGATGTCTTCCTTTAAACCAAGTTGGATGGAATCCCAAACACTCAACCAGTACTCAAGAATAAGCACACAATGTCCTATATGCAGTCTCATGTACAGGTCAACCAAATTTTCCTAAAATTCTCTCCATAAACTGAAGTTGATCATTCAACTTCCCTACTACCATCCTTATGCGCTCATTCCATTACATATCACTTTGCAATGTTACACCTAGGTGTTTCATCTCTCTATAAACTGAAATTGACCATTCAGCTTCCCTACTACCATCCTTATGCACTCATTCCATTACATATCACTTTGCAATGTTACACCTAGGTGTTTGATCCATGTCAAGCAGTATACTACCAGTGCTGTATTCAGACATTACAGAATTGTTTTTCCTGCTTGTCTGCATTAACTTACATTTTCCTATGTTTAAAGAATACTGCCATTCAACACTTCAGCAAGAAATATTATCTAAATCATCCTGTATCCTCCCACAATCATTCAAATATGACACTGTCCTGTGCACCACAGCATCATCAGCAATCAGCTGCAGATTGTTCCTTATCCTGTCCATTATATCATTTTTGTATATAGAGAGTAAGAGCAGTCCTATCTCACTTCCCTGGGGCACTGCTGACGATACCCTTGCCTCTGAGGAACACTCATGGTTGAGGACAATGTACTGAGTTCTATTACTTATTTGGGACTCACTTATTTGGGACCTTGCTCTGTAGGCACATACCTTCGTTAACAGAATACATTGGGACACATTGTCTAATGATTTCTGGAAATCTAGGAACGTTAAATCTGCTTGTTGCTTTTCATCCAAGGTTGGCAAGAAAAGGGCAAGCTGAGTTTCACATAAGTGATTCTTCCTAAACCAGTGATGATTTATGGACAGAAGCCTTTCATCTAAAGGAAATTTAGTATAACTCAACTGCAAACATGTCCAAGAACTGTGAAGCAAACTGATGTTAAGGATGTGTGCCTGTAATTTTGAGGATCCATTCTTTTAGCTTTTTTATAAACCAGGGTTACCTGCTCTCTTTTCCAGTCACTTGGTAGTTTACACTGGGTGAGAGATTTGTGATAAATGCAACCTAATAATGGTCCATTGCCATAGATTTCTCTCTGTAAAACCAAATTGGGATTCCATCCTGACCTGGTGACTTACTTGTTTTCAACACTTTCAGTTACTTCTCTATGCCAGGGAAGCCTGTTACTCTGTCTTCCATATGGGAGTTTGTATGACAGTCAAACAATGGTATGTTTTTATGATTCTCCTATGTGAATCATTTACTACATGAGAAATTAAAACTTTGGCTTTCCTTTTGATGTATGCTATTGCCACACCAGGCTAGTCAACGAGTGACTAAGTAGAAGACTTCAACATGCTGAGCTGTTTTATGTAGGATCAGAGTTTTCAAAGGTTCTTGGCAAGAGCTTTTGCTAAGGTATGATGGTGGTAGTTGTTGTATGCTTCACACACTTTCTTTTTACAGATGCATGAATTACTAATAACTTTCGCCTGTCATCATTCGCTCGTTCTCTTTGGAACTAAGAGTGCAACTATCTCAGCTACCTCTGCAGTTTCCAATTGTTTTTATTAAACCATGACAGGTCTTTTCTGTCCTCAATCTACTTCCTTGCACATACTTCTCCAGAGCAAAATTTATAGTCTGTTGTCCTCAATCCACTTCCTTGCACATACTTCTCCAGAGCAAAATTTATAGTCTGTTAAAACTTTGCCTATAATTCCCCTACATGCATCATAATGGAACTAAATGATGTCTTGTTTATTTTCTAAGTGGATTGCTAACAACTGAATCAATGGATGCCCCAGTATATACTTGGTGGGTTAATGTCACCCTCAACTAATATTGCTGGGTCTGGGTATTTCTGCACTGGTGAGCAAAGACTTTCTTTAAGTGATTCTGAAGTATATGGTTATGGTGGAATTGGGTGGCCAGTGAATTGTTAATTAACTTGAGTTCACTTAGCTCTATTACATGTGTCCTGATAACTTCACAAACAGACCCAGGTTTGACATGACAAACACAATATTTTTGTTGACTGCAATGATCACTGACCTTCGGATGGCATCTAAATTGTCTTTCCAATATACATTTACTGTTAAAGTTTTGACAATCAAAGGGGCTTTATTTCATACATGATCTGAGTTCACTCTCTGTATACTGGCTGGTAAGTTTTTGTCACCAACTATCTTAGAAAAACCCCTGTGGACTCCACAAGTTTGGCTCCATACAATGCCCCCCGCCCCGTCCCCCCTGTCCACCAAATGTTGTAGTTTGTAATTTGTCATGCTACTATACACTATCTTCACAAACTCTCACGTATGCTTATGTTTTATTGCCAGCATCATACTTATCATTGCATTGACTGTTTTGGTACTCAAAGACACTTACATTATACTAACATGGTTGTAGTTTTTCTGTATTAGAACTACATGGAATGGATTCATGGAGGAGCATTACTTGGCACAAAGACCAAAGATTGTAATGACTGCCTGAAATCTTTTCTCAATGATCTGGCACTTGGAATAAGTCTAGGGACATGCAACAGAGACCTGAGGACACAATATAACTGAAAATGCATTTTGTGAAAAATGACACTTTGAACATCTTTGTTTACTAAGTGAGGGTACAGACTTGTGTTGAAGGTTTTCTGAAAGTGATGAAGCATGACATCAACCTGTGCTCTGCAATCCATAATCACAAGCTATGAGTGAGATGAACAATATGGCTTCCATATAATAGGCACTTGTGGAAGCTACTTCAGTTTATATAGTGGAGTTGCTCAGTCTCTAAGGAGGGCATCACACATAACACAACATACATTTTAAAATTCTGCAGCAAATTGACAACAGTTAATAAATCTCTACTCATGGCAATACGTTATTCAAAATACCCAAGTCAGTCTGTTTTGTACTTTGAGTTATCTCTTTTTAAATGAATTAAATGGTGGTATGAAATTAATGAAGATTTAATTACAGGAGACAATATTCTAACAATATTTTGAGATGGAAAATTGCTACTAACCATACAGTGGAGATGCTGAGTCACAGATATTCACAACAAAAAGGGCACACACACACACACACACACACACACACACACACACACACACACACACACACACACACACACACACAGAAAACTGCAGTCTCAGGCAACTGAAACCACACTGTGAGCAGCTGCACCAGTGCATGATGGGAATGGTGACTGGGGGGGTTAAGGAGTAGGCAGGGGTGCGGAGGGGAAGGGATAGTATGGTGGGGGTGGTGGACAGTGAAGTGCTGCAAGTTAGACGATGAGCATGGGAAAGGTGGGGTGGGGGAGGAGGGAAATAGCAGAAAAGAAAAGAAATAAAAAAAACTGGCTGTGGTGATGGAATGATGGTTGTCTAGTGCTGGAATGGGAACAGGTAAGGGGCTGGTAAGGTGAGGACAGTGACTAATGAAAGTTGAGACCGAGAGGGTTACGGGAACATAGGATGTATTGCAGTGAGAGTTCCTACCTGCGCAATTCAGAAAAGCTCACATTGGTGGGAAGGATTCATATGGCACAGGCTGTGAAGCACTCATTGAAATGAATGATATCATGTTTGGCAGCATGTTCAGCAAAAGGGTGGTCCATTTGTTTGTTGGTGGCCATTCATGCAAACAGACAGCTTGTTGGTTGTCATGCATACATAGAATGCAGCACATTGGTTGCAGCTTAGCTTGTAGACCACATGACTGGTTTCAAATGGTTCAAATGGCTCTGAGCACTATGGGACTCAACATCTGAGGTAATCAGTCCCCTAGAACTTAGAAATGCTTAAACCTAACTAACCTAAGGACATCACACACATCCATGCCCAGACTGAAGCACCTAGAACCGCTCGGCCACAGCAGCTAGCATGATTGGTTTCACAGGTAGCCTTGACTTTGCTTGGATAGGTGATGTTAGTGACCGGAATGGAATGGAGTGGGTGGTGGTGGAAGGATGTGTGGGACTGCTATTGCAGTTAGGTCTATTACAGAGGTATGGGGTGTGAGGTAAGGGATTGGGAGCAGTGGTTGTGTATGGATGGATGAGTATATTGTGTAGGTTTGGTGGATGATGGAATACCACTGTGGGAGGGGTAATGCATTACCTACAAACAAATCTGAGGTACGGCTATGGGCACCCACCTGGCACAATCCTATGCCACCCTATTCAGGGGCCAACAGAGATCTAAATCATCATCTCTGTTATTAGACACTTCATGTAAAAACTGGTGTATTTCCAGATATTTTTAAAACAGCAAAAGTTTCACCACTGCTAAAAAAAGGTTTATCTGAAAAAATATCAAACTACCGACCCATGTCACAGTTAGGTTCCTTCTCAAAAATTCTAGAAAACTCTTCTATGACGGGCTTGTAAATTTCATAAATAAATATGCACCTCCTACAGTACACCAACGTGGTTTTAGAAAGTCTAAATCTACACAGACAGCAATTTTCGAATTCTTAGACTCCATTTTAAAATCCCTTGATCAACATAAATTAGCTGCAGTTATTTTTCTAGATCTATCAAAAGCCTTTGATGTCCTGGACCACAACATTCTGCCCAAAAAATTAGAAAGACGAGGAGTAAGAGGTGTAGCACATAGCTGGTTGTCTTCACACCTAAAAAACAGTCGGCAGAAAGTATCACTTCAGTATGAATTCACCAAAATGAATAAAACAAGAAACAATTCCTTTCTTTCTAGGGAATTACCAATAAATATGGTGTACCACAGGGCTCAGTCTTAGGTCCACTACTCTTCTTGATTTATGTGTACGGCCTAGTTGAATATATGAGTTCCACAAAGACTATCCCGTTTACCGATGACACCAGCATATTGCTCACTGGATCCAGTCCAGAAACTTTGCGGTCCACAGCAGAAAGTTCTATGAAAAGACTTTCTGAGTGGTTCACTAAAAACAAACGCATTATAAATACTGAATAAACTGTGTGTCGATTTTCATTTAATGCCTCCAACTAACCAAATGTCTATCCAAGCCCAATTAAAAAATGATCCCCTAGAAAATGTAAGTGTCACAAAATTCTTGGGTCTTTGGGTTCAGCAAGACTTAAAGTGGGACTCACATATAAATAACTTTTGTAGAAAACCATCATCTGTGTGCTATGGCCTAAGAATTTTAAAGGCTACAACAAGCAAAACAGCAGTACTGCAGGCACACTATGCACAGTTCAACTCACTAATCCGATATGGGATCATTTTCTGGGGATACTCATCTCACAGTGCAAAGGTTTCTACAATGCAAAAAAGAGTTTTAAGAATAATTTGTGGCCTTAAGAAGATGGAGTCCTGTAAATCCCATTTTACTGAGCTTGGTGTTATAAATGTTCCAAATTTATTCATTTACGAAACTATCTTGTTCACTAGGGACTACCTCCTGAAAACAGGCAAACTGCTACAGAACAAAAATGTACACAACTATAGTATCAGGAGGGAATCAAATATACATCAAAAATATCGCAGAACAACCACCTATCAGAGGAGCATAATTAACATTGGTGTAATACTACGCAATAAGATACCAGGGGAAATAAAAATACTAGTCATCCAGTATTTAAAGCTAAACTAAAGGCATTTCTAATAAAGCACTGTTTCTGTTCTGTCAGAGAATTTCTGAATAAGTAACAAAATTAATTGTAATAGGTACCTAATTTAATTTGCCCACTATTTTGCTAATACTATGTATTATTGTAACTTATCTTTGACCTGTCCAATATCAATTGTACAATTTGTGCTATATGATAAAACTGGACCAATGAAAAATCAATCAATCAATCAAAAGATCACTTTTAATTTCATCAGTTGCTACATTCACACTCTCTTTACAGGGTCCTTTCAACGGTTACTGGTATCATAGCATTACATTGGCTACTCATGTTGTCAGGTAAAGATTGAACACAATGAATGCACTCTTTAGTAAAACTAACATCACTAATTACAGAAAGATCACGAAATATTTTACTGTCAAAATTACACTTCCTACTTAGATCTTCTTCCACTTCATTACTCTGCATGGCATAAATGAAAAATTGCTTTGACTGGACTGATATTCCATGACTCTCACTTACATCATCACAAACATCACTTACCTTACCTGGATTTGCAAATAACTCTGGAACTTCATTACTTTTAAATTCCACAAAAACCTGATACTCATAATAATAATCATCATCATATTCTTCCAAAATTACTTCATCAATTACATCACAAGTCTCATTATAATCAAAGTCACACACTTCACCTACACTCATTTGCAATAAGCTACCAGTCTCAGACTTACCAACCTCATAATTTCACGGCTCTCATTCACAGCTACATCAAAAATACCACCCAATTCAGATCGAATACAGCCATCACCTGATTTACATACACCAATAATGCTGTTTTTTGACCAAGAGAAGAAATCATTAGTACACACTACCTCAAAATTCTCATTACTCTCACATTCTAGTTTGTGATTAGTATCTACATTATTATAATTAAACATAGTATCCTAAAACTTTTGATCAAAATATAAATGAGAAATCTGATGTTCCTTCTGTCCAACTTCAGTTATCTGCACCACACTATTAATACTGTTATTATTCTCGAATTGTAAGTGTAAATTGGGGGTCCTGCACTTATGTTTTCTCACTGCAGAACTGTGGACCTTCATTGAAGTGGCTTCTAATAAACTGCCCATGGTTATCCTCATTATTACTGTTATGCTGAGGTTCCAAATTTCTGTCTCTATTACTATTTTGACCATGATAGAAGTTACCACTCTGTCTGTTTCTGTAGTTGTTACCACTGTGATCTCTATCATTTTGATTGTAATGGCACATGCTTCTTTCTTCTGCCCTATTCAGCCTGTCAACATATCATAAAAATTGTCAAGGCAATCGTCAGGTCTGTGTACTATATTCCACTGCAACCTTTCTGGTAATCTCCTTTTTATTGCATCAGTCAATGTCATTTCATCAAATGGTTTGCCAAGATGAGTTAATTTCTTAAGTTGATTCTTACAAAACTCTTTCAGAGTACCATACCTATTCCTATAATTTGAAGCATTCAGAAATTAACTTTTAATTCTCCCTTGTTCGGGTTCCAACCAAACTTTACTTTAAAAACTTTTTTTGTAACTTTGATTTTTCCCACTGACTTAAATTTAGAACTACCCACAACAGAGCTTTGCCTTCAAGACATCTTTTAACAAATTTAATTTTTCAATCATCACTCATGTGTGACACAAAACTATCTCTACAGTGGTGTAGAACATTCATCGGATGTAAATTGGCTGTTGGAAAACTTTTTATTGGAATGCTGGATCATGCAGTACCAGTGTTTGAATATAGATTTTTGTGAATGCAATTTTCCTGAACTGCTGAAATTTTTTGATCTAAAACATTTACATTAGTTTGCATGTTGTTTTCAACATTTAATTTTTTTTATTTAAACTATTAAAGTTCTGTTCCATTTCTTTTGCTATGGCTTTCTTTTCAACTCTGATATCATTAACATTCTTCTCCTGTTGTGAGGATTGTGCAACTAACTCATTTTCCAAAACAATTAATTTATTGCACTCTATTTTGCCGAAATCAAGTGCATAATATTGGTTTTCAGTGTTCCTCTGCTTTCTACACTTTCATTTGGTTTAAACATGTCAGGGCTGGGTCCTACAGTTTTTACATCTACATCACTATACTTGTATCTAGTCATTTTCCTAGCAACCACATGACTTAAAAACAAAAAACAAAAAAATTCACAGATAGTTTGTACTGATCTTATCTGATGTCCTCCATTGCAGTCATAAAGTCCTCTTTCAACTAATCCGGCCCGTCATGTTTTATATTATCTCATCAGTGTTGAGCTGATTTTGTTGGGCAGTTCTACAGTCTTCTATTGTCAAGTAATTGAAGTTCATTAACATAAAATTGAAAATATAGAAATAATTCTCCTTTCTTCTTCTGCAACAGACGAAACTTTGTTATCAGTCAACAGATCACGGCTGACACCCACACTTGCAATCATACCCTCCCACATATCACTATTAAAGTGCTCCTAGTCTCTTCATTATATTCAAGAGCTATGAGAGGCATAAGATATGCAAAAGAAAAACTTTTTACTTATCTTCATTATCCCATTGTTGTACTTGGCTCCAAGTCTTGTGTCAAGGGGAACATTCTTGTAGCTAAAATTTTAACTTAGTAGGTTCCTGAATAACTGAATAACTGATCAAGATTTGTCAGTTGCTACAAATATTTTTTTTATTTTATCCCATTCTTCTAAATCACACCAACTCTACAATTTCCATTTCAGAACACTAATTCACATCGTTGTTGAGAAGACTAGCAAAATATGAGTGTTTCCATCAGAGGCATGCCCACTACTCCTAACATTCTGCAGTATTCACAATATTCCAAAGAGTTTACGAAGTGAAAGCGTTTACAAACTTTCTTAACAAAAGAAGGGTATCCGCTAAAATATATCATTAATTTGCAAATGAATCCAGAAATAATTTATATATATTTTAGCCTGAAATATAAAACATTGTACACAAAATTATATATATATATATATATATATATATATATATATATATATATATATATATAGAAAGAAACTTCCACATGGGAAAAATATATTAAAAACAAAGATTCCAAGACTTACCAAGCGAGAAAGCGCCGGCAGACAGGCACATGAACAAAACACACAAACACACACACAGAATTGCTAGCTTTCGCAACCGATGATTGCTTCTTCAGGAAGGAGAGGGAAAGACGAAAGGATGTAGGTTTTAAGGGAGAGGGTAAGGAGTCATTCCAATCCCCGGAGCGGAAAGACTTCCCTTAGGGGAAAAAAAGGACAGATGTACACTCGCGCGCGCACACACACACACACGCACGCGTGTGCGTGTGCGTGTGCGTGTGCGTGTGCGTGTGAAGCAACCATTGGTTGTGAAAGCTTGAATTTTGTTTGTATGTTTGTGTTTGTTTGTGTGTCTATCAACCTGCCAGTGCTTTCGTTTGGTAAGTCACATCATCTTTGTTTTTATATATATAAAAAGAGTTGCGGGGGGAGGGGGGGCAGGGGGGGGGGCAATGTCAGAGGAGGGTATCCCATTACATGTGCCTTATCTTTCCAGTCTTCCACCACGTACCAACCTTTTGTCATGCGCCATGTAGGATTAGCAGTCTAAGGCACTGCAGTCAGGGACTGTGCGGCTGGTCCCGGCGAAGGTTCGAGTCATCCCCCGGGCATGGGTATGTGTGATTGTCCTTAGGATAATTTAGGTTAAGTAGTGCTTAAGCTTAGGGACTGATGACCTTAGCAGTTTAGTCCCATAAGATTTCACACACATTTGAATATTTGAACCTCTTATTGTGCCCTGAAAGGAGAAATGTTCTGTCCACTATCCTTCCCCCCCCTCCCACAGTGGTATTGCGCCATCCACCGAACCTACACAATATATTCATCCAATCCCATACCTCATGGTACATACCCTGTAATAGATCTAGATGCAAGACATGTCCCATACATCCTCCCACTACCACCTACTCCAGTCCAGTCACTAACATCACCTATCCCCTGAAAGACAGGCTACCTGTGAAACCAGTCATGTGGTCTACAAGCTAAGCTGCAACCAGTGAGATGCATTCTATGTAGGTATGACAAGCAACAAGCTGTCTGTTTGCATGAATGACCATTGACAAACTGTGGCCAAGAAACAAGTGGACCACCCTGTTGCTGAACATGCTTCCAAACATGATATTCTTCATTTTAATGACTGCTTCACAGCCTGTACCATATGGATCCTTCCCACCAACATGAACTTTTTTTTAAATTGTGCAGGTGGGAACTTTCCCTGCAATACATCCTATGTTCCCGTAACCCTCGTGGTCTCTACCTTCTGTAGTCACTGGCCTCACCCATCCAGCCCCTTCCCTGTTCCCATTCCAGAACTACACAGCCATCATCCAACCACCTCACCCAGTCTTTTTGCTTCTCTCCTTTTCCGCTACTTCCCCCCCTCCCCTCCACCCCCTCCCCCTACCTCTCTCATGCCTATCTGCGACTCAGCATCTCTGCTATATGGTAAGTAGCAACTTTCCTTCTCATTATATTGTTAAATTCCATCTCCTGGATTTTCCATTGTTTGAAATTATATTCTACATCTACATGTATGCCTATACTCTGTAAACCACCTTGAAGTGCATGACAGAGAGTACATCCTTATGCACCATATATTAGGGTTTTTGTCCATTCAATCCACTTAAGGATGGGGGACGAGTAATTGTTTAAATGCTGTCATGTGTTCTGTAATTAATCTAATTTTGTCCTCATGATTTCTACAAAGCAATGTATGAGGGGTTGTAGAAAACTCGTAGAGTCATCATTTAAAGCTGGTTCTTGAAACTTTGCAAGTAGGCTTTCTCAAGATAGTTTACATCTGTCTTCAAGAGTCTCCCAGTTCAGTTTCTTCAGCATCTCTGTGAGACTGTGTGTATACTTCTGCTTAGTGGTACAAATTATGAAACCATAATTGGAAGGAAGAATGGGTGTTTGGGAGCTTTTGTGTAGAGATAATGGACTTACCAGTAAATGTTATAGTAATATCAATAAATAGAATCCCAGGGAGGGTGACAACACTGCTTTTTGTATCTAAGTACCTAGAAAGCCTTTGAAGAGAAAAAAGAAAAATCTCTAATAGCTTCTGATTTTAATGTTCATGTCACAAGTGATGGTAGCTATGCTTCAAGATTCATTGGCTTGCTAAAGAATTATGGTTTCAAACTGAATTTCTTTGAATCTATCAAACAGCAACCTGTACTGATAATGTTTTAACTTATTATGTGTGTGAAAATGTGTGTAATTTTTTTTCTAGATTTAGATATTTCAAATCACTGTGCATCGCTCTCTGAGTTGCCACAGACAGGAACACTTCATGTATGAAACCCATTTGAGAAGAAGCTTTAGCAAGTATAGCTTTTTAATATTTAGCAATAAGCTAAAAGAGAAAAATGTCCTATTGATCATTGGAACTCAAGTAACAAAAAGTTTGAAAAAGTCCTAAATTGTTTTCTTGGTGTCTTTAATGCAACATTTCCACCTAGAGTCTGCAGGAGTAAAGTAATAAATAAATTAAACTAGATCACACAGTGCATAAAAATTTCCACTGTCAGGAAAAGGCAACTGCACAGAGAATTAAACTATAATAGAGATACTGATTTCACTGTATATGTTAGACTCTATGAAATTATATTTAAAAGAGTTATCAATGCAGCAAAACAGTTGACAACTAGGAGGCTAATTCTAAACCATAAAAATAAGACAAAGGCTGTGGGGTCAGTCATTAAATCTGAGTTAGGTGATAAAGCCTGTAATCAAGATATTTCAAAAATTAATATTGAAGGAAACACCGCTGTAAATCCAACTCAAATACCAAAGTGCTTTAAAGGATTCTTTATAAAAGGAGCAAAGCCTAATGATGTAAATGTAACAGATTATTGCAACAAAGTAATGGTAGATGACCTGAGATGAAATTTATAATGAACCAAATGCAAACATAAAATTTAATCTACACCATTATAGTTCCATATCATTATTTGGAAATAGTTTTCTGCATAAGATAATCAGAAAGGACACTACACAGCCATGTAAAAAACCATGGATCACCAGTGGAATTACCAATAGATATATTGCAGTAATTGCACACTAGAAAAACTACTCGCAATTACTAAGAAAGGTTACTAAAAAATCAAGGAAATTGCACATTATGTCAGAAATCAGTAATTTCTGTAATAGAATTAAGGCTAAATGAGAAGCAGTGAAACAAGACAGGACAACCAGCCACAAAATTGGATGACATCACTACTGAACTGAATGAAAGGACGGTAAATGATGAAACCCAGGTAGCAAACACATTTAATAATCATTTCTTAAATATAGTAGACAGCATAGGGACAAACAATTCAAGAGAAAGTCACAGCAATATGACGAAAAAGTAAGTCTTATAAAATTCAATCATTTATTTTTTATTTTATTGTGAGTTCCATTGATCCTGATAGCAATGAAGTTCCAAGAATATGGAACAAATCAGTATTTTTACAATGTTACAGCACCACACTATATGGTTAATTCATGACAAGGCTCATAGTAACAGCATGGAACACTAGAAGATATAAAAACATATTACATACGTCAGAATTAACACTTGTGTGTACACATTCAAATTAACAGTATCAGAGTATTTGAGCAACAATATAGCACCACAGTAACAAATAGTTTACATTTAAGCTTACATTGAATGGCTAACTCAGTTGTATAATAAAACTTGCACCTATGCACAAAAAATGGACTTATTGAATAGAATGACTTTTAAATAAGGTTTGTATCACTGAAACATACAAGGGAGTATGTATACTGAGGTATCATCGTAAATATCTGTAGTATCTTAAACAGATTCCTGCATGTGTGCCTTGGTTGCACACAACTCATGATGCATATAGATCTCTTCTGTGCAATAAAAACTTCTTTTGCCAAGGACTGGTTGCCCCAAAAGATGCTTCCATAAGACAAAAGTGCACATTAAGATCTGGAATAAGCAGCTCTTATGGCATCCTTATGTGTGTGATTAATGAAATTATGCATAAGGCAAATGTTGCAGAATGTAGCTATTTTTTCTAGATGTAGGATATGGTTGGACCAATTTAGTTTCTAATCTATGCACACACCTAGGAACTTAGCTGAGTTGACTTGTTTTATTTGTTTTCCATTACATTCCATATTTATATACCCTGGTTCTCTATGTGCCACATGAAATTGTACATAATGAGTTTTTTTTAATATTCAGAGAGATTCTATTACAGTTAAACCATTTCAGAATGTCATCAAATGCGTTGATCACAGATGTTTCCTGATTGTTCTCTGTTGCCTTATCGACTAGAAGAGAAGTATAGTCAGTGAACATGAATGTATCACCAACCTCGTCTTTTGAAATTAAGAAAATTATACATTTTCTCAAAAATAAAAGCTTATCTGGTTTTGATGATATTCTCAGTAGTATACTAAAGATTCATTCCCACATAATAAGACCAGCCTTCTCTGAAATATGTTATGCATCACTAATTTAAGGGATTTTTTGAGATTGAAATATGCCATTTTTAAGCGCCCTTTAAGAAAGGTGATTGGAGAGATGTCAATAACTGCCAACTTGTTTCACTGCTGACACCATATTCCAAAATTTTTGAGAAGGTGTTGTGTTCTAGAATATTATCTCATTTTAGCAACAATAATATCCTCATAAAATCACAATTTGCTTTTCGGAAAGGATGCTCTATTGAGAATGCCTTTTACATGTTCATTCACCAGATTTTACAAGCTTTAAATAATAAAATAGTGATGGTTATGAATCACAGTAATGACTTTATGAATCACAGTATTCTCATAGATCAATTGAAGTTTTACAAAATTTATAGTACATCCAACCAATGGATAATGTCATATCTCACAAAAAGGTTACAGAAATTTTTACTTTTTAATTCAACCAATTTCATCTGAGGACAAGTGTATGACTGGGGAGAAATCATCTATGGTGTTCCTTAAGGTTCAAGCTTAGGTCCACCATTGTTTCTACTATATGTAAATGATCTTCTGTCTAATCTACAAAAAGCAGAATTATCGCTTTTTGTGGATGACACTAGTATTGTAATCAGTTCAAGCATGCATACAGAAACAGAAGAAATGGTAAACATAATTATTATAAGTATCATTGACTGGTTTCCTGCAAATAGTCTCAACCTTTATTTTGAAAAGATATAGCATACCCAGTTCTGTACATCTAGGGGTACTACATCAATGACACATGTAATACTTGGAGAGGTAATAATAAATAGTGTGGAAACTTCAGAATTCTTAGGCGTCCATAATGATGAGAATTTAAATTGGAAAAAGTTTATTTTAGATCTCATAATGCAACTTCGTTCAGCCACATTTGCACTTAGAATAATTGCAGTCGTGGGGGAGAGACAAATCAGTTAGTTGTCATATTTTGCATATTGTCATTCAATAATGTCATATGGAATAATGTTATGGGGTAACTCATCTTTAAGAAAGAAAGTCTTCATTGCACAAAAATGTGCTGTAAGAATAACATGTGGTGCTCATCCATGATCATCTTGTAGACATTTGTTTGAGGAGTTTGGCATTCTAATTTGTGCTTCACAGTATATTTATTCCTTCATGAAGTCTGTTGTAAATAATTCAAAAGGAACAATAATGTGCATAATTGCACTACCAGAAGGGAAAATGACATTGATTACTCCACATTAAGATTGTCTTTAGCACAAAGAAGGGTGCACAATGCTGCAATAAAAAAAACTGAGGAAGTTTCACAACTCATTCTATTCTGTAGAATAATTTCTATCAGCAAAATTTGTAAAAGGTCGGGGGTAGGACTTACTAACTCACAAAAAGAAAAAAAACCTTAGACATGTTCAAAATGTAACCATATGTACAAATAAATTTGTGATATGAATGTAAAATGACTTGTTGTAGATCATTACAATCTATCACGCAAAATGATATATGGAACATGAAACCAACTAACTAACTAAAAAATTCTATGAAGGCAGTAGAAAATGCAGTCCTACCATTAAAAAACAAAAACTCTATAGGTTGTAAAAGCAGCACAAAACAGAATTGCACTAGCTCAAATAATAAATAAATGTTTTGGTGAGGGCTGTTTCCTTGAGTTATTAAAATATGTCGAAGGTCAAAGTCAAAGTACTTATCAAAATGTCTCAAGAGAGGTCATGGGAAAATATTGTCCTACGTCAATTCTCTCTGTCATCTAAAGTATTTGAAAACATTGCTGTTGCCAAAATCCAAGACTTAATTGAAAAATATTCTATAATTCTAAACAATAATTTGGTTTCCAACAAAGGAGAAACTTCATAGATACACTGAACAGTTTCATTGATAAAATAAGTACATCATTAGACAAGAGCAAAAAAGTGGCAGGAATTTCCTTTGACTTTCCAAAGGCATTTGATTCTGTAAAACATACATTCATTGCTTATACAAAAGTGAAAAGTACAGCATTAGGGACAGTACCCTACAATGGCTTAAATCCCACTTATCAAACAGAAATCAAAGAGTTAGCATCTCTCTAAATGGGGCAAATTATTATTCTTACTGGAAAAAAGTTATCCACAAAGCTCCACATACTGGGCTCTTCTATATTAATGTCTTACCATTAAATATTAACTCCCCGCCAGTTCTGTTCAGTGATGATACTTCTATCTTAGTTGAAAGTCAGGGTTGAGGAAAAATTCTCAAACCTGTGATCAGTACTCTCACTATGTTAGAAACTTGATTCTGTTTAAAGGATTGTGTCTAAATATACCTAAGTCTCATGTGATGCAATTCAGAACTAATCAGTCAAAACGCAAGAAGACTAAGATTATTCACAATGATCAACATGTAGAAGAAGTTGACTCAGTCAAATTCTTAGAATTAAATCTGGATAAAAATTTGAGCTGGCAGGCATATGTTGAATGCCAAGAAAACAAATGGAGCAGCTTTTCATTTCAGTGCAAATATTGTGAAGACATGGAAAGTAGCATATACAAGCTTCTTTAAGTCCATTATTAAGTGTGGGTTTGTTTTTGGGGCTAATTCAACAAACAACATATAAAGAACCATGTATCCGAATTTAGGTCCACTTAAAACAAAGCTGTATGAATCATTGACAATGAAATTTTATCGCTCAGTGGGTGAGTTCATGCAGGGCAAACTGGAAATCTGAGCTGGATACATATCCAAAGAAATATCATTAGCATTTTGTTATTTATTTTAGTACCATTATTTATTAGTGTAAAAATCATTGGAACCGTATTACATATTTTTGACGTCTCCTATATGCAAACCAAATGGACTGAAGATGTATGTCATGAGATGAATAAACCCCAATTCCACAATTCAACTCTAAGATTCTACAACAAATCAGTGCCAAATATTAATACAAATCATTCAGGTATGCTAAGCCTACTATGTAATGAGTATGCAGTGACACCTGAAAATTCATGCCAGACAATGACAGGGCTGCCAGAGGTTTTCACATGCAGTGGATGAGACTAGCACCACTGGAGTGCAGAAGAACACAGCTCACCCTGCCACAACACATATACATGAAATGAACTAAATACACTGCAATGAAATCAAAGTGTGTTTGGATTTCATAGTTGCAAATATCAGCAACAATGAAACTTTGAGTCAGGCTTGGAGGCATGCTCAAATGGTCTCATGGTTAAGATGACTACTTGTGATGAGCAGGAAATATGAGGTCAAGTCAGGGTCACTTGATATTCATTATAGAAAAGAATGCCAATTAATACAAATCATTCAGGTATGCTAAGCCTACTATGTAATGAGTATGCAGTGACACCTGAAAATTCATGCCAGACAATGACAGGGCTGCCAGAGGTTTTCACATGCAGTGGATGAGACTAGCACCACTGGAGTGCAGAAGAACACAGCTCACCCTGCCACAACACATATACATGAAATGAACTAAATACACTGCAATGAAATCAAAGTGTGTTTGGATTTCATAGTTGCAAATATCAGCAACAATGAAACTTTGAGTCAGGCTTGGAGGCATGCTCAAATGGTCTCATGGTTAAGATGACTACTTGTGATGAGCAGGAAATATGAGGTCAAGTCAGGGTCACTTGATATTCATTATAGAAAAGAATGCCAATTAATACAAATCATTCAGGTATGCTAAGCCTACTATGTAATGAGTATGCAGTGACACCTGAAAATTCATGCCAGACAATGACAGGGCTGCCAGAGGTTTTCACATGCAGTGGATGAGACTAGCACCACTGGAGTGCAGAAGAACACAGCTCACCCTGCCACAACACATATACATGAAATGAACTAAATACACTGCAATGAAATCAAAGTGTGTTTGGATTTCATAGTTGCAAATATCAGCAACAATGAAACTTTGAGTCAGGCTTGGAGGCATGCTCAAATGGTCTCATGGTTAAGATGACTACTTGTGATGAGCAGGAAATATGAGGTCAAGTCAGGGTCACTTGATATTCATTATAGAAAAGAATGCCAATTAATACAAATCATTCAGGTATGCTAAGCCTACTATGTAATGAGTATGCAGTGACACCTGAAAATTCATGCCAGACAATGACAGGGCTGCCAGAGGTTTTCACATGCAGTGGATGAGACTAGCACCACTGGAGTGCAGAAGAACACAGCTCACCCTGCCACAACACATATACATGAAATGAACTAAATACACTGCAATGAAATCAAAGTGTGTTTGGATTTCATAGTTGCAAATATCAGCAACAATGAAACTTTGAGTCAGGCTTGGAGGCATGCTCAAATGGTCTCATGGTTAAGATGACTACTTGTGATGAGCAGGAAATATGAGGTCAAGTCAGGGTCACTTGATATTCATTATAGAAAAGAATGCCAATTAATACAAATCATTCAGGTATGCTAAGCCTACTATGTAATGAGTATGCAGTGACACCTGAAAATTCATGCCAGACAATGACAGGGCTGCCAGAGGTTTTCACATGCAGTGGATGAGACTAGCACCACTGGAGTGCAGAAGAACACAGCTCACCCTGCCACAACACATATACATGAAATGAACTAAATACACTGCAATGAAATCAAAGTGTGTTTGGATTTCATAGTTGCAAATATCAGCAACAATGAAACTTTGAGTCAGGCTTGGAGGCATGCTCAAATGGTCTCATGGTTAAGATGACTACTTGTGATGAGCAGGAAATATGAGGTCAAGTCAGGGTCACTTGATATTCATTATAGAAAAGAATGCCAATTAATACAAATCATTCAGGTATGCTAAGCCTACTATGTAATGAGTATGCAGTGACACCTGAAAATTCATGCCAGACAATGACAGGGCTGCCAGAGGTTTTCACATGCAGTGGATGAGACTAGCACCACTGGAGTGCAGAAGAACACAGCTCACCCTGCCACAACACATATACATGAAATGAACTAAATACACTGCAATGAAATCAAAGTGTGTTTGGATTTCATAGTTGCAAATATCAGCAACAATGAAACTTTGAGTCAGGCTTGGAGGCATGCTCAAATGGTCTCATGGTTAAGATGACTACTTGTGATGAGCAGGAAATATGAGGTCAAGTCAGGGTCACTTGATATTCATTATAGAAAAGAATGCCAATTAATACAAATCATTCAGGTATGCTAAGCCTACTATGTAATGAGTATGCAGTGACACCTGAAAATTCATGCCAGACAATGACAGGGCTGCCAGAGGTTTTCACATGCAGTGGATGAGACTAGCACCACTGGAGTGCAGAAGAACACAGCTCACCCTGCCACAACACATATACATGAAATGAACTAAATACACTGCAATGAAATCAAAGTGTGTTTGGATTTCATAGTTGCAAATATCAGCAACAATGAAACTTTGAGTCAGGCTTGGAGGCATGCTCAAATGGTCTCATGGTTAAGATGACTACTTGTGATGAGCAGGAAATATGAGGTCAAGTCAGGGTCACTTGATATTCATTATAGAAAAGAATGCCAATTACACATAATCCTAAATTTATATATTTTACAATAATTGTTATCATCCAACAACAACCAGT
Source organism: Schistocerca gregaria (assembly GCF_023897955.1). Classification (NCBI taxonomy): domain Eukaryota; kingdom Metazoa; phylum Arthropoda; class Insecta; order Orthoptera; family Acrididae; genus Schistocerca; species Schistocerca gregaria. The sequence continues at coordinate 414,117,611 of NC_064920.1, read as the reverse complement.
ATACTCACACAAATGTTAAGAAGATTGTAATTAGTAAACACCATCTGAATCATAAGCATTTGCAGGACCAATAAAATTATGATTACAATAATTGTAAAATTGCTGGCATTTTCCAGACATAGCACATTCATTGGTAATTATGAAATATGTTATTTGGCAGCCTTAAAAAATATGAGCACCTACAGTAATTTATCTAGGGGTGCGGTGATCAAGATTCTAAAATTGCTTTTTATTGTATAGTGAGTTAATGAGTCTGGAAACTGTCCAGACTGCCATTACCCAAGAGTTTAATGAAAGATATTGTCTCCCAAATGACTGATTACTATCTACTCATTCTCTTGTACGCAAAATGATTCATTTGGATATATGAATTATGTCTTTTTATAATTATAACAAGTTTATGGATGTGATAATTAAGGCATTCTGGGGTCTGAGAACAGATTTTGTTGCTCACTGTTTGGTTGCCAACAACCACACTGTATCCTACCGCAGATACCTTGTCGTCGTTCCTTTAACAATAAAACTCTCAACAGAAGTTCAAACAAGAAAGACTGTACTAAAATTGAAAAAAAGAAAGAAAGAATAGTTGAAATAAGGACAATTCTGTAAGACAAAACCATTTACCAAAAGACATCTTAATAAGAATGACTTATCTATGGGCAGAGAGAATTAAAGTTCCCAAGGTGATTTAAATAAACTGAGTGCTGGATACAAAGCTAGACTGAAAGCTAAAGCCTCTGTCACTGTTGATGAAATTACATAATCTCAGTTGCTTCCTTTATTATGTTGTTCCAGAAATTTGGTATCACCTCATTTAATTGGCTGCTTGTGTTATGTGTAATGCATGTGTCATTTAGATCTGTGTTCAGTAGTACTTATAATCTACTTAACACATGACGTGCAACATTCACACATTTTATGATAGACACCCAATGTTTGGCACCTTAGATTATGTTCCAGACAGCATAACAGTCTTTAAATTTTGGTGAAGTGATTGCTTTACATTGGAAACCATATTTTGAAAGTGTTGTCCTCATCTTCACCAATGATACCAATGTGTGGAATGTGTGTTACTCTGGCTGCTTCTTTATTGGTACTAAACACCTTTGTTCCTTAGATCTATGAGATTATTCCATGAGGCTTACTTTGTCAGATTTTGTACATGCTCTATGGACCAAAGTTCTGAGCATGGGACCTTCTCTGTGTTGGATGAAGATGCCTTGTAGTATTCAGATGGAAGTTGGTATGAGTGACTTTAGCAAATACTGGGACCAAGGCATCCATCTGCTCTTCTCTTAATCAGAAGAACAACAAAAGGTAGCTGTCACCTTTGTTCTATTTCCACAATGAATGTTTTGCTTGGACTGATGAAGCTGAGAAATTGTAGGAGTAGATAAAATTTGTTGATTCAATGTGGCCAGCTTACAAACAAGTGTCTATTAAACTATAAATCATTTGTTACAAAAAAACTGTAATTATAGTCCTACAGCCCTACTTCATTCTTTCCAAATTTTTCAAAATGTTTTGAGAAAGTAGCATATGATAGAATATTGACTAATTTTTCCGAGCTGAACTTGCTTTGTAAAAGGACTCCTCACAGAAAAAAACAATACAGGACCTCAGAAATAAAGCCGTGACTGAAATCAACAAGAAAAAATTTCCTGTTATATGTTCTCTGACCTGACGAAAGCCTTGTATTGTGAGGATCACAAAGTTCTACTTGGCAGACTAGGATATTACAGTGTTAATGTCTACCTGTTTGCATGGAAGGAATCGTACTTTCTCAACCTCACAATAGAAGGCATATGGTCACATAAACTGTGACACAGTCAACATCATAATAGAAGAACATAACATTTGGTGTTTCACAAGCTTTGGAAATGGGCCCATTTGTGGTTTTTAAACTACATAAATGATCCTATAACAGTTTTAAAGAATGATTAAGAAAGTGTAGTGTTTCCTACCTCCCCCCATGAACGATGGACCTTGCCGTTGGTGGGGAGGCTTGCGTGCCTCAGCGATACAGATAGCCGTACTGTAGGTGCAACCACAACAAAGGGGTACCTGTTGAGAGGCCAGACAAATATGTGGTTTCTGAAGAGGGGCAGCAGCCTTTTCAGTAGTTGCAGGGGCAACAGTCTGGATGATTGGCTGATCTGGCCTTGTAACACTAACCAAAACGGCCTTGCCGTGCTGGTACTGCGAGCGGCTGAAAGCAAGGGGAAACTACAGCCGTAATATTTCCCGAGGTCATGCAGCTTTACTGTATGATTAAATGATGATGGCGTCCTCTTGGGTGAAATATTCCGGAGGTAAAATAGTCCCCCATTCGGATCTCCGGGCGGGGACTACTCAAGAGGATGTCGTTATCAGGAGAAAGAAAACTGGTGTTCTACGGATTGGAGCGTAGAATGTCAGATCCCTTAATCGGGCAGGTAGGTTAGAAAATTTAAAAAGGGAAATGGATAGGTTAAAGTTAGATATAGTGGGAATTAGTGAAGTTCAGTAGCAGGAGGAACAAGACTTCTGGTCAGGTGACTACAGGGTTATAAACACAAAATCAAATAGGGGTAATTCAGGAGTAGCTTTAATAATGAATAGGAAAATAGGAATGCGGGTAAGCTACTACAAACAGCATAGTGAACGCATTATTGTGGCAAAGATAGATACGAAGCCAGCACCTACTACAGTAGTACAAGTTTATATGCCAACTAGCTCTGCAGATGACGAAGAAATTGAAGAAATTAATGATCAAATAAAATAAATTATTCAGATAGTGAAGGGAGATGAAAATTTAATAGTCATGGGTGACTGGAATTCGGTAGTAGGGAAAGGGAGAGAAGGAAACGTAGTAGGTGAATATGGACTGGGGCAAAAGAAATGAAAGAGGAAGCCGCCTGGTAGAATTTTGCACAGAGCACAACTTAATCAAAGGTAACACTTGGTTCAAGAATCATAAAAGAAGGCTGTATACATGGAAGAACCCTGGAGATACTAAAAGGTATCAGATAGATTATATAATGGTAAGACAGAGATTTAGGAACCAGGTTTTAAATTGTAAGACATTTCCAGGGGCAGATGTGGACTCTGACCACAATCTATTGGTTATGACCTGTAGATTAAAACTGAAGAAACTGCAAAAAGGTGGGAATTTAAGGAGATGGCACCTGGATTAACTGAAAGAACCAGAGGTTGTACAGAGTTTCAGGGAGAGCATAAGGGAGCAATTGACAGGAATGGGGGAAAGAAATACAGTAGAAGAAGAATGGGTAGCTTTGAGGTATGAAGTAGTGAAGGCAGCAGAGGATCAAGTAGGTTAAAAGACAAGGGCTAGTAGAAATCCTTGGGTGACAGAAGAAATATTGAATTTAATTGATGAAAGGAGAAAATATAAAAATGCAGTAAATGAAAGAGGCAAAAAGGAATACAGACGTCTCAAAAATGAGATCGACAGGAAGTGCAAAATGGCTAAGCAGGGATGGCTAGAGGACAAATGTAAAGATGTAGAGGCTTATCTCACTAGGGGTAAGATAGATACTGCCTACAGGAAAATTAAAGGGACCTTTGGAGATAGGAGAACCACTTGTATGAACATCAAGAGCTCGGATGGAAACCCAGTTCTTAGCAAAGAAGATAAAGCAGAAAGGTGGAAGGAGTATATAGAGGGTCTATACAAGGGCGATGTACTTGAGGACAATATTATGGAAATGGAGGAGGATGTAGATGAAGACGAAATGGGAGATAAGATACTGCATGAAGAGTTTGACAAAGCACTGAAAGACCTGAGTCTAAACAAGGCCCCGGGAGTAGACAATATTCCATTAGAACTACTGACAGCCTTGGGAGAGCCAGTCCAGACGAAACTCTACCAACTGGTGAGCAAGATGTATGAAACAGGTGAAATACCCTCAGACTTCAGGAAGAATATAATTATAGCGATCCTAAAGAAAGCAGGTGTTGACAAATGTGTAAATTACTGAACCATCAGTTTAATAAGTCACGGCTGCAAAATACTAAGGTGAATTCTTTACAGACAAATGGAAAAACTAATAGAAGCCAACCTCGGGGAAGATCAATTTACCTATGTTTCTAGCATTTGTAGACTTGGAGAAAGCATTTGACAATGTTGACTGGAATACTCTCAAATTCTGAAGGTGGCAGGGGTAAACTACAGGGAGCGAAAGGCTATTTACAATTTGTACAGAAACCAGATGGCAGTTATAAGAGTCGATGGGCATGAAAGGGAAGCAGTGGTTGGGAAGGGAGTGAGACAGGGTTGTAGTCTCTCCCTGATGTTATTCAATCTGTATATTGAGCAAGCAGTAAAGGTAACAAAAGAAAAATTTGGAATAGGTATTAAAATCCATGGAGAAGAAATAAAAACTTTGAGGTTCGCCGATGACATCGTAATTCTGTCAGAGACAGCAAAGGACTTGGAAGAGCAGTTGAACGGAATGGATAGTGTCTTGAAAGGAGGATATAAAATGAACATAAACAAAAGCAAAACGAGCATAATGGAATGTAGTTGACTTAAGTCAGGTGATGCTGAAGGAATTAGATTAGGAAATGAGACACTTAAAGTAGTAAAGGAGTTTGGCTATTTGGGGAGCAAAATAACTGATGATGGTCGAAGTAGAGAGGATATAAAATGTAGACTGGCAATGGCAAGGAAAGCGTTTCTGGAAAAGAGAGATTTGTTAACATCGAGTATAGATTTAAGTGTCAGGAAGTCATTTCTGAAAGCATTTGTATGGAGTGTAGCCATGTATGGAAGTGAAACATGGACGATAAATAGTTTGGACAAGAAGAGAATAGAAGCTTTCGAAATGTGGTGCTACAGAAGAATGCTGAAGATTAAATGGGTAGATCACATAACTAATGAGGAAGTATTGAATAGGATTGGGGATAAGAGAAGTTTGTGGCACAACTTGACCAGAAGAAGGGATTGGTTGATAGGACATGTTCTGCGGCATCAAGGGATCACCAATTTAGTATTGGAGGGCACTGTGGAGGGTAAAAATCGTAGAGGTAGACCAAGAGATGAATACAGTAAGCAGATTCAGAAGGATGTAGGTTGCAGTAGGTACTGGGAGATGAAGAAGCTTGCACAGGATAGAGTAGCATGGAGAGCTGCATCAAACCAGTCTTAGGACTGAAAACCACAACAACAACAGTGTTTCCTAATGACACAAGCATACTAATCACGAGTCCAAACTTAAACTCAGCAGACATAGCTCAAATGATAACTGAACAGGCTTACAACTGGCTTATGCAAATAGTTTTAGTGTTAACAATATAGGAAGAGAAAGATTGCTACTTACACGCACACACACACGCACTCACGCATGCACGCATGCACACACACACACACACACACACACACACACACACACACACACACACACAAAACCTCATGAACACATGATCAACTCCAGCATCTAGGGCCAGAATGGTCATACATTAAATAAAAGACACTGAGTGAAATTCTCGCAGGCCAACTAGATAACAAGTTAAAATGAAGCAAACTTATAGATAAACTAATCAAGAAGCTCAGTACAGAAATTTTGCTTTTAGAAGTGTCCCTTATTGTGTTAACATAAAGGCAAGACTGTTGTCTTATTTTCTATATTTACACTCTCTGTTGCCTTATGGGTCAATGCACTTAAAAGTAAGTAAAGTATTTGCTTAGCAGAGCTGAACAGTGAGAATATTGTGTGCAGTAGATAACAACAAATCTTGTAGAGGCCCTATTTGATCTTAGAATTGTTATACACATTTTCCAGTGCACTTATTCCTTAATGATCATTGTTGCTAACAACAAAAATTAATGTACACAGTACCACACAAGATATAAAAATAATTTAATGCAGATTTTACTTCCTTGTCTAGAGTTCAGAGTAGAGTTATCTACTCTGACACATGGGTATTCAACAAGCTCCCATCTAACACAAAGCAAGAAGTGGAGGCAACAAACCAATTCAAAAGAAAACTGAAAACATGCCCCATTAGCCATTCCAACAAATTATTTGAATATTTGGATTCAAGGGTTGAATAGGTCTGTCAGGTGCATGGCAAGTAGCAGTATTCATAATGAAGGTCCATAACAAGTAATGTATTATAAACAGGATTTCATATATACATATTGTAATCTTACCCTTCCTCACATCACATGTTTATTGTCACTCTTCAAAATAAACACTTTTAATAAGCTTCAAGAGGAATAAGATTTACAATAACAGTTTTAACTTATCTTCATTTTCGTAGTTGGCTCCAGTTCTTCATGTCTACAGGTTGTTTCTTGAGGCTGAAATTTTTGACTTTATAGATTTTCATGGTACCAATTGGTGTAATGACTACTGAAGAAATGCCTGTTTTTATCTTGATTTTTATTTTTTCACAGTTTTCTATCTCACACTGTCTTTACAATTTCCGCTTCATTATAAAACATTGCATTGTTATTGCCAAACATAAAAACATCTTGTCACATCAGAGGCATGCCTGCTACTACTTCATTCTTAAGGTAGAATTTTCAAAATTTTTAGGTGTGTCCATTGATGAGAGGTTAAACTGGAAGCAAAACATTGATGGTCTGCTGAAACGTCTGAGTTCAGCTACGTATGCTATTGGGTTACTGCAAATTTTGGTGATAAGAATTTCAGTAAATTAGCTTACTATGCCTACTTTAATTCACTGCTTTCGTATGATATCATATTATGGGGTAATTCATTGTTGAGTAGAAAAGTATTCATTGCTCAAAAACGTGTAATCAGAATAATTGCTGGAGTCCACCCACGGTCATCCTGCAGACATCTATTTAAGGATTTAGGGATCCTCACAGTAACCTCACAGTATATATATTCACTTATGAAATTTGTTGTTAATAATCCAGCCCAGTTCAAGAGTAATAGCAGTGTGTATAGCTATAACACCAGGAGAAAGGATTATCTTCACTATGCACGGTTAAATCTGACTTTGGCACAGATGGGGGTAAATTTTTCTGCCACAGAAGTCTTTGGTCACCTACCAAACAGCATCAAAAGCCTGACAGATAGTCAACCAACATTTAAAAATAAATTAAAAGAATTTCTAGATGACAGCTCCTTTTACTCATTGGCTGAATTTTTAGATATAAATTAAGGGAGGGAAAAAAAACTAACTTAAGCATTAGTGTCATGCAATATTTTGTGTAATATAATATCTTGTACAGACATCTTTCTTTAACCTGACACGTTCCACGTCATTACGAAGTGTCATATTCATGATCTATGGAACACATATTATTCTAATCTAATCTAATCTGTCGTATTAATAATATTCCAAAGAGTTTACAAATTTTGTTGACAAAAGAAGTATCTTCACCAAGTTATATCACTGTTTTATAAATTAACCCAGAAATAAATGTAGTAAATATTGTCAGATTTCAAAATTAATAATATGAATTTTAAGTGTACCAATTACTTCATAATTTCAAATGTTTCTAAAAGAAGAGTAATTTTAACTGTACATACAGAGTTAGTACATATCGATCATTACAAAGAAAAGATTTATTTTTATACATCTTAGACTGAAATATAATACCCTGTAGACGAAAATCATATGAAATTCTTTTAGTTAAACAGCTGAGATAATATTAACCTGTTTAAAAGGCAGAAAGTATTTTTGGTATCGATAAATTATGCTAAATAAAGGTAATGTTAGAGGAGTGGGTCCATTAACACTATACCCCTAACAAAATTTGGAAATAATGTGTTTACAATATTTTGTGACAGACTATAAAGTTTGCCAATCGGTGTGCAATATGATGCCAAAACATAGAATACAGACTTATAGAAGTATCTGATACACAATGTATTACAGAAAACACAAGTATAATAACTACTGTACAAGTCACAATTTATATGTATACCAAGACATGGCATACAGATTTTCAGATGTGTGGAACATTCTGTCACAAGACAAAACTACAAGACAAAACTACAACTGCACAACACTAAACTATAGAAATAAATACAGAGACAAGGTAAATTACTAGAATTACAAATTGTAAGCTTACAGCATCAAAATCTTCAAAAGAGAAGAGAAAAGATTCAGAACCTAAATGTACGATGAGTAAGCCAACTCTAAAAACTCACGAAAATGGGTACAGACCAGAATAATATACTCAAACGGGAGTAGGAATGTAGTACAAAATCAGTCTGCCACATAAACCAGAGTATTTAAGGATATGTTTACTCATGAAAGGACAAAAGATATTAGGGCCTAAGCTTATGATGTGGTGACCGACCCATGAATCCAAACCACACCGGGTACAAACCAGCAACAAAATCAATAAAACTCATAATCATATGCAAAGAGTATTTGTAAGAAGCATCTAGCATCAATCAATATTTGTATTCTCTCCTTGAGTACACACATACAATAGCAACGATCAGGGGCACTCAAAACAGAGTTTGCCCACAACTCAGTTTCCGGTCAGATACAATATTGCAGTACTCAGGATGAATTCAGGTAAGCAGAGTCATAAATAGCTTTGAATGATGACATAATTGAGCAGCTTGATGACTAAAATCAGTGTATGAAAGCAGATATGTATATATCTTGTTATATTGTCTATACTTGTAAATGCTTCCACACTATTTGCTAATTGTCCATAGAAACTAACCCACATACATAAAGACCTAAAAGATTCATTTACAACTGATTAAAAAAAAACCATACTGGTTTAAAGTTATATAAAGTAAATCCCCTACTTGAAAAAAACATACATTTATGTGAAATAATAGTGTCTTTGGCAGACTTGGCTAACAATTTACAAATCTCAGTCACAACACTGATGTAGTTAACAAACGCTTGAGTACATTGTCCAGCACCTATGATTTCTTGTGAGTTGACTGGTCCACCAGGGTACACCCATACTGCAGTGTGGGGTGTGGATCAACCCACATCTTTCAATTTCCTCCCTACAGTTCTCATCACACGCTCTACCAGATAGGTAACTTCCTGTCTAACTTTCACATCAAATCCTGAAACATTGTTTTGTGTACTAAATATACTGCTAAACATCTTCTTCACATCACATGGTATATGCTCTCCCTATTTATGTTGCAAAAGTAGTTATGTAGGATTTATGTCAGATAAGATTAAAAAGTGTTCACATATGATGCATTAATAAACAGAGGTAAATGCTATGAAATAAAATGAACTAACAAAGTGATACACACAGATATACTATTCTTAATTTATACAGTACAAATTATGAACATTGTCCCATTTCAAAATTTTAGTCTCATGGCATATACGTATCAAATTCTAGAGCACAAATCTATTACAAAACACAATTATATAGAGTATCATAGATTTCAACTCAGTCAATAGATAAGTCAGAACTTTAAAAATTACATCATCTTACATACTACATTCCTGATAGACAAAACACAATTATATAGTCTTACAAATCTACAAACATAGTGTAAATTTTCTTCTTGCCTACAGATCAATAAGCACCAATGTTCAAAGGTCTTGTCCTCTATACTAAATGTTAACAGTTCTTGACATTTTCCATACTTGCTTTGCTTACCAGTAGCTCGTCTTATCTTTACATGTGCAATGGACATTTCCACAAAATTCTTAATATTATTTATCTTGTCTCTAAACTGTTCAGATATACCACAAATTGGGGTACATGTATCAGTCAAACAGTTCCCTTCCCACTGATCAATCTTAATCTTAAAGTTAAGACACACAAGATCTGAATCATCATATCTGTTATTAGACACTTCAAATAAAAGATCATTTCAATTTCATCAAATAATACATCCACACTATCTTTAAACTGTTTTATCAATGTTACTGGTACCATAGCATTACTTTGCTTGCTCATGTTGTCGGGTAAAGATTGAACACAATGAATGGATTCTGTAGTACAATTAATATCACTTATTACAGAAAGAACACAAAATATATTACTGTCAAAATTACACTTCCTACTTAGATCTTCTTTCACTTCATTCCAATAATTTGGATACAAATTTTGATGAACCACAGGTACCTTATTCCAGAATGCTCATTTATCTATGTTATCATCAATCTCTTCCCAAACAAACTTCAAAAAGTTTTCACCTTTATTCTTTAGGCTTGCAGATAACTCACCTTTAGTGTTTGGATCATTGCTCTGCATGACATTAATGAAAAACTGCTTTGACTGGGCTGGTATTCCATGACTCACTTATATCATCACAAACATCACTTACCTTACCTGCATTCACCAATAACTCTGGAATTTCATTACTTTTAAACTCCACAATAACCTGATAGCCATGATCATGATCATCATCGCCATCATCATATTCTTCCAAAATTACTTCATGAACAACATCGTTAACAACACAAGACTCATCTTCACCAAAGACACTTACCTCACCTACATTAATTTGAAATAAGCTACCAGTCTCAGACTTACCAACCTCAGTTATTTCACAGTCCTCATTCATATATACATAAAAAATACCACACTGTTTTCTGACCAACAGAAGAAATCATTAGAAATTCTCATTACTCTCACAGTTTGGTTTGTGATTAGTACCATCACCACCATAATTAAACATAGTATCCCAAAACTATTGATCAAAACATAAATGATAAATCTGATATTCTTTCTGTTCAACTTCAGATGGCTGTGCCATATCATTAACACTGTTTTTATTGTCTAATTGCAAGTGTAGATTAGAGGTCCTGTGCTTGTTGTGTTTCCTTGCCGCAAAATAGTGGACATGCATTAAGACAGATTGCCACTCTATGATTGTTTCTTCTATTATATTGCTCATGGTTATCCCCATTATTCCTATTCTGCTGATGTTCTAAATTTCTCTCTCTTTTACCATTTTGACCCTGTTATAAGTTACCATTATCTCTGTTTGTGTCATTATTACCATTGTGATCTCTATCATTTCAATTATTAAGGTAAATATTTCTTTCTACTGCCCTATGCAGTCTGTCAACATATCGTAAAAATTGTTCATGACAATTGCCGGGTCCATTGTGGTGTGTTGTGTTGTAAAGTTTCAGCAAGATTACCATTAAACTAGTTACTTATTATTAATGTAACATGAGGTTTTATTTAATCACTGCTTTTGCTGACAAATGAATATTATTTTGTCAAAGAAATCTCCACCTGGGAACATATAGCAATGTTGTCTGTCAAGCAGTGTAAATGTCACTAAGTTCATTCACTAAAGTAATCATTTGTAATGAACAAACTAGCTAAATGTGTGAGAAGTAATCTGAACTAAACAAGAGTGATGATTTTTAGTAATTTCAGAGCTGTTGTTTAAAAGACTTTTTGCTAGTTGCAAGTCTTTTACCAAAACTAACACTACTGTTATCTCGAGGTGACAACAATTTTCTTTAACCAAAATGAACAGTTTTGTCACTCAATACCACACGTACGCAACATTAATGTATTTTCCTGTAGGAATATTTCATAAATGTTGTTATGAAATTACCAGGCTTCATACATCGGCAGATAATAATAATAGTAATTTTATTGTCTTTCGGTCATTACAGCAGAAGACAATGTCAGGCATATAATACAATATAACTGTTAATTCAAAGAAAACAAGAGGCATGTCATTAATGCTACAAAATTATATTACATTTGAAATAACCATTTATATGACAGAATGGGTGAGCAACTAGTCATTCATACAATTTTTATTTGTTGTTTATTGTCAACAAAAGCAGTGATTAAATAAAACCTCATGTTGTTCAGGTAGTTCTTGTTCATATTGTGGAAGCTTATTAAATAATTTGTGCCCCATCACGCCATGGCTGTTAAGTGACTTTGACAATCTATGATGAGGAGTATAAATTCATTTGCTTCTTCTCGTGTTGTAGAAATATATATTTTCTCTACGTTTTGCTTCCAGTAACTTTTTTTGTGTGGAGTAAAACATAGTAAATATATAGGTTTATTACTGTCATGATATTTTGTTCACAAAACAATGGTTTGCAGTATGCTTTATATGGATAACCAGTAATTATCCTAATGGTTTTCTTTTGTAGTATTAGGATGTTCCGCACTGAACTCAAGTTCACCATAAAATAATAACATATATTATGATGATTTGGAAAAATTCAAAATATGATGTTCTAACATAATTTTGAGGTAGACAGTCCATAAGTCGCCATAGCAAATACATCACTCTAGACAATTTACCAGTAATATATTGTACATGTTGACCCCAGTATAATTTTTCATCTATATATACCCCTGAAAACTTAACACATCTAGGATCATCTAATGGAAGCTTGTCTTTTAGAGTAAAAACCATCTGCTTTGTTTTGTTATCATTCAGTAGGAAGCCATTATCTTTAAACCAATAGGATGCTTGAGCCATTGTTTCTGCAACACAAGCTTTGAGGCTACTGTAATCATTACTACAATGAAGGAAAGTTGTATCACCTGCATATAGTACTGTCATGGACTTGATGGATGATGGCAGATCATTCATCATTATTAGGAACATAAAAGGTTCCAGTACAGATCCCTGTGGTACACCTATTTTAACTAGTTCAATACTGGATTTTTCTTTACCTACACATACAGCTTGATTGCAATCCTGTAGGTATGATTTTAAATGTTTAAGGCTGTTACGTCCAGTGCCATAGTAGTCCATTTTTTCTAGGAGTATTTTATGTTCTACACAGTCTAAAGCCTTTTTTAGATCACAAAAGGTGACCTGAGCAAATCCTTTATCCTCAAACACTTGACGTATGTGTTTGACTACTGAGTCTATAGCATCAACAGTTGACAAGTTTTTCCTAAAACCATACTGTGATTCGCCAGTTATATATGCATCTTCAAAGTACAGGTATAACTGTTGGTATATTACATATTCAAACACTTTAGAGAGAGCTGGTACTATGTAAACTGGTCTGTAACTTGAAGGTGAGTCAATAATTCCTTTTTTATACATTGGGACCTCCCTAGACACTTTTAGCTCATCAGGAAAATATCCCTCAGATACACACTTATTTATGCAGTATGTTAAAGTATACACAGTACAATCTATTACTTTTTTTGAATGTTACAAGAAATGTCATATATGTCTACACTCTCAGATGATTTCAGATGTTTAAGAATTTATATCACTTAAGATGCTGTTTGCAAATCATAGAAGTTCAATATATACACAGTCTAACTGGAATTTATTAGCTTTGAGTGGGTTGTCCTCGGCCACTAGTACACAATTATTACTGTGATTATAACCAACAACATTTAAGTCTATATAGAAAATCAATTAAAACTGCCGCTGCAATATTTTGCTACGATGGTGGCTACCATAAGACAATCACTCACTGATTCTACTTCAGGCTGCATTTTACTCATAATAAATAATAAATATTAAATCTTTCCTCATCTTCACTATGTGCATTAACATTTGAAAATATTTCTCAATGGTTCATGACACATTAATAATCACTATTTACCAATAAACTGCACTGTAGATCAATAGCACTAATGGCTGCGCTCTTTGGTAGCTGAGCAGAAAACTTAACATTTATGTAGGATGAGAATTACAATGAAATAAAACTACAAACAAAGAAGATTTATTTCAATAACACATAAACTCTATATTCAAATATCCATTAGCAACATAACTATATTTTAGTACAGTTTTTTACTGACCTCTGTGTTACAAGACAACAATCACGTCCTATCAGTATAACAATTCAAACAAGGAGGAGGATTTTTTCACAAAAACCATAGATAACAAAAGATTGAGATTTTCATTATCTTTTTACATTGGTATTGTCCGAGATGTAATTTTGTAGTTCTGCAGGTTCGCAGGAGAGCTTCTGTAAAGTTTGGAAGGTAGGAGATGAGGTACTGGCAGAAGTAAAGCTGTGAGTACTGGGCGTGAGTCGTGCTTTGGTAGCTCAGTTGGTAGAGCACTTGCCCACAAAAGGCAAAGGTCCCGAGTTCGAATCTCGGTCGGGCACACAGTTTAAATCTGCCAGGAAGTTTCATATCAGCGCACACTCTGCTGCAGAGTGAAAATCTCATTCTGGGAATATTCTAAGTAGTTTACAAATTTTGTTGACGAAAGAAGAGCCTTCACCAAGTTATATCATTATTTTTATAAATAAATAAAAAAAGGAATAAATATTGTCATATTTAGCAATTAATTACATGAATTTTAAATATGTCAGACATTTTGTAATATCAAATGTTTCTAAAAGAAGAGTAACTTTAACTGTACATACAGAGTTAGTACAAATCAATTGTTACAAAGAAAATAAAGTGATTTATTTTTATATGTTTTAGCCTGAATTATAATACTTCAGATACAAAATCATGAAATTCTTTTAGTTAAACAGCTGACAAAATATTAATCTGTTTAAAAGGTAGAAAGTATTTTTGGTATCGATAACGTCTCTTGAATAAAGACAATGTTAGAGGAGGGTGTCTCTTCACAACATGCAGTAACTATTTTCTTTGAAATAAATAAGCAAGTAAATTCTAAGCAACCAATAGAAGACAATCAGCAACTGTTTTATACAACTAAGGCAGCAACTGTTTTCTCAAAATAGGAGCCTTCTGTTTAATGTACTTATACTTGCCGAGTTAAATTTATCTACCGTGACCACATGTAACATTAAACAGTATAGTGTTCGTTTATTTTTAACACAATATGTTGGTAAGATTTGCTTGTCTTTTGTTAAAGTACGCCTTAACTTGTACTATATTCCTCAAGTACTTCTTTCTGGGATCTACAGAACTTAATAAATGAATGTATGAATAATGAATACGCAGGCATATAATTCCTTGCAGGTCTAAAAGAAGATTACTATCCTGTGTACATCAGTATCATGGCCGGTTGTCTAAGACTCCTCTGAAACAACCATATCGATCATAGTCTCAGTACGGATCAACATACAGTATTATGAAACAAATGTGCTGACCTCACACTGTCTACCACACCCTACCATCATGTCACTGAATTACCAGAGAACATCAACACTTCCAGTTACATAAGATATAACCAAGGATCTGTGCATGGATCTGTCCTGTTAATTGTTTATATTAGTGATTTACCCACAATCTGTCATGTGAAGAAGTGCTGTATACAGATGACACAACACACATCAGTGTGATACCAGTCTTGAAATGTGCAACACAATTTGATGGTAGTGAGAGAGAGATGTACCACTTCATTTCAGGCAAACTTGCTACAATAGGATAACAGGAAAACTAAAGACATTATGTTCCATTTTAATGCTCCTTGTTGTGATAATAAAACAGTCAAATAATTTGGATTTCATACAGGTCAACAACTCATTTAGGATACCAACACAGGAAAATTATGTGACAGAAAAGCATTGATGATCTATCTGCTGTTTTATATGAGGAGCTCTATCAGTAGGGAAACTCAGTATTATGCACATTTCAAATTCTTCCAGTCCCATCTGAGTTGTGATAATTCTGTCATGTCATATGGCCAAAGAAATTTATCAGACATGTAGCAGGGCATAGCCCATGCCAGACTTATAGGGTCTATTTTAAACAACTGAACTCAATAAAGTAACACAGACTGTCTCTCTACAGTTGTCTCTTCCTCATCAAGGGAAACATAACCAAAATTGGTGTAAAGAGGTCAGTTATTGCCCACAATACAAGAACTGGACATACATTTAACATAATATATGCTCGGGAGGCAGACACCTATAAAATTACAAATATCTTGGTCATGGCTACTTAAAAAAATTATCTGACAATTTTTACACAATAAATTTTTACACAATAAATAAATTCATTTCAAAATTAATGAAACAAAAAGAATTCTACTCTGTACAATAATTACAGGAGTGTGTAAGACTAACGAATTACATTTTAATGCTAATGAAACATAAACATTTATTTGTATTATATAAAAATAATTCATGTGGTGCATTCTATTCCATATTATTATCTTGCAATTACTGTCTTAAGCCTAATTATTTACTTATTTATTGGGCAAGAGTGATTGGTTGTAAAAAGTACTCAAGAGTGAATAAAACATTTGATATTTGATATAAACTGATTTGTTCTACATCTCTGATAGAATTTTCAGACCACAATGCATAGATTAATAAAAGAATGAATCGAGCAGTACCTACATAGGCAAATAAATAACTATTCAAGAATAGTGCAATGCTTTAGATGTAGAATTTTTAATTATGAATGAGTTCATCACGAGGAAGTATCTGGCAAAGGACAGCATTTGAGTAGATAAGACTATAAAATTTACAATAAGGTATTTAAAAATATGTGAGCAGTTATAAAATACAGGGGGAGTCTTTCTTGTAAGCAAGCAGGTGATAATGTAAATGAGAATGTAAGAAATGATAAATCAAAATGTTCATCTATAAAAGAATGCAAGATTTTATAAAAAAATACAAAGGCATATTAGTCAGAAGCCAGGGAAATTATTTTGAGTCCCAAAAACAAATGCAAGTGAAAAAATTATGAAAAAACTATCCATTGTTTAGATGCAGGAGAAACATAGTGAACCCCAAACTAAAGTTAAGGGGTCAACCAAACAGTTCTGAAAAATGGTGTGTTATTTGATACTGTTTCATCAAATTGTCAAAACTTTTGGTAACAAATTACCAGAACAAGAAACTATGTTTGCAAGTGAATTAAAATATGCTTCAGCCCTGTGCCTGAATTAACATAATTTAAAAAGAAATGCACTTTTGGCAGCAGACATGGAAAATAATGATTTGTCAGACTGCATGTAGTAAAAGCAACTGCTATGTTATGGAAACTACAAACCTCACAAAGGCCAAGCTACATGCTGATACAGGATCAGTATGTTAAATGATTGTCTTGATTACAGGTTCTGAGATTTCAAAGCACTTAGTCTTGGCCTGTTGCTGCTGTCAACATAGCTTTTCTAAGGTTCAGCATAGTTCACAGATCCTGCAAAAAGTTTTGGAACCTGACAGGCTAATATATCGTGGTAAGGTTGTCAAAGGCTCAGCTGATGTGTGTGTGCTGGGATAGCAGTACTGCATCATGAACTAAATAATACTGGCAATAGTAGACTATGGTATTAAAATCAATAGCTTTATGTCATGGAGCATGAGCAGCTACTTCTGCACCTACCCTATGATGCAAGAAGCTAGATTAAACAAGCAACAAATTGATCCTCAGAAACTTCAAACACTTCAACTACATTTCATTTAGGGACAACAGACACTACAGAACTTTAAGATCTGAGGACAGGTTAGTTAAGTTAGAATAAGAGTTAAATAATATTGAATGGATACAGTAACACTCTCTTCCACTACGAACTATATTTTGAGGGCTGCAACTGTGAATAACACATCATTTTTTCTGCATCAACCACTGACACAGAAATATAAAAGAGCATAGTAATGTGATATGTTGGACAATGTCTATAGTAACAATGAAAGATTGTTGCCACCATGAAAATATTTTTTAGTTTGAATAGTGAGTCTACTTGTACATTGTTTGGGAGCTTTATTTTCTTTGTGTGTACAATCTAGCATGCAAGGTGGATCGCCAATAGTTGCTTTATCACACTTTGTGGTACCTGCTGATTTGGTAGCTTACTCCAAGCAGTCCTGTCTTGGCTCGGAGATGCTCTGCATGCCATAACACTACAAGTATTGAGACAATCAGTATTATGGGAACAAGAGACAAAGCTGAATGGTAATTCTAAAGAGAATTAAAGTAGTACTATGTACATGGAATATCCTAACTTGTACTGTATATGAACATTGTGTACGGAGTTTAAGTACTGTAATTGATGGAACAATATAATCACAGGTGAGATAAAGTGATTTTTGTTAGTTCAGTAGAACAATGAAAACTATATAAGCACTTCCAGATTTTTAGCATAGGTACTGTTTCAGCAGAGAAGTCATCCATCAGAGGTACTACATGGATTAGTCAGGCAATAATTCAAAATATAATACTCTACAGTTTTAGGGGTATCAGAAATAGTAATCTGAATTCACACTCAGTTTACACATACAAAACACTCCATTGTGGCCAGTAAGTGTATAACCTAGGATATTTCTGTGCTGGAGAATCAGCCTTATTAAGAAGGAGGAGGAGGAGGAGGAGAAGGAGAAGTAATCAAGTAACAATAAAGAAGGAATTATGAAGTTTTGTCAAAATAATTACTGTTAAATTATGCTGTTGTCCTTAGCAATGGTGCCATCAGCTGGGATTATGTTGCAATGTGAAACTCATTACCAGCATTGTACTGGAAAGTCATAGTTGATGAGCAATCATTAAATATTAAAATACTATGAGTGGGAAGACCATTAGCTGTGGCTTATAAGGGCTACAACTGCTCATCACAGCCACAAAAACTAACCAGCAGCCAAAAGTAATCATGTCTGCACTTCATCCACCTACAGAAACAGCAGCTTCAGCCTCATACTCACATCCAACAATGCAGTTCACCAGTTACAACCCCTGACAATAAAGCTCAGTGAATGAAATCAGAATGATCAATTGGGGAACACTAGCACTTCACAACATTGCACCTGTGTTGACAACCTGCCCCCACCGTAGTTCAGTTGAGCATCATGTTGGATGAAGTGCTTGTTGAGTACGCTGTGTCTGAATTGAGAACAGGACAATGAACAAGCAAAGGATTAATTTAAAGTTTTGTTTTAAGCTTGGAAAGACACTGCAAGAAATGCATACAATGCTGGTATGTGTTTATGGGGATCAAGCACAATCCATGAAGTAAAGTGTGTTTCCATTTTCAAGGAGGCCGGGAAGGTGTTTCTGACAATCCCTGTAGAGGACAACCAGCAACCGCTGTCATTGACAAAAACATTGAGATAGTGAAGACATTAATCATGAATGACCATCAATTAACTGTGCACTTGGTAGTGGATGGACTGCAGATGAACAGTGAATCCATGCGACAAATCCTTACCCAGGTGTTAGGAAAGAGGAAAAAGTGTTGTCATCTTGTGCCACATCACTTGACTAATGGTCAGAAGCAGGCATCTTTAGAAGCTTCACAGGATTTTGTTGAAACGGTGGATGTGACACCAAATTTTTTAATCCGTATTGGCCCTGAGGATGAAACATGGTGTCTCCGGTAGGACCCTTAAATAAAACAGCAAAGCATGGAATGGCATTCTCTGGAATCACCTCATTAGAAAAAGGTCAGAGCTGAAAAATCACACATCAAAATGATGCTCATCACCTTTTTCAATAGATAAGGCATTATCCACAAGGGATTCCTACATGAGGGAATGATGTTGAACGCTGCACGGTACGTTAAAATTTTGACCTGTGTCATGCAATGTCTATGCAGGGTACTACCTCAGTATGCACAACAAGGTACCTGGTATGTTGTTCATGACAGCGTTCACCCACACACATCCAATATCGTCAAACAGTTCTTGGCAAAACAAGGGGGTGGTGCAACTTGAACATCCCCCATACTCACTGGATCTCAACCCGCCAGGCTTCTTCCTATTCCCTCAACTCAAACTAGCTTTGAAAGGAAAGAGATTTGATGATATTCCTGACATCCAACAAAATGTGGTGCGGCTTTTGAACACATCCCAAAGGAAGACTTTGTGGAAAGTTTCCAGGACATGTATCGCAGAGCTCAGTGGTGTATAGTTATGGGAGGTGACTATTTTGAAGGACAATAAGGTAACTGTAGATCATAGTTCACCTATGTTAATGTTACAGGACTATTCACCGAACTTTATTTTTGATGTGTTTATGCAGAGAAGTGCTCACAGGACATGACACTACTGGCCAGTAACTCTGAAATTGACTCTGGAGATGGAAAAAGGTTTCCATGATTTTCGGTTGAGTCTTACTATTGCAATAATCATCAGTCTTCCAGTAGCATCTGCACTCCTGTCAATAGTCAGAGACGCTAGCCAAAAAGCAGTATGTGTAGCCCTATACTGACAGCTCTAACAATGTTGGTATTCACTAAAGTTTTTTTCTCAAAAGTTGCAACCAGTGCAGCAGCAGTGAAGCGCATATTACAAAGTTCTGCTTCCAGTTTATTTGCTCACAAATAGAAGCTTATTCTGTGACAATCATTTATAGTGGCCACAGACTGATAGTCTCCCTTTTCCAGGGCACCTGTGGTAAGTGTACCCTACCCTAAAAGTTCAGACATATGAGGTTGTCAGCCAGTTTACAATAGATATGCACCATATGGGAGTAACAGAAAACATCATTGCTGATTACTTTTCCTGGATCCATGATTTTAAAAATAGTGTGGCCCTCAAAGAATGTGCCACTGGTTAAATTACTGCAATTATTGGCTGACCTTTCTACAAGTCTGCTACTCACCCAAATCCTGGTTGCAGGCACCAAGTTATCACTATGGTGCAATGTCTCTCAGTAGAAGCCAAAGCCCTACATTTGGCCATCCAGTAGTGTGCCAGGCAAAGTGGCCGAGCAGTTCTAGGCACTACAGTCTGGAACTGCGCGACTGCTACGGTCGCAAGTTTGAATCCTGCCTTGGGCATGAATGTGTGTGATGTCCTTAGGTTAATTAGGTTTAAGTAGTTCTAACAAGGGGAAGGCCTCAGACATGGCCAACTGATTTGGCTCAAATTTGGCAGGTCGCTTGTGTACAACCTAAAACAAAGGAATCAAAGATATTTTGGGTCATCACCCCCTCGGTTTTGAGAAAATCACCACTTAAGGTTATGATAAGCAATCAACTCAAAATTGGCGGGATCGATAGATAATTGTAAGTAGAGCATCATCAGGTATGGTGTCCGAAGATGCATACTTTTCCAGAAATTGGGAAGAAACCTAGTGGATGTTATTCTTTTCATCTGTATTTTTCCATATCTCAATTGATAGGGATTGGAGGGTTAATAAGGTAAGTAAATCACTAAGGAATGACAATAATAAGGTAGGCAAACTAATTTCCCAAACACCATGAGTTAGTAAAGTATTAAACTTTTAAGCCTTGTCACATAAAAACAACTCCGAGTAAGAGTGCTGCAAATTCCTCACAAGGGATCACAGATAGCCAACCATGCGACGCTTGTTTATAGCGAGGCACGGGACAGAATGTATGCGCGGAGAGTTAAGTTGTCCCGGTTGCCTCTTCGTCATATCATAGTCGTGAACCTGGAAGAGTGAAGGTGTCCAGCACGAGCCTTATAGAAGTCAATCAGAAAGAGTTGTTTTCCGTCATTAGGCTGCCACAAACCTCGTGGATACATGTAGTGATATTTCCATCGTTAATGCGCTGAATGAAATACATTTTGTGAATGAATACAGTGTCCTTTCGTAAGTAACATATGACGAGTACTGTATGTAGTTTGTAGTAATTAGCTCGTCTTTTTATGCTGTAGTAACTAGTTATTGTTTTTTGTGTCATATCTTTCAAGATTTGAACCCCAACCAGTTACCTTGGCCGGTGCGCTATCAGCGCTGTCGCCGAATAGCGTTTACCATGTGGGTACAGAAGCAGCAGTTATATATGTTTCTTTCCTCGATTTCTGGAAAAGTTTGCATTTGCAGACCCCATACCCTATGACGAAAAATGCTCTATTTACAATTATCTATTGATCCCTCCAATTTTGAGTCAATTGCTCTTCACATCTTTTAAGGGTGATATTCTCAAAAACTCGGAGGTGTTGACCCAAAATAACTTAGATTCCTTCGTTTTAGGTTGTACACAAGCGACCTGCCATATTTGAGCTGAATCCATTGGCTGTGTCTGAGGCCTTCCCCTTGTAAGTTCTAGGGGACTGATGACCGCAGACGTTATGTCCCATAGTGCTCGGAGCCATTTGAACCATTTTTAATAACTGGCTCCTTTGTGTGTACACCAATTAAAAAAAGGGCTCATGCATGGGCCTGTGCATCTATTCAATGCCAGTAGCATAAAGCATCTTCTAGGTCCCCTTCCACCTTTAGACTGCTACAGATTCTTTTACAGAGTGGTGGACAGATATACTCAAAGGGCAAAAACAGCATCCATTGCTGACATTTTTGATAATCCTATAGTGAAGGCCTTTGTCACCACCTGCATAACAGAATTTGGTTGTCACCTTCACAAGACTACAGATGAGGGCCTTGAATCTGTTTTGTTTAAAGAATTGTCCATGTTGTGTGGCTTCCAGCATCACTATGAGACAAGGTATCATTCCATGAGCAGTGAAAAGGTAGAAAGATGGCCCGGAACCTCTCATGTGCCTCTGCAAACAAAAGCCCTGTCCATTGGTCTTTTTAGACCTTAGCATTGCATACAGCCAAATATCAAACAATAATTAGCAGAAATGGTGTATGGGGAACTGATATGAATTCTGACAGACTATCTCACACCTCCACCATTCCCATTCACAATGGAACTGCCACAGTTAGTTCAACAGCTACAAGACCACACAGCAAAGGTCCAATGACTGCCTGCTTCACACTGCAGTAAACACTCTGTTTTCATTCACAAAGCTTTAGATGACTGTACTAATGTCATAATCCACAGTGATCTCATCAGATTGCCACTCCAACTATCATACAATGGCCTTTTTCCAGTGTTACAATGAGGAGACCATGGAGATCTTGCAAAATGACAAAACCACAAAAGCCTCTATCAAATAAGTCAAGCCAGTATAGACACTACCATCATCCTTGCCAGACACAATGCTGACATCAAAAGTCAAACCATGTCAGGAAACACTCATGCAGACCTCACCTGTTATTACCAATGCCCTCCATCAGCCAGCAGCCACATCACCACAGCCACTAGCTGCACTGACCCTGCAACTAGCAGTGTGCACAAGAGGCAGCTGGCAAATAAAATTTCAGTTCTCTTACATTCTAGGTGTTCTGCACTATTGATAGGGGGAGGGGGAGTCAGTGTGGAAATAATCAATCCAACAATCGTCTGCAGTGTGCAAACTTTTATCCCTTTATGTCTAGTTATCCTATGTTGTTTACAAAAGGGTATTTTGTGCAGTGGCTAATAATAAGTAATGATGTACTATACTTAAATGCTGTGTAAAACATTTTATGTTTTGCATACATCTTACACACAAAGATATTGTTTTATTGAGATCTAAAGATGGTCTGACAAAAATTTGTACATGATCATCAATGGGAATCAAAGAAAGAAATTCTTTAGTTCTCGGATTACTGTCTTTATTCACAGTTATTTCATGGCTCATAATGATATTACAGAAACTGATATTGGAAACTGTTAGTAAGATAACAAAAAAATAACAAAAGGCCAGAATTTTCAAAAATTTAAGATTCTCTCAGAAGAAACAAATAAGAAATGAAGTTGACAATTACAAATGAAATTAAAAATAAATCTGCCTGTATTTTATTAACAAATAATGTGTCAGTCATAAACCACTTTAGCATTCCAAGTGCAGAGTAAAAATTGAGAGCTAGAAAGAAACTCTCTCATCAAGCATGAAATCACAAATGTAAAGTATAAGAATTTAATCAAGAACGTGATGTAGAATGATAAATCAGATCAAGTTGTATATTTTTACTTTTTATTCATTCAATGACCAGTTTTGGACTGAGACACAATTTCAAATCGTCCTACAGGGCAGAAAACCAAATTTACACTCGTGTGTAATACAGTTATTACCAATTTTTAAGCATATGCAAAGGATACAGAACATACCATTTCAAACTTAGTCAAACAAAGTAGCAAAAGGGGTTTCTGAAGATGTGAAAAGTGTGCAATGAACATTTATTGGCAGATTACTCCTTCTGCTGTCATAAGGAAACCTTGGGAAGGGGGCATCATTTTGAGACATCAAGAACACAATTCATTTGTAGAGAAAACCAATACCATGTATACTATTGATTCTTGAATAGGTTAAAATGGTCTCAGCTGTTTCACTAAAAGAATTCGTATGATTTTGTATATGATGTCTTATATTTCAGACTAAAGTGTATAAAACTAAATTAATGTGTTACAATTGGTATGTACTAACAGTTAAAATTACTTTTCTTTTAAAAATTATTGAAATTACTAAATTTCTGACACATTTAAAATTCATATTGTTAATTGTACAATCTAATGCTAATTATAAACTAATGTTTTATCTTGGTGATGATTTTTCTGTTGTCAAGAAAATATGTAAACTTTTTCTTTGTAAATACTTTGGAACTTGTGAGTACCACAGAATGTAAGTAGTGGTGGGCTGCCTCAGATGGAAATGCACATATTTTGCTAATCTTATCTCTTTATTTATTTATCTAAAAACAAAGATTCTGTAACTTACCAAATGAAAGCGTTGGTACGCTGATAGAAACAATAACAAGCACAAACACACACACAAATTTCAAGCTTTCGGAACCCATGGTTGCTTCATCAGGAAGAGGGAAGGAGAGACAAAGACAAAAGGATGTGGGTTTTAAGGGAGAGGGTAGTCATTCCAATCCCGGGAGTGGAAAGACTTACCTTGGGGGAAAAAAGGGACAGGTATACACTCACACACACACACATATCAATCCGCACATAACAGACACAAGCAGACATATTTATTTATTTAGCAGCTTATGATATACACCTATGGAGTAAGTCCAAATACATAGTAATGTAATTTGTGGTGTGACAAAAATGGAGATTGTGAAGTCAGTGTGGTATAGAAGAATGGGATAAAATAAAAAGATATTTATAGCCACAGGCAAATCTTCATCAGTTATTTAGTGCAACAAGAACCCACAACATTAACTCAAAATTTTCAGCACCAAGAATGTACTCCTAGACACAACAAGACTTTGATCCTTTGACAACAACAATGAAATAGTGAAGATTAGTAAACAGTTATTATTTTGTGTATCTTACACCTGTCAAAACTTTTGAAAATAGTGAAGATACTAAGACAATGAATTTAATAGTGATGTGTGGGAGGGTAAGATTACAAAGTGCACAAAAAGGTAAGAATGCAAATATATTATCAGAAGTAATAAGAGAAAACTTCTGAAAATTGGACCATTTCTTAACAATCAAATAAATAAGAACTAACATGTTCAACAGACAAACCATATATTACTCAGGAGTAATTTTACAGATAATATATGCTACAAAAACGAACCCAAACAAATTTTTAAAATATTTTAGTGGTGAAGACCACATAATCAACCAGTAAACTGAGTTACATAATCTGTTGCACACATCATTCCAAATAAGCAGCATAAAGACACAACAAACACAGAAACCTTATTATCCAACCAGCAGCAGTCTATAAGCACCACAGACAATAGTGCATACCTAAATTAAGATTTGTACTCCTGAGTTTATCAGCAATAGAACACAATAATGATACAAGAACTGCACCACATACTGTAATGTAACTACAAGAATATTAGAAAATGAGTAGAAGGGGGAGATGGGTATGGAAATTGGGGAACAAAATGTGGAGGAGGAAAAGGGGTGGCAGGTGAAGCCCCGATGTACAGGAGTTCATGATCCAGTGGTGGGGCTGAAGTAACAACAGGGTTGATGGTAGGGGGACAGAGTATAAACTGCCCATCATTTTGGAAAAGAGCATAAAACTGACTAAACTGAAAACTGACTTGCTTCTTCAACACTTTATCTGGCTCCTTTATTTTGCTCACCAGATGAATTATATCTACCACCCATCTGACCCCTTCCAAGCTCGCTGAACCTATGTTTCAGCTTATACCTTATTTGGTTTTCTGCCCTGTAAGATGATTTGGTTTTGGCACAAAATTAGTCATCGAATGAATAAAAAGTAAATATTTGCAACTTGGACTGGTTTTTTGTTCTACTGATTAACAGAAGTTGCTGACCAAAGGTACTCCTTATTGGTGCATGGGGAAATATAATGGGAAAAAACGAAAATTTGGCCAATAGATGGCACTGGAAGCCTCTTAACATATATGGGGTCAACTAAAAATGACAGATGAATCACAAAATGACAGCTATGATTTGAGTTGCACATTACACCATCAGTACTGTTCAAAGTGCATTACTGCACAACTTAGACAGTTGTGGTACTGTTTATTAGATAAGCTCTCCACCAAAGCAAGATTATACATCAGATGGAAAAAATCAGATTTTAATTGTCCTGAGGACAAAAGCCACATAAAAACCAAAATGACATAAGCTTTTAATTGTCCTGGGCCAAAAATTGGATGAAAAATGAAATGAGATTGGTTTATAATTGCTGTCAGACTGGCACAAAACATGTCCAGTATGCTGTCTTCCATTTTCTGCCACAAGCTGAAGTCAAGAAACAACATTTTCCACAATGGGCTGTAGTGTCTTGAGGGGCAAGTTCAGAATGTGTTTTGCAATACATGCCTACAATTCAGTCATATTCATAATTGGAACACTGAACACAACTTCTTTTAGATAACCCCATAACCAGAAGTCATACAGATTGAGAACAGGTGATCTGAATGGTCAGGCTGTAGAGAAATGATGGCTGATAATTCTAATATTTCTGAAATGCCTCTGCAGCAGCCACTTCACTGGTTATGTATTGACATCTTGCATATTAATGTGCAATCTCTTAAGAACAAACTTAATGAACTTCATTATTGTCTGGAAAACTTAAACTGCCCTGTTATTTCAATAAATGAACACTGGCTTAGCAATGGGGAATTAAAATTAAGTGTACCATTTAGATAGGAATTGGCAACCAGCTACTACAGAACAAGTATCAAACATGGCAGCGTATCTGTATATGTTAAAAATAGTATGAACCTAATCTATGTAGTTATAGATGTAAGTGGGCTGTCCACAGAAGCAAAATTTGAAGCTGCAGCCATAATGTTGCCAAACCAGGAAATTATAATAGCTTCAGTATACTGCCCCCCCCCCCCCAAAAAAAAAAAAAAAATGAAGACCTATTTGTGGAGCTTCTCAAATAAAAAACTACAGGGTACTAATATTTGGTGATATCAATATAGGCATTAAATTTAAGAATAGAAAGTTTGATCATTTGCTAAATATATTAAGATCCCTTAACTTCAGTTGTGTAAATGACAAACCCCCAAGACAGGAAGCATGTCTAGATAACATAATTTTTATTTTCATCTACACAAAACAGAATTCAATGCAATCAGGGTAGGCATTTCAGATCATGAGGGACTATGGCTCAGACAAACTCTTAACAGTAAAGCAACTGGAACTTCCACTGACTGTAGAAAAATTTTAAGACCAATTAACAAATCAACACTAAACAAATTGATAAGTAAATTGAATTTAATAAAATGGGATAAAATAAAAACCACTGCAAGTGCAAATGAATCTACCAACAATTTTTTAGAACTGTTAACTGAAAATTTTGAAGCATGTTGTCCTAAATGCTGCAAGAAAATATCAAAGCAAAATTGTTGCACCAAACCACAAAATCTAAACCTCACATCTAAGTAGAATAAGAATCATAGTGCTAAAATGTAAATGTCATGTGACCCGTCGCATAGACAGTTCGCCGGGTGCAAGTCTTTCGATTTGAAGCCACTTCTGCAAAATGCTACTCTATCATGATAGGTACAAGCACAATAATGCTGACAGGGAAATGTACATGAAAGTGAGAAAGATTTACATGTCTGACATCAAGGCAGCTAAGTGAAAAGCTAATGATACATATATACTGAACTCAGCAAATAAATGCAAAGCTGCATGGGAAATTATTAAAACAGACACTAACTGTGATGATAAAGTACCAGACACCAATTCTACCTGATATTCTAAATGTGCATTTTGTCAGTCCTCAATCAGATAACAGCATAATGGAGAATGTGAGTAAAGCAGAGGCACTGCTGCCAGAAATGAACAGTGAGCATACAGACAGCTTTCACTGGACTTGTGTAACAGAGAAGATGGTCCATGAATCAATAGCTAAGCTCAGTAATACTAGAGGAGAGGATTACTATGGTCTCTCAAATTAAGTTATTAAATATATCAGAAAACAAACTGTAATGCCTATGATTAAAATAATCAAAAATTTTTTAAATGTAGCTAATTATCCAGAATGTTTAAAAATATCTCTAGTTAAACCAGTACCATAATGATATACTCACCTCCTCACAGTATGGTTTCAGATCTAGCCATTCTGCAGTCAAAGCAGTTAAGAGTATGGTAGCAAAAATGTACAGTTGTTTTGAAAATAAAGATATTATCTGTGTGACACTGTTGGACCTCAGGAAAGCTTTTGATATGCTCTCCTACAATATGATCTACCACTGAAGAGTGAGAGAGAATGCTCTTTGCCTAATCCAGTCATACTTGGACAATAGAAAACAGTTAGTTAAGGTAAATAATAATTTGTCAGAATGTCTCCGAGTTGTAAAGGGTGTATGTACCTCAAGGATCTGTTCTTGGACCTTTCCTTTTCATTATTTATATAAATGATTTACCTGCAGTTGAATCATGCTGGTGACACAACACTCATCACATGTGATACCAGTCTTGAAAATCTGCAACACAGCATGGCAGTGGCAATGGAGAGGTGCACTACTTGGTTTGAGGCAAATGTACTGCAGAAGAATGATAGTAAAACTGAAGCTATTGTATTCAATCTGAATGCTCCCAGTCATGATAACAGAACAGTAAAATTATTAGGATTTCATATAGGTCAAAAGCTAAGCTGGGATACCCACACAGGGAAGATATGTGGAAAATTGGCTCATTCCATATATCTGATGCATAAGCTGAGGAGCAGTGTCAGTAAAGAACTTCTGTTGTACTCAATTTTGCATTCTTCCATTCACACCTGAGTTATGGAATACTATTATGGAGCAATTCTGCAGTCTCAAAATTAGTGTTTCAATGGCAAAAGAAAGCCATAAGGTGCATAACAGAACTTAGCCCATATGAATCATGTTAAAATTATTTTAGGAATCTAAGTATAATGACAGTGCCTGGCCGGCGTATTTACAACTGCCTTGTCTTTGTTAAAGAGAATCTGAGTAAATTTGACTTAAGGAGAACAGTTCATGACTGTAATATAAGAAGTGGACATACAATTAATATGCCATATGCTAGATTTGCAAAGACACATAACAGCTACAAATATCTTGGTCCTGTCTACTTGAACAAATTGCTTGAAAATGCCTACACAGTGCCAGTAAATGAATTTAAAACTAGTCTTTTGAGGTGGATCAAAAGTAAAGTAATTTACTCAGCTCAAGAGTTCCTTGAGTATGTGACAAAAGACCCACTTTCTTTATGAGAATGAACTATAAATGAACTGCAAACTATACATATGCCACACTGTACAACTATTTTATTACTGTTTCATGTACTTAATGTTAGTTCTCTGTTTGATTATTTATTTCTCATTCACTGAACTATTTAATTAATTTATGTTGTAATTGATCTATTAGAAAATTTCTTGTTGTTATTGACATTTGCACAAATATGTATTGTATCCATCCTGGATTATTATATTGTAGTTAATAACATTTGTCATGTTAATATTTATATTATTATTATGTAAACACTGACGACACCAATTGCATGTAAATATGCTCAAAGATGGAATAAAACATTTGTATTTGTAAAAAAGAAGCTACCTACAGATCTGCGCTTTTGAAAGGTTGGAATGATGCTGGTGCAAAAAAGCATCATAAGGGTTCATCAGTGATGGTTCAGGTAACAGGGCCTACAGGACTCTTCACCTTGAAAAAAATGTGGCCTTATGATAAATGACACTGTTAGCCTGCACCACAGACTCACCTTTGCAGAATGAATTGTCACCAGCTGCTGTATGTGCAGATTTTCTGTTGTAAAATGTAAACTTTTATGGCCAGAAAGGTCACAATTAATAAAATGATCTGGGCTATCATGCCATGGTTCAGTCGATTTCACCTTAAAACCTGACATTTTGTTCCCATCTGCAGAGGACATTTTAAAGCACAATCATAGGTTTGTAGAATGTTCGATTCACACCCTCAGGTGTGACAGCTGGTGGAGTCCCTTCCACTAGGTAATCCCC
Source organism: Schistocerca gregaria (assembly GCF_023897955.1). NCBI lineage: Eukaryota > Metazoa > Arthropoda > Insecta > Orthoptera > Acrididae > Schistocerca > Schistocerca gregaria. The sequence continues at coordinate 414,087,647 of NC_064920.1, read as the reverse complement.
AATGCCTCCACCACTGTGGCTCTGAACCACAAGGATTATCTGGTGAACGGACTCTGCAAGCTGGCTGTCAGTTACACCTGTCTACAAACCCTGCCACAGTGACCCAATTCCAGAAATTCAACAGCATCTCCAGTCTCTCGTCAAATTATTAGACACTTCCCAGAACCTCACCCTGGAGTCTACCTCTTTCCTCACCCCAACCATGCCCTGCAATCCTATCTTTTACATTCTTCCTAAAGTCCATAAAACCAACCATGCAGAACACCCCATTCTGGCCTGTTGCCGTGCCACCACTGAAAGAATCTCTGCCCTCATAGACCAATTCCTTCAACCTATTACCTGCAACCTACTCTCTTTTATAAAATATACCAAGCATTGCACCACCAACTCTACAGTTCCTGTTCCTTTACCTCATGGACCTGTGCTTGTTGCTATTGATGACAGCTTCCTTTACACTAATTTCCCTAATTCCTGTGGCCCTGCTGCTATTGAACACAACCTTTTCCAATCTCCAACAGACTCCCAACCTAGAACCTCCTTACTGGTCACCATAACCAACTACATCCTCACCCAGAATTACTTCTTTGAAGGCATCAGCTACAAACAAATCTAGGGTAAGGCAATGGCAGCAGCATGCCATCATTTTGTTGTTGTTGTGGTCTTCTGTGCACAGGCTGGTTTGATGCAGCTCTCCATGGTACTCTATCCTGTGCAAGAGTCTTCATCTCCGAATAACTACTGCAGTCTACATCCTTCTGAATCTGCTTCGTATATTCATCTGTTGGTCTCCCTTTTCAATATTTAGCTTCCACACTTCCATCCAATACTAAATTGATAATCCATTGAGGCCACAGAATGTATCCTACCAACCAAACCCTTTTCTAGTCAAGTTGTGCCACAAATTCCTCTTCTCCCCAATTCAATACCTCCCCATTAGTTACACGATCCACCCTACTAATCTTCAGCATTCTTCTGCAGCACCACATTTTGAAAGCTTCTATACTTTTCTTATCTAAAATATTTCATACATGACTACACTCCAAACAAATTCTTTCAGAAAAGACATCCTGACACTTGAATCTATACTTGATGTTAACAAATTTCTCTTCTGTTTTGAACGGCCGGTGTGGCCGTGCGGTTCTGGATGCTTCAGTCTGGAACCGTGTGACGACTACGGTTGCTGGCTCGAATCCTGCCTCAGACATGGATGTGTGTGTTGTCCTTAGGTTAGTTAGGTTTAAGTAGTTCTAAGTTCTAGGGGACTGATGGCCATAGATGTTAAGTCCCATAGTGCCCAGAGCCATTTGAACTTCTGTTTCAACCATCATCAGTTATTTTGCAACCCAAGCAGCAAAACTCATCTACTACTTTAAGTGTCTCATTTTCTAATATAATTCCCTCAACATCACCTGATTTAATTCAACTACATTCCATGATCCTCATTTTGCTTTTGTCCTTCCAAGACACTTTCCATTCTGTTCAACTGCTCTTTCAGGTCCTTTGCTGTCTCAGACAGAATTACAATGTCATCAGCAAACCTCAAAGGCTTTATTTCTTCACCATGGATTTTAATACCTACTACGAATTTTTCTTTTGTTTCCTTTACTGCTTGTTCAATATACAGATTGAATATCAGGGAGAGGATACAACCCTGTCTCAATCCCTTCTCAACCACTGCTTCCCTTTCATGCCCCTCAACTCTTTCAAATGCAATCTTGTTTCTGTAGAAATTGTAAATAACCTTTTTCTCCCTGGATTTTGTCCCTTTGAAATAGGGTATTCCAGTCATCAGTGTCAAATGTTTACTCTAAGTCTACGCATGCTAGAAATGCAGGTGTGCCTTTCCTTAATCTATCTTCTAAGATAGTCATGGAGACAGTATGCCTTGTGTGCCCCAACATTTCTACAGAATCCAAACTGATCTTCCCTGAGGTCAGCTTCTAGCAGTTTTTCCATTCATCTGTAAAGAATTCATGTTAGTCTTTTGCAGCTGTGATTTATTAAACTGATAGTTTGGTAATTTTCACACCCGGGTCAACATCTGCTTTCTTTGGGATTGGAATTGCTATATTCTTCTTGAAGTCTGGGGATATTTTGCCTGTCTCGTGTATCTTGCTCAACAGGTGGTAGTTTTGTCCTGGCTGGCTGTCCAAAGGCAATCAATAATTCTAATGGAATGTTGTCTACTCCTGGGTCCTTGTTTTGACTTACATCTTTCAGTGCTCATTCAAATTCTTCACACAGTATCATATCTCCCATTGCATCTTCATCTAAGTCATCTTTCATTTCCATAATATTGCCCTCAAGTACAGACCCTCCACATACTCCTTCCACCTTTCTGCTTTCCCTTCTTTGCTTAGGACAGGTTTTCCATCTGAGCTCTTGATATCCATACAGGTGGTTCTTTTTTCTACAAAGGTCTCCTTTCCTGTAGGCAGTATCGATCTTACCCCTAATGGTATATGGCTCTACATCCTTACATTTGTCCTCTAGCCATACCTGATTAGACATTTTGCACTTCCTGTCAATCTCATTTTTGAGGCTTTTGTACTCCATTTCACGCACTTTGTTTACTGCATTTTTATATTTTCTTCTTTCGTCAATTAAATTCAATATCTCTTCTGTTAGCTAAGGGTTTCTGCTAGCCCTCATCTTTTTACTTACTTGATCCACTGCTGCCTTCACTATTTCATCTCTCATAGCTACCCATTCTTCTTCTACTGTGTTTCTGTTCCCTGTTCTTGTCAGTCGTTCCCTAATGCTCTCTCTGAAACCCTCTAAAATCTCTGGTTCTGTCAGTTTATCCAGATCCCATCTCCTTGAATTCCCACCTTTTTGCAATTTCTTCAGTTTTAATCTACAGTTCATAACCAATAGATTGTGGTCAGAGTCCACATCTGCCCTTGGAAATGTCTTACAGTTTAAAACCTGGTTCCTAAATCTCTGTCATGCCATTATACACTCCTGGAAATTGAAATAAGAACACCGTGAATTCATTGTCCCAGGAAGGGGAAACTTTATTGACACATTCCTGGGGTCAGATACATCACATGATCACACTGACAGAACCACAGGCACACAGACACAGGCAACAGAGCATGCACAATGTCGGCACTAGTACAGTGTATATCCACCTTTCGCAGCAATGCACGCTGCTATTCTCCCATGGAGACGATCGTAGAGATGCTGGATGTAGTCCTGTGGAATGGCTTGCCATGCCATTTCCACCTGGCACCTCAGTTGGACCAGCGTTCGTGCTGGACGTGCAGACCGCGTGAGACGACGCTTCATCCAGTCCCAAACATGCTCAATGGGGGACAGATCCGGAGATCTTGCTGGCCAGGGTAGTTGACTTACACCTTCTAGAGCACGTTGGGTGACACGGGATACATGCGGACGTGCATTGTCCTGTTGGAACAGCAAGTTCCCTTGCCGGTCTAGGAATGGTAGAACGATGGGTTCGATGACGGTTTGGATGTACCGTGCACTATTCAGTGTCCCCTCGACGATCACCAGAGGTGTACGGCCAGTGTAGGAGATCGCTCCCCACACCATGATGCCGGGTGTTGGCCCTGTGTGCCTCGGTCGTATGCAGTCCTGATTGTGGCGCTCACCTGCACGGCGCCAAACACGCATACGACCATCATTGGCACCAAGGCAGCAGCGACTCTCATCGCTGAAGACGACATGTCTCCATTCGTCCCTCCATTCACGCCTGTCGCGACACCACTGGAGGCGGGCTGCACGATGTTTGGGCGTGAGCGGAAGATGGCCTAACGGTGTGCGGGACCGTAGCCCAGCTTCATGGAGACGGTTGCGAATGGTCCTCGCCGATACCCCAGGAGCAACAGTGTCCCTAATTTGCTGGGAAGTGGCGGTGCGGTCCACTACGGCACTGCGTAGGATCCTACGGTCTTGGCGTGCATCCATGCGTCGCTGCGGTCCGGTCCCAGGTCGACGGGCACGTGCACCTTCCGCTGACCACTGGCGACAACATCGATGTACTGTGGAGACCTCACGCCCCACGTGTTGAGCAATTCAGCGGTACGTCCACCCGGCCTCCCGCATGCCCACTATACGCCCTCGCTCAAAGTCCATCAACTGCACATACGGTTCACATCCATGCTGTCGCGGCATGTTACCAGTGTTAAAGACTGCAATGGGGCTCCGTGTACCACGGCAATCTGGCTGACACTGACACTGACACGCAGCTAGCGCCATTCGACGGCCAACACCGCGGTTCCTGGTGTGTCCGCTGTGCCGTGCGTGTGATCATTGCTTGTACAGCCCTCTCGCAGTGTCCCGTGAAAGTATGGTGGGTCTGACACACCGGTGTCAATGTGTTCTTTTTTCCATTTCCAGGAGTGTATAATCTATCTGAAACTGTCCAGTGTCTCCAGGCCTCTTCCACATATACAACCGTCTTTCACGAGTCTTAAAACAGTTGTTAGCTATGATTCTGTTATACTCTGGGAAAAGTTCTACCAGATGGCTTCCTATTTCATTCCTTACCCCCAGTCTATATTCTCCTTCTACTTTTCTTTCTCTTCCTTTTCCTACTAACAAATTCCATTCCTCCATGACTATTAAATTTTCATCTCCGTTAACTATCTGAATAATTTCTTTTATCGCATCATACATTTCTTCAATCTCTTCATCATCTGTGGAGCTAGTTGGCATATAAACTTGTACTACAGTGGCAGGTGTGGGCTTTGTGGCTATCTTGGCTACAGTTATGCATTCATTATGCTGTTTGTAGTAGCTTATCTGCACTCTTATTTGTTTTACTCATTATTAGAGCTACTCTTGCATTACCCTTATTTGATTTTGTATTTATAATGCTGTATTCACTTGATCAGAAGTCTTGTTCCTCCTGCCACTGAACTTCCCTAATTCCCACTGTATCTAATTTCAACCTAGCAATTTCCCTTTTTAAATTTTCTACCTTTTTCTACCTGCTCAAGTAAGGGATCTGACATTCCGCATGCTCCAATCCATAGAACGCCAGTTTTGTTTATCCTGATAACAACCTCCTGAGTAGGCCCTGTCCAGAGATACAACTGGAGGACTATTTTACCTCCAGAATATTTTACCCAAGAGGACACCATCAACATTTAAACATACACTAAAGCTGCATGATCTCAGGAAAAATTACAGCTGTAGATTTCATTGCTTTCAGCCTTTCGCAGTACCAGCACAGCAAGGCCTTTTTGGTTAATGGTACTGTGTCAGACTGTTGCCCCTGCAACTACTGGAAAGGCTGCTACCCCTCTTGAGAAACTACATGTTTGTCTGGGCTCACAACAGATACCCCTCCATTGTGAGTGCACCTACAGTATGGCTATCTGTATCACTGAGGTGTGCAAGCCTCCCCTCCAATGACAAGGTCTATGGTTCATGGGGACGTCATCTTGTATCAACCTCTTCATGAGCCATCTACAAGAATCCTTTCTAACCACTCAAAATCCCATACCCGTCACCTGTTACAGATTTATTGATGACATCTTCATGATATGGATTGAGAGTGAGGACACTATATCCACATTTATCCAGTACCATAAACCTTTCTCCCCAGTCACTTCACCGGGTCCTCCGCAACCCAACCAACCACTTTCTTCAAGGTTGACCTCCTCTGTCCATATCAACCCTACCAACCACCAACTATACTTTCACTTTGATGGCTGTCACTCATTCCATACCAAGAAGTCCCTTCCATATAGCCTAGTCACCCTTGGCTGTCGCATCCATAGTGACAAGCAGCTCCTCTCAAAATATACCGGGTATCTCACTGAGACATTCATAGACCATAATTAACTCCCAAACTCATACAGAAACAGATCTCTGGTGCTTTTTCTCTCTAGTCACCCACCACCTCCCAAGTCCGTACAGTCTGGCCACAGAGAGATATTCCCCTCATGCCTCAGTACCTCCCAGGACTAGAGCAGCTGAATCACATTCTCTGCCAAGGTTTTGACTATCTCTTGTCGTGCCCTGAAATGAGGAATATCCTACCCACCATCCTTCTCATGCCTCCCACAGTGGTATTCAACCACCCACTGAATCTATACAATATTCTTGTCCATCCCCCACATCTCCTGCTCCCATGCCTCATGGCTCATACCCCTGTAATTATCTAGTTGCAATACCTATCATATACATCCTCCCACCACCACCTACTCCAGTCCAGTCGCAAACATTACTTATACCATCAAAGACAGGGCTACCCCTGAAACCGATCATTTGATCTACAAGCAAAGCTGTGAACACAGTGCTACATTCTAAATGGGCATGACAGCCAACAAACTATCTGTCCATGTTAATGGCTACCAACAAATTGTGGCCAAGAAACAGCTGGACCACCCACCTGCTGAGCATGCTGCCCATCACAACATTGTTCATTTTAATGAATGTTTCATCACCTGTGCCACCAGTATCCTTCCTACCAACACCAGCTCTTCTGAATTGGCAGGAGGGAAGGCTCCTTGCAATATATCCTATGTTCCCACTAACCCTCCTGACTGCAACCTTCATTTGTCAGTGTCTTTCACCCAACTATCCCCTTCCCTATTCGCACTCCAGCACTACACAGCTTACTATTCCACCAATGCACCCACAGTGTATTTACTTCTCTCCTTTTCTGCCCCCCCCCCCCCATCTGCTGTCTAATCTCCCTGCCCTACCACCTCCCAACCTTGTCCTTGTGTTATCCCACAAGCAAAATTTAATCACCTCCCCCTCACCCCTACCCCTCACCCCTTCCCTACCCTAGCCTCCTCCTTACCTCCATCACCCAGACTGCTTCTCGCATCATGCACTATTGCTCGCAGTCTGCCTCAGAAACCAGCAGACACAGTGGTCCTGTGTCTATGAGTTGCGTTTACGTGAATGTGTATGTTTATGCTGCCTAATTCAGAAAAAAGGACTTTTGTTTGAAAAATTACTTGTTTATCAATATTTTTGTTGTGTTTCTGAGACTAAAGGAGCAGTTATTTAACACATATATTGAGGCAACTGTGCAAAAGAAACTTCAGTGTGTTGTTGTGTCCCAAGTGTGGGTTTTGCAAGGGATTGAGTGACCTGGTTCATGAAAGGCATTTAGCCGGTTGACTGTACTGAGAGCAAGACTTTGATCTGGCTAATATGTTGAAGTCCCTGGTATGAAGGTAAAAGGCTAGGAAGTGGGTGGAATTAAACTCTTGCAAACATTACGCAAGTTCTAGTTTATTCATAAAGAGATACAGATCACCCTAAATGTGTAATGATAGTACCTGCAGAATGGCCAAGTCTATTACAGAGACTGTGACTAACTTCACCATTCCAGCTGCCTGATAGAAGCTCTTCAGTACCTTCTGTCCACACTAGCGCCCCACATCAGTGTGCCGAGGCTATGACCTAAATGCTCATCAGTGACTATCTCCACCTGCCTGCCTACAGCCCGCTCCTCAGCCAGCTGCTGCTGTCTGTGCTGACTACTGTCACTACCAGGAGCCTAACCTCGAGAGAGAGAGAGCGGAGCATCATGCTCCCAAGTTTTGTTAGCTTTCCCCCTTTGACCCCGCCAGCACTTGGCATGACAACTGTCGAATACACTTTGTCAATATTTGGCATTGTTTAAGTATTAATTTCATTATTTTTCTTCAGAAGCTGGGTGGAGGGATAGAAGTGCCTCTCCTTATATGGTCAGGCACTGTGTCCTGAGACCTTCATTGGCTCCTCATGACATAGTGCCATCCCCACCAAGGGCCCCCTTTCTTTCTCTCTCCATTCCCAGACTTCTCTCTCTAACCAAAAGTGGTCTCTGTTGATACTCCTAATTGACTGCTTATCACAGGTCCCCTACACAGGGTTTCTTTTGCCTCTTTATGAATTGGAGTCTGTTTACTTTCTTATTACACACAGCTGCCTGGCAGTTTAGACTTCTGCTTTGGCTATCCAGCTGCATTGTATTTCTTTATGACTCCTTTGCCATGCCCAACGTCCAGCTTTACATTTTAACTCACTTAATATTTATCTACTATTTCCACTGTACTGGCTGAGAACGATTGCTACATACTTGGCATTTTCCTGCAGTTACAACACCTTCCCTGTGAGGGAAATTGGCATTACTCCTCACAGTAGTGTCAATTGTGACTATTTTTATTTTGATTACATGCTTCACAGATTTTACATTTGTTTTTTACATCAGCACTTGATATGTTATATTTTCATTACACATGGTAAACTCAAGTCCATTAAGCCTTAGGTAAAACACAATTACATTATACATGGATAACATACAGTTTCATTGCTACATACAAATATATCAAAATTAAGTTTCATTAAACATCAATAAATACAATTATATCCAAATACAGATTCATTAAACAGTGGTAAATACAATTACATTTCAAATACAACTTCATTAAGCATGGACAAGAACACTGATACGGTGACATTACACATTTTATAAGACAACTCTTACTTTACACTTTTGGTATACATATTTTTATTATTTACTTTTATTTAACATCTGTTCCTAAACAAGACTGTCTTTTCTTGAACTTTTCCACACCTTTCATATATCACTACATCTTCAGTACCTTTATTACTTTGTCTTGTGGTTAAACTAGTTTCTGGGTATCAGTTTACAATGGTGTTTCTTATGCATACTTTACTACAACAATCACTGCCTCAAAATATTTCCATATGCTCTTAAAACAGTCTTTTCAACATCTGCATTGTTTGCAACAGCATGTTATTATAATAATAGTGTTGAACACGAAAATTGCATATGGCACCCATTTGTCCCAAGAACTTTGATCGCCTATTACAAAGTGTCTCCTTGTGTTTATTGCTACTGACACATACGTGGTTACGAAATAGCGTGTAGAATACCTGGAATATTCCAGTTCTTCCTCTTGTCTCTCTTCCATTCTCTGGACATCATTCAATCTTTTCCCTGTGATTTTTAAATTGTCTAACCGTGTTACTACATTATCCAATGGTAAATCTAATGTTAACAGTGAGACATTTTGCTTTTCTTAATGTAAAATACAACAATCGAATTCTAGATTAATCTGCAGTATTATGTCTTTCTTTGTTACATTACTGTGAATTACAGTGTCTGTTTGTATGAACACTTTGGTTCCATATCCTTTGCATTTATTATAGAAACTTATTTGCCGACCCCTTTCATTATTAGGTCCTTTGGTGGTTCCTTTCCACATAGTACCGTTAAGCCTTTTTCCTTAGGAGCTATGTATAACCATTCATTACTATTTAGATGTGTCCAAAGGCTCTGATTCAGTGCGACTACTTTTCGCACACAGTCATCTGGAATTTGTCTTACCAGTTGCAACAACTTGGCTTCACACTCTTCATGGTCAAATGTTGATAGCAAGGCAAATGACTGTCTGCACAGTCGCCTATTCTTACATAGTTCTTTGCACTTTAATGGATCCACAGAAAGTTTTGTGTATTGCCATTTGGATTCATCTATTAGTAAGAATTCTTTTTCTGGCTGTATGTACACGTATCTGCCTTTCATCTCTGGGATCTCTTTAGGTAATCGAAGTACTCTATACAGGTTGAAATTATTATTATCTATCAATGGAATGTTATTTACATACCCTAGTATGCTACCTGAGATGAAAACATCTAAATCAATTATTCTTAGTAATAGGTAACCTGAGGATTCAGCTAGAGGAACAGGAAACTTTATATCTTTTAGTTCATCCCGTATTAAACTTAAATATTTTACAATTTGGACTGGGTTAATGATGTGAGGCTGTAGTATTCCCTTTTGAGCATTTACAATAGTGTTTATCATTTGTTCATATTCCTCCTCAATTTGGCCAAACACAGCCGCTAATTGTAATACCTGTTCTGTCACTGTGCCAAAGGACGCTACACATTTGAAACACATGTTTTTGTTTCTTGTACATATTCTCTCATGAACTGCTCTGATCTTTGCATGCCTGTTTTTAAAACACGTTTGTTTGATTCTAATGTGTGGTCCTTACTACTGCCACCTGTTCCTTTGTTAACCTCAGCAACCCTTCTGAGTTTCTGTCCATAGCATCTATTCTTTCTTTATTGTATGCTGCATCTGGTTTATCCAATGTCCCAAACAGTATTTTACTCACCTGCCCAATGAAGTTGAATACTCCTCTCTTCTTTCTGGTTTCATATTTTGACAACTGTTGTACTAATTGTTGCAAATATGTGATCTTTCCCATATGATGTGTTACTTGTTGATCTAGTAACTTACACTCTATTAATCCTATGTTTAGTTATGTTAATGTTTCTCGGCTCCTTTGTACTGTTGCCCTTCCATATCATAATCCTGATGAGCTTGGAAACTGTGTCGCTTGGAAATCATTCATTGCATACTCTGATGCAGTGATGTTGTATGTTGATGCCACTATGATGAGTTGCACGACTTGCTACTTGAGTGCCATACCTGAAATTTAAAGGAGCTGTTTCATCCTATTGGCATGTACTTTTGTTTCATTATTTCTCTTAATTTTTATTACTACATTAGCCCTTACACTTTTAATACTTCAATTGCACTTCTCCATTGTAAATATAATTTCCGAGATCTATCACGTCTCACCGACTCATTGTGCAGTAACACTTTATCTCCTACCTTGAATTCTTTTGGATTCTGCTTCATGTCTTACTGTCCTTTATTGATTTTCTTGCTCCCTATAATCGAGTCTCTAGCCACTCTGTGGAATTCTTGCATTCTCGCTCTTAGCGTGTTTACATATGATTCATAATTGTAACTTCCCTGTTGTGTTCCCTGCTGCAGTACTCCTGGAATGTTGAACTTTATTTCATATAATAGTTCGAATTGTGTGTAATTTGTGCTGCTGTGTGGTGTAGTGTTGAACATGAAAATTGCATACAGCATCCATTTGTCCAAAGAACTTTGACCACCTGTTACAAAGTGTCTGAGATACTCTTAAAGTGCGCCATTTGATTCTGGGTGGTAATCTGTGGTATGTATACACTTAAACCTCAACAATTTACACACTCTTTTAAAAATGTCGCTCAGAAAATTTGAACCCCGATCCATTAACAAGACTGATGGAATTCCATATCTTAATACAATTTTTTCCACAAACGTTTCAGCTACCATTTCAGCATCTTGTTTTTCAATTGGGACTGCTAAGTTAAACTTATTTAAACCTGAAATGTTAACATGTACCTTTTTCCTGTACTGGATACATCTAGAGGACCCACTGTATCCATTGCACATTTTTCAAATACTGTTTCAGCTGTGTCTGTAATTTCTAATGGCAAGCTTGTTTCCATCTGTGCGTTTTTATTCTTTTGGCATGATGGACATTTCCTAATGTAATTTTCAATGTCATGCTTCATTCCACGCCACTGCTTGTACGCCTTGATTCTTTCAAGTGTCCTGTGCATTCCCTGGTGCCCTCCCAAGGGATTATCATGCATCTTTTTCACATCTCCTTTTCTTCAGGACTAATTTCCTCATTGCTATCCGTTTCCTGTTCTATTTCAGCTGACACTTGTGCTTGCCGCACATTTACAGAACTTTGTTCCCCACTTGGTTGTGCTACAGAGATCTTCTCTGTCTCCATATTCTGCTTCACATCTATCTCTTCCTTCCCTTTGTGTCTTATTCTTCTTAGAGCATTCACATTGCTACTTAACTTTCCTGGCTTGTATATTACCTCATAATCATACTCCCTGATCTTCAGTCTCCACATCAAGAGTCTCAAACTCGGATCTTTGACATTAAATATCCATGTTAGTGACTTTTGGTCTATCACCACAGTAAACATTTGGCCATATACGTATGGTCTAAACTGTTTTACTGCATACACTATAGCCAAAAATTCCTTTTCTGTTTTACTATAGTTCAGTTCTGCATTGTTCAGTGCTCTGGATGCATATGCAATGGGCAAGTCTTCACCAACCTTTTTTCCTTGCGATAACATGGTTCCCAAGGCTGTGCTACTTGCATCCATTGTGATGATAAATGGTTTTGTAAAATCAGGGTATTGAAGTAGCAGAGGGTTTATCAGTTTCTCCTTCAGCTCCTCGAACACATTGTTCTGTTGTTCACCCCATTAGTAATCCACTCCTTTCTTTAAGAGCTCGTGGAGAGGTTTTGGTTGTTCAAGGTTGTGGAAAGAACTTCACCTTCTCCACCTTCACCATATCTGGTGATACCCCTTTGCCAGTAATACAGTGACCTAGGAAGATCACCTCCTTCCTCACGAATTCATTCTTGTCTGGTTGCAACTTCAAATTGTGCTGTCACAACCTGACGAATATTTCCCGGAGCTTTTTGTTATGCTTCTGCAGGTTTTCTCATAGCATACTATGTCACCTAAATATACAAAACATTTCACACCTTAAAAATCTGCCAAGACTGTATTCATCAGTCTCTGGAAACATCCTGGGGCTCCCTTCAGTCCCATCAGCATTCTCTTATATTCATAATGTTGACAGTTCAAACTGAACGCAATTTGTTCTCTGTCCCTCTCATCTGTCAGTATCTGATGATATCTGCTTACAAGGTCAAGCATCAAGAAGTATTTTGCTTGCCCTATCTGGTCCAAAATATCAGAGATATTCGGTAGTGGAAATGCATCGCCTACAGTGATGTCATTTAATTGTCTGTAGTCCATTAAGATCCTCCATTTCTGCTTGCCACTGGCATCTAACTTCTTAGGAACCAATAGTAAGGTTGTATTCCAGGCGCTCTTACTTTTGACAATTATGTTAACTTTTAAAATCTGTTCTATTTGCTTCTTTAGCACTTCTTTTTGAGCTTTCGGGATCTCATACGGTCTAGCATTTACTACCTTCCCCACATGTTCCAGCGCAATTGGTATTCTGTGCTTCACTGCAGAAGTATAGGACAATTTGTCTCCTGGTAGATGAAATATATCTCTGTACTCTGCACAAACCTCTACTAGAGTGCTTTTCTCTTCAGCGTTCAAGTGATCCAGTTTTAACTGCCTTTGTAACTCATTAGCATGACTTTCCGTATTTCCTAAGATGTCCATGCTACCTTCGACTTCGCATACCTTTATGAGTCTTTCTAATTCTTCCATCATTAACCTAATGCTTCCTAACTGAACTCTGACCTCTGACAAGTTCAATGCACTCACTATGCATTTACCTTTTCACACTTTTACTAAAGTTTCGGGTACATGCACCCTTTGTGCAATCTCCTGCCTTGGAATAATCATCTCTTTTTCGATTCCCCATGCTACATTTCCTTCCACCAACATTATTTTTTCCTCTTGGGGTCCCTATTTCCCTAGCTAATTCTGAATCTGATTCGATCTCATATCCCTTTGGTTCCTCCTCTACTATTAAGGGTACATCTCGCCCTTCCAGTCTCATTACTTTACCTGCATAATCTAACTTGACTCTATGCTCTGTCAAGGAATTTCTGCCTATCAATCCATCATATGGACTATCTAGTCCTTTCCCATACACATGAAATTTATGTTCTACTTTTTCCGTACTGTCCACACTTAAGTGTATCTGTATCATGCCTATTGTACTGATGGCTTCACTGGTCACACCTTTTAGCCAAAGCATTTCTGCTTCATTAATTCTAAGTGCTCTTTTTACTGGGATACTTGTTCTCTTGAGCAAACTCAACTGTGCTTCAGTGTCTGTTAATAACTTCAAATACCTCTTTAGCTCTATGCAATACAATATTAAAACATCGTTCTCTGCTGCACAGTTGATTACCCTAACTGTGGGTTTATCTGTCGTAAAAAGGCCCAACTGTGCGGCCCTCTGCCTCTTAGTTTCCCTGCACCACTTTGCCAGTTTTACTAGATACTGGCTCCCTGCCTATTCTCCAGGCATGCCAGGGCCCTTCATGACAGTATTTAGCATAGTGGCCCTGTCGCTTACATTTGAAGCAGGCTACATCTTTTACCCTTGTACACAGGACTCCACAGTTCCCTGGTAGGCTATATTGTGGGCATCTCCACTCTCATAACCCTCCATCAGTTTCTCTATGAGTTCCTCTGAAATATCTTATGTCTTATCAGATGAACCTTTCTTAACCTCACCCAGCATTCTGTGTCTGTATGTCCTGGCTTGTTGCACCCATAGTAAAAGTTCATGAATTCTTTGCCCATCATTGCTTGTACTCTGCCCTCTGGCCTATTCTTCCTAGACTTGCTTGCAATGTGACGTCACAACCCACATGTGAAACATTTCAATTCTTTTGTCTCTCTAGCACTCTTCACCACTTCCTTTCCTTGGTTAAAGGCTACCATTGGGGCTAGGCCCCACACTTTCATGGACAGTATTGCACTTTCTTATTGCATAGCTAACTCCACTGCTGCTGCTAGCGTAATTTCATCACCTCTACTTCTCACTACTGTTTGGATACTATCTTTGCTTAAACCTTGTATAAAACAGGCTCTTCCTAATGAACTGAGCAGTTCTATTGCGCCTTTTAAATTATCTCTAGCCATGACTCTGCTTCCGCCTCCCTAAAATCTGTCTGCATCTCATCAATTCAGCTTGCCCATATCAAAATTGACTCTCCCTGTCCCTGTCTTGCTTGAAACATCTTGCTCGCATAGTAGTCTATGGTACGCTTACTCACATAGTTTTCTTCTAAAACACATTTCACTTCCTGCCACATTCACGCACTTGCAGTCTCGATCTGGCCTCACCGGTTTATTTTGCTTTAACAAATTTCAGTAACATTTCATGTTTCTCCAGCTTTACTAGCTCAAGTGCCACGTCCACATTCTCAATAAATTCTCTGAGATGCCTTTTATTCCCTTTGAACACTTTTGACGCGATACACAATGCTTCCTTAACTCTGACACCTTACAGCTACTTAACTATGGTACAATTTAAGGATACAATATTCTTAATACAAATCTTATAAGCACCGCTTCCCTTGTGGTGCGTCATCTGGTCTGTTGATCCGTGTTGTTCCACACTACTCTACATTGTCTTTGTGCCCGCGCTGTACTGTGCTGCTGTGATGTGTCGGCTGCTGCTATGCTGGGCTGTGCCAACCCCATGCTCACCTTGGCTGCTGCTGTTACGGCTGCTGCCACATCTGCCGCTGCTCAGCCCGGACCCTCAGTCTCAAACGCTGGTTGCTTAGGCACCCATGTGCCTCATTACTCCGTGTCATGCTGCCGCTGCCCTGCATTCCCCTGCACCCGCAAAGACTACGTTTCTGGACTCTGCCGTATTGGGGCTACTAATGCGCATTGCCACAACTTTCTGCCAGTTGCCACAGTCACTGTAGCAAAATCTACTGACTCCTACTTCCTAATTGCCTACATGCCTTTGCGGTACCCCCTAACTGGTACCAAAAGTTTTATTTACTGCATGTCCCAAGCGTGTGTTTTGCAAGGGATTGTGTGACACAGTTCATGAAAGGGATTTAGCTGGTTGACCTTAGTGAGAGGGAGACTTTGATCTGGTTAAGATGTTGAAATCCCTGGTGTGAAGGTAAAAGGCTAGGAAGTGGGTGGAATTAAACTCTTGTGAATGTTACTCAAGTTCTAGTTTATTCAGAAAGAGATACAGACCACCCTAAATGCATAGTGATTGTACCTGCAGAAAGGGCAAGTCTATTACAGAGATGGTGACTAAGTTCACCTTTCCGACTGCCTGATAGAAGCTCTTCAGTACTTTCTGTCCACACTAGCGCCCCACGTCAGAGTCCCGAGGCTATGACTAAATGCTCATCAGCGACTATCTCCAGCTGCCTGCCTACAGCCTACTCCTCAGCCCATGTTGGCTGCTCCTATCCATGCTGACTACTGTCACTACCGGGAGCCTAACCTCGAGAGAGAGAGAGAGAGAGAGAGAGAGAGAGAGAGGAGTCGCATGCTCGAGTTTTGTTAGCTTTCCCCCTTCAACCCCACCAGCGATGGCATGACGTAGTGTCAAATGCAACTTGTCCTTATTTGGTATTATTTAAGTATTAATTTCATTATTTTTCTTCAGAAGCTTGTTGTTGTTATTGTTGTCTTCAGTCCTGGGACTGGTTTGATGCAGCTCTCCATGCTACTCTCTCCTGTGCAAGCTTCTTCATCTCCCAGTACCTACTGCAACCTACATCCTTCTGAATCTGCTTAGTGTATTCATCTCTAGGTCTAAATTTGTGATCCCTTGATGCCTCAGGACATATCCTACCAACCGATCCCTTCTTCTAGTCAAGTTGTGCCACAAACTTCTCTTCTCCCCAATCCTATTCAATACCTCCTCATTAGTTATGTGATCTATCCACCTTATCTTCAGCATTCTTCTGTAGCACCACATTTCGAAAGCTTCTATTCTCTTCTTGTCCAAACTAGTTATCGTCCATGTTTCACTTCCATGCATGGCTACACTCCATACAAACACTTTCAGAAACGACTTCCTGATACATAAATCTACACTCGTGGAAATTGAAATAAGAACACCATGAATTCATTGACCCAGGAAGGGGAAACTTTATTGACACATTCCTGGGGTCAGATACATCACATGATCACACTGACAGAACCACAGGCACATAGACACAGGCAACAGAGCATGCACAATGTCGGCACTAGTACAGTGTATATCCATCTTTCGCAGCAATGCAGGCTGCTATTCTCGCATAGAGATGATCGTAGAGATGCTGGATGTAATCCTGTGGAATGGCTTGCCATGCCATTTCCACCTGGCACCTCAGTTGGACCAGCGTTCGTGCTGGACGTGCAGACCGCGTGAGATGATGCTTCATCCAGTCCCAAACATGCTCAATGGGGGACAGATCCGGAGATCTTGCTGGCCAGGGTAGTTGACTTACACCTTCTAGAGCATGTTTGGTGGCACAGGATACATGCGGACGTGCATTGTCCTGTTGGAACAGCAAGTTCCCTTGCCGGTCTAGGAATGGTAGAACGATGGGTTCGATGACGGTTTGGATGTACCGTGCACTATTCAGTGTCCCCTCGACGATCACCAGAGGTGTACGGCCAGTGTAGGAGATCACTCCCCACACCATGATGCCGGGTGTTGGCCCTGTGTGAATCGGTCATATGCAGTCCTGATTGTGGCGTTAACCTGCACGGCGCCAAACACACATACGACCATCATTGGCACCAAGGCAGAAGCGACTCTCATTGCTGAAGACGACACGTCTCCATTCGTCCCTCCATTCACGCCTGTCGCGACACCACTGGAGGCGGGCTGCTTGATGTTGGAGCATGAGCGGAAGACGGCCTAATGGTGTGTGGGACCGTAGCCCAGCTTCATGGAGACGGTTGCGAATGGTCCTCGCCGATACCCCAGGAGCACCAGTGTCCCTAATTTGCTGGGAAGTGGCGGTGCGGTCCCCTACGGTACTGCGTAGGATCCTACAGTCTTGGCGTGCATCCGTGCGTCGCTGCGGTCCAGTCCCAGATCAACGGGCACGTGCACCTTCCGCCGGCCACTGGCGACAACATCGATGTACTGTGGAGACCTCACGTCCCACGTGTTGAGCAATTCGGCGGTACGTCCACCCGGCCTCCCGCATGCCTACTATACGCCCTCACTCAAAGTCCGTCAACTGCACATACGGTTCACGTCCACGCTGTCGCGGCATGTTACCAGTGTTAAAGACTGCGATGGAGCTCCGTATGCCATGGCAAACTGGCTGAAACTGACGGCGGTGGTGCACAAATGCTGCGCAGCTAGTGCCATTCGACGGCCAACACCACGGTTCCTGGTGTGTCAGCTGTGCCGTGCGTGTGATCATTGCTTGTACAGCCCTCTCGCAGTGTCCGGAGCAAGTATGGTGGGTCTGACACACCGGTGTCAATGTGTTCTTTTTTCCATTTCCAGGAGTGTATATTCGATGTTAACAAATTTCTCTTCTTCAGAAACACTTTCCTTGCCATTGCCAGTCTACATTTTATATCCTCTCTACTTCGACCATCATCAGTTATTTTACTTCCTAAATAGCAAAACTCCTTTACTACTTTAAGTGTCTCATTTCCTAATCTAATTCCCTCAGCATCACACGATTTAATTTGACTACATGCCATTATCCTCGTTTTGCTTTTGTTGATGTTCATCTTATATCCTCCTTTCAAGACACTGTCCATTCCGTTCAACTGCTCTTCCAAGTCCTTTGCTGTCTCTGACAGAATTACAATGTCATTGGCAAACCTCAAAGTTTTTACTTCTTCTCCATGAATTTTAATACCTACTCCGAATTTTTCTTTTGCTTCCTTTACTGCTTGCTCAATATACAGATTGAATAACACCGGGGAGAGGCTACAACCCTGTCTCACTCCTTTCCCAACCACTGCTTCCCTTTCATGCCCCTCGATTCTTATGACTGTCATCTGGTTTCTGTACAAATTGTAAATAGCCTTTCGCTCCGTGTATTTTACCCCTGCCACCTTCAGAATTTGAGAGTATTCCAGTCAACATTGTCAAAAGCTTTCTCCAAGTCTACAAATGCTAGAAACGTAGGTTTGCCTTTTCTTAATCTTTCTTCTAAGATAAGTCATAAGGTCAGTATTGCCTCACGTGTTCCAACATTTCTACGGAATCCAAACTGATCTTCCCCGAGGTCTGCATCTACCAGTTTTTCCATTCGTCTGTAAAGAATTCGCGTTAGTATTTTGCAGCTGTGACTTATTAAACTGATAGTTCGGTAATTTTCACATCTGTTAGCACCTGCTTTCTTTGGAATTTGAATTATTATATTCTTCTTGAAGTCTGAGGGTATTTTGCTTGTCTCATACATCTAGCTCACCAGCTGGTACAGTTTTCTCATGACTGGCTCTCCCAAGGCCGTCACTAGTCCTAATGGAATGTTGTCTACTCCCGGGGCCTTGTTTAGACTCAGGTCTTTCAGTGCTCTGTCAAACTCTTCACGCAGTATCTTATCTCCCATTTCATCTTCATCTACATCCTCTTCCATTTCCATAATATTGTCCTCAAGTACATCGCCCTTGTATAATCCCTCTATATACTCCTTCCACCTTTCTGCCTTCCCTTCTTTGCTTAGAACTGGGTTGCCATCTGAGCTCTTGATATTCATACACGTGGTTCTCTTCTCTCCAAAGGTCTCTTTAATTTTCCTGTAGGCAGTATCTATCTTGCCCCTAGTGAGATAAGATTCTACATCCTTACATTTGTCCTATAGCCATCCCTGCTTAGCCATTTTGCACTTCCTGTCGATCTCATTTTTGAGATGTTTGTATTCCTTTTTGCCTGCTTCATTTACTGCATTTTTATATTTTCTCCTTTCATCAATTAAATTCAATATTTCTTCTGTTACCCAAGGATTTATAGCAGCCCTCGTCTTTTTACTTACTTTATCCTCTACTGCCGTCACTACTTCATCCCTCAGAGCTACCCATTCTTCTTCTACTGTGTTTCTTTCCCCCATTCCTGCCCATTGTTCCCTTATGCTCTCCTTGAATCTCTGTACAACCTCTGGTTCTTTCAGCTTATCCAGATCCCATGTCCTTAAATTCCCACCTTTTTGCAGTTTCTTCAGTTTTAATCTACAGGTCATAACCAATAGATTGTGGTCAGAGTCCACATCTGCCCCTGGAAATGTCGTACAATTTAAAACCTGATTCCTTAATCTCTGTCTTACCATTATATAATCTATCTGACTCCTTTTAGTATCTCCAGGATTCTTCCATGTATACAACCTTCTTTTATGATTCTTGAACCAACGTTAGCTATGATTAAGTTATGCTCTGTGCAAAATTCAACCAGACGGCTTCCTCTTTCATTTCTTAGCCCCAATCCATATTCACCCACTATGTTTCTTTCTCTCCCTTTTCCTACTGACGAATTCCAGTCACCTATGACTATTAAATTTTCGTCTCCCTTCACTACCTGAATAATTTCTTTTATCTCATCATACATTTCATCAATTTCTTCATCATCTGCAGAACTAGTTGGCATATAAACTTGTACTACTGTAGTAGGCATGGGCTTTGTGTCTATCTTGGCCACAATAATGCGTTCACTATGCTGTTTGTAGTAGCTTACCCGCATTCCTATTTTCCTATTCATTATTAAACCTACTCCTGCATTACGCCTATTTGATTTTGTATTTATAACCCTGTAGTCACCTGACCAAAAGTCTTGTTCCTCCTGCCACCAAACTTCACTAATTCCCACTATATCTAACTTTAACCTATCCATTTCCCTTTTTAAATTTTCTAACCTACCTGCCCGATTAAGGGATCTGACATTCTACGCTCCAATCCGTAGAACGCCAGTTTTCTTTCTCCTGATAACGACATCCTCTTGAGTAGTCCCCGCCCGGAGATCCGAATGGGGGACTATTTTACCTCCGGAATATTTTACCCAAGAGGACGCCATCATCATTTAATCATACAGTAAAGCTGCATGTCCTCGGGAAAAATTACGGCTGTAGTTTCCCCTTGCTTTCAGCTGTTCGCAGTACCAGCACAGCAAAGCCATTTTGGTTAATGTTGCAAGGACAGATCAGTCAGTCATCCAGACTGTTGCCCCTGCAACTACTGAAAAGGCTGCTGCCCCTCTTCAGGAACCACATCTTTGTATGGCCTCTCAACAGATACCCCTCCGTTGTGGTTGCACCTACGGTACGGCCATCTGTATCACCGAGGCACACAAGCCTCCCCACCAATGGCAAGGTCCATGGTTCATGGGGGGAAGTTCAGAAGCTTACTGGAGGGATAGAAGTGCCTCTCCCTATGTGGTCAGGCACTGTGTCCTGAGCCCTTCATTGGCTCCTCATGACGTAGTGCTGTCCCCGCCAAGGGCCCTCTTTCTTTCTCTCTCTGCTCCCAGACTTCCCTCTATAACCAGAAGTGCTCTCTGTTGAGATTCTTAATTGACTGCTTATCACAGGTCCCCTACGCAGAGCTTCTTTTGTCTCTTTAGAACTTGGAATCTGTTTACTTTCTTATCACGCACTGCTGCCTGTCAGTTTGGACTTTGGCCTCGGCTATACAGATGCATTGTATTTCTTTATGACCCCTCTACCACACCCAGAGACCAGCTTTACATTTTAACTCACTTAATGTTGACGTACTATTTCCATCATACTGCCTAAAAAATGCGTAAGTGCTGTTAATAATTCTATTTGATTCACTCGGCATAACTCACATGCACTGAATTCACACTTGTAATATTAATCAAAATATCCACGGGTGTACTGCCGGTCTATAGTGTCCAACGGGCACAATATTTCGGCAATCAAACATGTCGCCATCATCAGGTGAACTGACGGACTGAGCTCCTGTGAACGCGCCGGCACGGAGATCCGTACGCTATGGCCGTCCAGGGGGAACTGGTTTCGGTCACGGCGGCGGCCGATTTAAATACCCTCCACCCGCGGCGCGCTCCCTCCGCCGTCCGCACCCCGCGCCACGGTAGCACGGTGGAACAGATTGCGACGGCGTCTGAGATGACGTCGGTGTGACGGCTCTGTCCGCCGTGGTCATCACAACTATGCGTTTGCTCGATTTACTCTTGATTAACCCAATCGCTGGTTCCCAAGCCTTGCTAAGATTATAGCCACAGTCACGGTTTATGAGGTTGTCATTGGTGAGAATTTCGATGGCCTCTCTAACAACGCTGTCCCAGTATCTCGACGTCTATACCAGAATCCTCGTGCGGTCATACTCCATAGCATGATTTTCCGACAAACAATGTTCAGCGACCGCCGACTTGCTCGGATACATCAGTCGAGTGTGCCTCTGGTGTTCACGGCATCGATCCTCGACGGTACGCATCGTCTGACCAATATACGACTTGCCACATTGACACGGAATCTGGTACATGCCGGCCTTCCTCAAACCGAGGTCATCTTTGGCGCTCCCCACCAGTGCACGAGTTTTATTCGGAGGACAAAACACAGTTCCGACCCGGTGTTTCTTCAGAATGCAGGCGATTTTCCCCGAGAGTGCACCTGTGTATGGAATAAATGCAGTGCCTACCTCCTCCCTCGTGACTTCATCCATATCAACAGGTTGTGATGCAGTTGTTGGGCGGAGAGCACGTTGGATCTGCCACTCTGAGTACCCATTTTTTCGAAATACAGTTCTCAGATGTTCCAATTCCTGGGGTAGACTCTCTGTGTCAGAGATAGTGCGCACCCTATGTACTAGAGTTTTAAGTACCCCATTCCTCTGTGAAGGGTGGTGGCAGCTGTCTGCGTGCAAATACAGATCAGTGTGTGTTGTCTTTCGATACACCCCATGACCTAGGGTGCCGTCAGCCCTTCTCCTGACCAAGATGTCAAGGAAAGGTAATATACCCTCCATTTCAGTCTCCATAGTGAATTTGATGTTGGGGTGTATGGAGTTCAAATTGGGAACCAGCGATTGGGTTAATCAAGAGTAAATCGAGCAAACGCATAGTTGTGACAACCACGGCGGACAGAGCCATCACACCGACATCATCTCAGACGCCGTCGCAATCTGTTCCACTGCGCTACCTTGGCGCGGGGTGCGGACGGCGGGGGGAGCGCGCCGCGGGTGGAGAGTATTTAAATCGGCTGCCGCCGCGGCCGAACCCAGTTCCCCCTGAGCAGCCATAGCGTATGGATCACCGTGCCGGCGCGTTCACAGGAGCTCAGTCCGTCAGTTCACCTGATGATGGCGACATGTTTGATCGCCGAAATATTGTGCCCGTTGGACACTATAGACCGGCAGTACACCCATGGATATTTTGATTATCAAATATGCCGGGAGAAACTCAAGAATCACACTTGTAATATTGTCCACTGATTTCCCTCTAACCATCAAATTACTATTATGCTGGTTAAAAAGGCATTAACAGTTTATAGAACTTGATAATTTTTTGGACTGTGTTGAATACTGAAATGTGTAATAATCAGTCAAAATCTTTGCTTTATTTACTGCCAGATATCCTGATCCTATTCTGGGTATAAGAACACTGTGAATTTAAGCTTCTGGTAACTTCCACAGACCTACAAAAATAGTCAGTTGAAGTTGCCTGGATAACCTTCATGCAACCAGAAAGTCTCAAGTTAAAGAATGCTGTATGAATCAATTCTTGCAACTGAGAAGGAAAGTTGCTACTCACCATATAGAGGAGATGCTAAGTCGTGATAGGCACAACAATAAGATTCACACAATTATAGCTTTCGGCCATTAAGGCATTTGTCAGCAGTAGAAACACATACACACACATTCACACAAACACATGTCTGCAGTCTCAGAGAACTGAAACCACACTGTGAGCAGCTGCACCAGTGCATGATGGGAGTGGTGACTGGGTGGGGATAAGGAGGAGGCTGGGGTGTGGAGGGGGATGGAGAGTATGGTGGGAGTGGTGGACAGTGAAGTGTTGCAGTTTAGACAGAGGGCAGGAGAGAAGGTATGCAGGGGGGATGGGGTAAGTAGTGGAAAGGAGAGAAATAAAAAGAAATTAAAAGACTGGGGGGGGGGGGGGCTGTGAAATGATGGCTGTGTAGTGCTGGAATGGGAACAGGGAGGGGGCTGGATGGGTGAGTACAGTGACTAACAAAGTTGAGGCCAGGGGGGATATGGGAACATAGGATGTATTGCAGGGAAAGTTCCCACCTGTACAATTCAGAAAAGCTGGTGTTGGTGGGAAGAATCCATATGGCACAGGCTGTGAAGCAGTCATTGAGATGAGGGACATCATGATTGGCAGCTTGTTCAGCAACAGGATGGTCCACTTGTCAGTGGCCATTCATGCAGACAGACAGCTTGTTTCTCTCTTTTTTGGCAAATTTTGACTCTAAATTTAACTTGTCTACTCTTATACTTAACCTTTCTACTTCTGTAGGTAAGTTTTTCCACACGTCTTGCAGCTTGCTGACTGCATCTGTCACAATTTTTATCGACACATCCACTTGGGAATTTGAGAATATGCTTAACTAAGGTTCTGTAACTCACCTGCAAGTTGTTCCTGTCTATCGTCTATGGATGATATATTTATATTGCGGGACATGTTGGTAATTATTGCTTGGTTTAGTTGTTTACCTAGCTCAGTCAACTTCCCGGATAGTTCGTCAGATAATTCTGTGTGTATAGTTTAGCAAAACTATACTGAACTGTTGACTAATATTGTTCTTAAAATCGTTAAATGCCTGATTTTGCTGTAAAAGCTGTTGTCCTCTATTTTCCTGATGTTTTGTGAACTGCTGTGTCACAGCCTTTAGTTGTTGTGTTACACTTTCCTGAAATTCCTGTTGCATTGTAAACTGTTAGGTTATTAGTCATATGAGTTGTGTGAAATTGTGTGTCTCACTAGTATTTACATTGCTTTTATGAACTGTTTCCTGTTCTTGCAATCCTGACATCATGAGAAAATAATTAAAGGAAGTTCACTATTGTGCGCTTCAGTTTCACTATTTGAAAAAATGTTTCCCGGTGAGAACTGAGAAATTGTCTCATTGAGTGTCATAAATGTGACATCATGATTAGTTATATTACCAGTGTCATAAATTTTTTGACAATGGAATGCCAATCTCCTTGTTTTCTTAGCCATCGGCCAGTTCATGAGTTGACGCGTTACCTTCAACTGTTGCCAAGCTCAGATTCCTGACATTTTGGCATACTGCATTTTGTAATGAATTTTCAACAATAGCCATTTCCTTTGTCTCAATGCCTGATGGATCCCAAACCAATAACCTCCTACCTAGTAGCCATGACCAACTATTTTCTCCCCCACAATTACTTTTGCTTTGAAGGTATTACCCACAAACAAATCCAGGTACGGCTATGGGCACTAACATGGTTCCATCCAATGCCAACCTATTCATGGGCTATCTAGAGGAATCTTTCCTAAAAACCCAGAATCCTAAACCCCTCAACTGATTGAGATTCACTGATGACATCTTTGCTATCTGGATCGAAGGTGAGGATACCCTAGCCACATTCCTCCGAAACCTCAACAACTTCTCCTCCATTTGCTTTACCTGGTCCTATTCAATCCAATAAGCCACCTTCCTAGATGTTGACCTCCACCTCAAAGATGGTTACATCAGTACTTCCATCCATATCAAACCCACTAACCACCATCAATACCCTCACTTTGACAGCCGCCACCTGTTCCGTACCAAGAAGTCCTTTCTGTACAACATAGCCATCCGTGGTGGTTGCATCTGCAGTGATGAGCAGCCCCTCTCAAAATATACCGAGTGTCTCACTGAAGTCTTCAGTGACCGTAATTATCCTCCCAACCTTAATGAAAAACAAATCTCCTGTGCCTTATCTTTCCAGTCTCCCACCACCTCCCAAAGTCCCATCATCTGGCCACAGAGGAGCATTTCCCCATAACTCAGTACCACCCAGGACTGGAGCAACTGAATTACATTCTCCACCATGGTTTCAACTACCTCTTGTCGTACCCTGAAATGAGAAATGTTCCGCCCACTATCCTTCTCACCCCTCGCACGGTGGTATTCCACCGTCCACCAAACCTACACAATATACTCATCCATCCTTACACAAACCCTGCTCCCAATTCCTTAGATCATGGCTCATACTCCTGTAATAGACCTAGATGTAAGACCTGTCCATTACAACCTCCCACCACCACCTACTCCAATCTGGTCACCAACATCACCTATCCCATGAAGGACAGGGCTACCTGTGAAACCAGTCATGTGGTCTACAAGCTAAGCTGCAACCACTGTGCTGAATTCTATGTAGGCATGACAACCAACAAGCTGTCTGTCCGCATGAAAGCCCACCAACAAACTGTGGCCAAGAGACAAGTGAACCACCCTGTTACTGAACATGCTGCCAAATATGATATTCTTCATTTCAATGACTGTTTCACAGCCTGTGCCATATGGATCCTTCCCACCAACACCAGGTTTTCTGAATTGTGCAGGTGAGAAATTTCCCTGCAATACATCCTACTTTCCCATAACCCTCCTGGCCTCAACCCTCGTTAGTCACTGCCCTCACCCAACCAGCCCCTTCCCTGTTCCCACTCCAGCACTACACATCCGTCATTCCACCACCGCACCCAGTTGTTTCATTTCTCTCCTTTTCCGCTACTTCCCTTCAGTCCCTCTCCGGTTTCCTTTCTTGAATATTGGTGTGACCTGTGCTACTTTCCAGTCTTTAGGAACAGATCTTTCGCCTAGTGAGTGATCATGTTTGATTGCTAAGAAACGCGCTATTGTGCCTGCATGCTCTGAGAGGAACCTGATTGGTATACCATCTGGACCAGAAGACTTGCCTTTCTTAAGTGATTTGAGATGTTTTGCAACACCTAAGATATCTACTTTTATGTCACTCATGCTAACAGCTCTTCTGGTTTTGAATTCTGGAATATTTGCTTTGTCTTCTTTTGTGAAGGAGTTACAGGAAACTGTATTTAGTAACTCCGCTTTAGTGGCACCAACATCGGTAACATTTCCATCGCTATTGCACAGTGACTGTATTGACTTTTTCTTGCCACTGGTGTACTTTACATACAACCAGAATCTCTTTGGATTTTCTACCATATTTTCAGACAATATTTCATTGTGTAAACTATTAAAAGCATCTCGCATTGACGTCCACACTAAATTTCGAGCTTCCATGAAACTTATCCAGTCTTGGGGATTTTCTTCTTAATTTGACATGCTTTTTTCTTTGCTTCTGCAACAGTGTTCTGACATATTTTATGTACCATGGTGGATGAGTCCTGTCTCTTATTAACTTATGTGGTATGAATCTATCTATTGCTGTTGATACCGTATCTTTGAATTTGAGCCATGTCTGGTCTACCCTTACATAATTAGCTTGGAAGGAATGGAGACTGTCTCTAAGGAAGGCATCAAGCAAATTTTTATCTGCTGTTTTAAATAGATATATTTCGCCTTTAGTTTTAGTGGTTTTGTTTGATATGGCTTTGAGCCTCACTACAGTGACCCTGTTTCACCAATCCCTGTATCCCTCATTAGATCAGGATTATTTGTGGCTAAGAGGTCAAGTGTGTTTTCACAACCATTTACAATTCCTGTGGGCTCATGAACTAATTGTTCAAAGTAATTCTCAGAGAGCATTTAGTACAATTTCAGAAGATATTTTCTGTCTACCACCAGCTTGAACATGTAGTTTTGCCAACAAATCGAGGGTAGATTAAAGTCTCCACCAGTTATAGCTGTATGAGTGGGGTACTTATTTGTAATGAGATTCACATTTCCTTTGAAGTGTTCAGCTATTATATCATCTGAGTTGGGTGGTTGGTAGAAGGAGCCAATTATTATTTTGCCATGGCTGTTGAATACAACTCTACCCATAGTAATTCGCAGGAACTATCTATTTCAACTTCACTACAAGATAAATTACTACCAATAGACACAAACACACGACCATCTACTTTATTTAATCTATCCTTTCTGAACATGATTTGTGCCTCTGTAAAAATTTTGGTTGAATTTATTTCCGGCTTTAGCCAGATTTCTGTTCCTATAACAATTTAAGCTTCAGTGCTTTCTATCAGTGCTTGAAGATCTGGTACTTTCCCAACACCACTATGACAATTTACAACTACAACATCAAATGTTGCCTGGTCCATTCTCATCGTTTCTTTGCCCTGTACCCTTTGAGACTGGAGACCTTTTTGATCTTTCCCAAGACTGTCTAAACTAAAAAACCACCCAGTCCACACCACACAGCCACTGCTACCTGTGTAGCTGCCTCCTGTGTGTAGTGGACACCTGGCCTATTTAGCGGAACCCAAAACCACACCACCCTATGACACAAGTCGAGGAATCTGCAGCCTACACGGTCGCAGAACCGTCTGAACCTCTGATTCAGACCCTCCACTTGGCTCTGTACCAAAGGTCTGCAATCGGCCCTGTCAACGATGCTACAGATGGTGAGCTCTGCCTTCATCTCACTAGCAAGACTGGGAATCTTCACCAACTCAGATAGACGCCAGAAATCAGGGAGAATCTCTTCCGATCCATAGCAACATACACCATTGGTACCAACATGAGCCACCACCTACAGTTGACTGCACCCGTAATGAGTTACACATATGCATTGCTGCCACCTTGGCTGAATTCGTTCATTCATGGAGTACTATTTATTCACAGTCTGTCTGCAGAGCCAGTTCTTTTGGATTCATCAGCCACTTCTACTGCATCTTCATTTTGCATTGCTCCTAGGTCGATCTTACCATCCCCTGATTTCTGTTCCACGCCGTTGCAGTTGAAACTACATGATACAGATGTGGCAATGTTTCATTGATTCAATTTTGCTACCTCTGTCTTTCACTTTTGCTAATTTGGATGACATACTTATCTTTTCCTCATCTGCCAAGGAAGACAAATTTGATGCAGTTCATATGGCTCTCACAGCAAATGGTGTGATTATCAGGAACGACAGATCCCAACTCTGCTTGGCATCAGTTACATTCCTTGGCCATTCGGTCTTGGCTGACGGCCTCAGACCAATGGATTCTCGTGTCGAAACCATTCTTGCACTGCCTCTCCCTGGGCATTATGCACAACTTCGACACTTTCTGGGTATGATAAACTTTTATCGACGCCATATCCCCCAGGCTGCCTCTGTCCAGTTGTCTCTTACCAATGCCATCCCCAGTAAAAATACCACAGGGAAGTGAAAGTTGAACTGGACTCAGCCCATGCTCGATGCTTTCGACAATCTGATATCAGCCATCACGAAAGCAGTCACTATAACTCACCCTGACCCCGAGGCCAACATTTCTATCACTACCAATGCTAGTGAGTCAGCTGTGGGTGCTGTCTTGCAACAGCACACTGCGGACTCCACACAGCCACTCCATTTCTTTTCAAAAAAACTAACCAGGTGTCAGCGTAAATGGACAGCCTTTGACCGTGAGCTTCTCATGGTCTATGAGGCAGTCAAACACTTAATGGGTGATGTGGAGGGGTGTCCTTTCTCTATCTACTTGAACCATAAACCTCTCATTGACGCAATGCACAACCCAGCGAAGGATCTACCGCCACACCAAACTGACAGATGGACTTCATTTACCAACATTCTTTGGATGTTTGTTACATCTGTGGTGCGGAAAATGTAGTAGCTGACTATCTGTCTTGTATCTTAGTGATCTCCACACCCTTGAACTTAGATGAACTGGAATGACTTCAGACTGAGGATGCGGACACCCAGCGACTGGTTTCGGATGACGAGTCTTCGCTCACCATCAAACCTCTTACCCTGCACAGGTCGTCAAACCTGCCCTGCAACACGTCTCTACTGGTTCACCCCCCCCCCCCCCCCCCCCCCCGGTGCCATCCACTTTCCAGTGCGAGCTCTTTGACACTTTACACAATGCACAATGTGGCAAATCCCAGAATGCGGGCAACGACAAGACTGGTGATTGATTGTTTCAGCTGGTGAGGTGTGCAGAATGATTGCCACTCCTGGACATGCGCGTGTGTACCTTGCCAATCTAGTAAAATGGACAGACATTTGCATCTCCTTTAGGACAGTCTGACTTCCCCAAGGGTTGCCTCTGGCATGTGCACATTGATGTGGTCTGTTCTCTTCCCCCTTCTGAGGCGTACACAAATACTTTTTGTCTATGATCGACTGCGTAACCCACTGGGTTGAAGCAGTTCCCCTGGCCAACATTACCATAGTAACTATAGCTTGTGCTTTCTTGTCAGCGTGGGTGGCGAAATTTGGCTGCTGCCTTTCACTTACTAAAGTCCAGGGATGACAATTCGAGGCTTCGCTTTTTGCTTGATTGTGTGAACTGTGCTGAGTAGCAAAATTTCACATGCCAGCCTATCATCCATAGGTGAACAACTTGGTGGAGTGATGGCACAGAATTCTTAAAGCTGCACTCATGTGCCATGGTGGGCTTTGGTCTGAGGCTCTGCCTTGGATCTTACTCAGCATCCACCCCGCCCACAAGGAAGTCCCGAATGCTTCGTTGGCAAAGATTTTATATGGAGAACTTCTCATCCTACCAGCAGAATTCGTTAAGGACACACCCCTGACCAACGCATTCAACCTTCTGGCTCTTGTAGGACGAGTGCATGCGGATGTCGCTTGCCTCTGCCCAGCCATGCCTCGCACTCATTCCACACTGCCAGTGTTTGTACACAAAGACTGGCATCGTGCAAATTCATCATGCTGCAAGATGACTCTGAATGGGCAACCCTACAACCAACATTCTCCAGTCCGCATTGTGTCTTGTGCTGCTGAGTTAATGCCTTCATCATAGTACTCAATGGACAACTGACTGTGGTTTCAGTGCACCATTTAAAACCTGGGTGGTCCATATTTGAGCCATGTTCTGCCATCCCTGACTGACCTGCCTTTGCTGGCACCTCGCCTGCTGATGCCACTGATGCGACCTCCGACTCCCCACTGCCTGCGCAGCTGTCCGACATGGCTTCCGAGGTGCCCGCTTCACGTGCCAGACATTGCCTTCATGTGCTGGCACAAGAATTTTGTATTGACATGAGCTAGCTTCGCCCTCGTGCTCCTCACTGCCCAGGGAGGGGAGTGGGAGGGTGGGGGGCCACTCTGCGGCGCATCTGGTGTGAAGCACCAAGTCCCATGTCTTTCAATCATTGTTCTTTGACTTTACTTTTAGTTCACTTTTGTCTATGTCTCTCTGCTTGCTGTGTTCAACAGCTTCTCTTGTAATCACTATGTTCAGTGTTAAAATAAATGTTCATTCAACTGCAAAAGTGTGTTATTACAGTTCTATGCCAAGTAATACCCACATGCATTTTCAGTCTTTTGTCCTTGTATATTTAGTGTGATTTTATCCTCTATCCTTATCTTTCTACCAGTCTGTTCATTTACTATACCCCAGACAGTCTTAAATTTGTTGGAAGAGCACCTAATTCTTGTACCATTGTGGGCTTTTTTATCCCATTTGATAACTCTCTTGTATGTGGTTTTGTAATTTTTATGGTATACCTTAAACTCTTTGGATTTGTTACTGTCCAGTTTGCTAATTCTGTGCAGCAGCCTCATATTTTCTGATGAAGTTTTAATACCTTTTGTGACCCAAGCATTCTGTTTTTTGTTTGTGACAGTCTTCGGTTTTTCTAGGAAATGGCAATTAAAGCAATATTCAAACGTCTGCAGAAAATTGTCATATTTTTTGCTTGTAGTTGAAGAGGTAAATACACTTTGCCAGTCTTCTCTCTTTAAGCTAAGTACAAACTTATTTGTTACTGTCACTATACCTTCTACACTTAATAACTGTTTTTCCTGTTGAGAGTACATTGAGTGGTGGATTAAAATGTACTGTTAGTGAACTGGGACATGAAAAACCAACATCTATAACTTTTACAGTGCAGTCAGCGTTAATAACCACTGATCAAGATAGCTGTTTAATCTCATTGGACATACCTGTATAACTTTCATATTTAAGTTGACAGACACCATTAATTTTACTAATTGCGACTTTTGAGCAGATTCTTCAAGGAAATCAGTGCTTAGATCACCACATATTATTATACTTTTTTAGTTATTGTGACTTGCCTTTTCTAGCAGTAGTGAAACGTTTTTGAGGAAGACAGAAAAATTGCCACTACATGATTTATATGCACACATTATACACATATTTAGGATGGCAAGTACTTCCCCAGCTATTTCAATGTCTTTGTCTAAGGAATACACTTTACAGGAGTGGAAAGGTTCACAGCTAATTCTATTTCTTATGTAGATACAAGTTCCACCACCTTTGTCATTTTTCCTAGAATAGTGGTGAACTAATCTGATGTTTTGAATATACTGATAAGGTAATTCTGACTCTTTTAGACAGTGTTCACTAATACACAGTAAGTTCATGTTTGACAAAACATTAGTATCATTCGTAAGAATTTCAAATTCACTTACTTTATTTCTCAATCCTTGTACATTGTGACAGTATATGTTAAGGTTGTCACATTCTTCTATGTGAGGAAGATTTATGTCTGCTATGTCCTCTAGTGAAAGAGGTGACCTGATCATAAAAAATTTTCGTTATTAGCTGACACGTTTTACACTTTTTTAATTTTTCTTGACGATCTTCATGGAGATACTCAGGTACTATAATTATTTGTGTAATATTTATATTGTGTAATATTTTTCTTGTTTTTGTAATTATTTGTGTAACATTTATACTGTGTAATATTGACTTTTGTAATGCCTCAGATGATCTGAGGTCTCTACAACAATAAAAATCAAATCAAATCAGATCTTGCTGCTTGAAGCTGTTCTCCCAGGAGAAATGTGACTCTCCAATGATGAATATGATGCATTGGGAGTATGTTGTGATCTCATAGACTTTTCTTGTTGAGCTGTTATTTGAATAGCGATATCCAAATTTTGACTGTGTAATAATTCGCCGCCACTGTCTTGTGTTTTTGTTAGTGAAGTTTTCCTATCTGCTTCTTCATTAATTGAAAGTAAATTTTTTGATGCTGTTTCTTTTCTTCCAGTAGTACCTACTGTTTCATTAGGCACAGGGCGCTTTTGTTGGGATTGGTGGCATGGTGTTTCATATAGTTTGGATGTTTCTGGTAATAATGCTTTAGCAAGTACATGTTTTTCTTGGCAGTTTCTGTGCATGGCGAGTAAAGTAGCTTCTTTCTTTGGAGCTAATGTCTAAAAACTTGACATGTTTGAATGCTTTACAGATTTTTCGAAACTTTCTGATATTGTCCTGAAGCACCATGCGGAACAGAGGATGTTTTTGCGTGTTAGGAGACCATTTTACTGACGGAACATACGTCGAAGTCCAGGCAACCCAGTTCTTCACGGAGGTGATCTGGCTTCATATTGAAGGGCAGCCTCCGAAATGTAGACTTGATCAGTTTCATCGGCTCCAAGGCATTCGTAAAACTGTAGTTTCTCGTCCCTGACCATTTTCATGACTTCTTTGTAATTCTCTTTGGAATGCATCATAACTTTGTACCCGTTGCGTCCGACAAGACAAATGGTAATATTATTCTGCAAAGCAGATTTCATTTTAAGTTGGAGGGACTTGTAAACGGCCAGACGGAGTGGCCAAGCGGTTCTAGGAGCTTAAGTCTGGTACCGCACGACTGCTGCAGTAGCAGGTTCGAATCCTGCCTCGGGCATGGATGTCTGTAATGTCCTTAGGTTAGTTAGGTTTAAGTAGTTGTAAGTTCTAGGGGACTGATGACCTCAGATGTTAAGTCCCATAGCGCTCAGAGCCATTTTTGAACTTGTAATCCTCTTTCCTGTTAACAACTAACCGTGGTGGAGGTGGTACTCTCTTTCCTTGCTTGGACGCCACGGATACGTCCACCTAGGTTGTTATACTTCATTGTCATTGTTGTACTGGTTATAGTACTGGTTATCGAGTTCGGGCTTGTTACATGGGCGCATTAAGAGTAACAACCCTTGCGGTGTGCTTGCGGTTTGGCCTTACATCGGTTTGGAAACCTCGCTCACATCAGCATGGCGCTTCCGTGAATTTGTTTTGGTTTCCATTAAGTACATCGGATGGCCTGGTAGTGAGAGCGATTCCCATCACAATGGCCCGGTTTGCTTCCAAGATCTGCAAGTTGTCGGCGCTGTGAACAACAGCTCGTGGAGCAAGGTCAAACTCAGACTACTGTATGGGCGTAGAAGCGTGCGAGACCATGGAACCATATGCGGAACAATCTTCTAGAATGGGATGATCCGTCTACCTGTCCCCAACATTAAATGTTCTGGCGGCTGCGTACGAATGCATTGCCATCAGTACAGGTCGCTTCTGAACAACTTGACAGACCGTTGCTCCCGTCCACGGATGGAGAGAGGCAGTCGCAGTTGACAAGAGATTAGGAGTAACTTAGAGATTTCTGGCGACAGGTAGGTGAAGCTAAGCAGAATTAATAAAATTCTGTGGAAACCTTTGGATAATTATATCTGCATGATAAGGACCTGTTCAGACAATTAACGTAAAACAGTCTTTTTGAGTGTTGTAATAATGTGGTGAAATTGGGGTGTACTTCGCACGCCTCTTACAAGTCTTCGCAGATATATGACGTATTTTTCGAAGTTGGAGCGTTTTCAGCAGTGTCATAGGGAATCCTCCGTTAACCATCCTAAAGTGGTATGTACAATGATTATCCTTGCATAGGCCTGTTAATTTTTGTTTTGTTTTAAAAGACTCAATAAAAATTTAATCTGATGTTTGACCTACACAACGGCTTATTGAAAAGTAAACGATGCACACTGACGCCGCGCGGCTTGTTCCTTAAGCCCTGTCAATCGTCTGATTGTCGTCAAGCCGTCAATACTTGACGTCACACGTTCCGTATCTATTGACAATAAAGGGAATATTTTGAGATCCATCAGTGCTCGTCTGTATTTCTAGTATTGACAATACGTCAATGAGCGCCCTCACACAGTGTGTTGACAGATTGACAATATTATTGAACGCGTGGGGAGTTTTGTTACCTCAGCGTACATCTAAGACCCAACTCTCGCACATTTGGCTGCTCAACACACCCCTTGGGGTCTCCCAGTCAACAATGCCATATTTGCTATGCTTGAAAGGACAGTTAATGTCCAATGATTTAAGTTAAGATTCCAGGAAAAGAATGAATTTGTATTAGAGCGTCAAAATTTTCGGTGAGAATACCGTAAAGTACAGCGGTTAGACTTTATACTTTTGCGTTGCACTTTAACATCAGGAAATGTAATTTTATTTTTCTGACTAAATTTTCATTGGTGTCAACGTTTTCCGTAACTGTTCTCTATGTTGGTTATCCTGCAGAAACATAACACACACGATGCCTCATGCGGCGATTTCGGTTTGGCACGTAGGCCAGATCGTAAATGTTAGGAGCATTTGTGAGTGCTGTGTGTTGACTTCTGGATGTTAGTGGTCGATATCACCCCCCTTGGTTGGGGTGGTGAAGAAACAGTTTTGCCAGAAGTTAAAAAGCTACCGTAGACAGGTAATCTCGTAGTTAATCTTCATGAACGTGCATAGTACACAAAGTATTCACTTTGTGCAAGCAGAACACTGTCAGTTTTTTTTCGTCTTAGCGAGTAATTGTGTTAAATTTTATGTGATAATTGTACATTCTTATTTAATGCATCGGAAACAATGAGAGGTGTGGATGATATCCGAAAGCACAGCGTGTTCAAGGAGACAAATTTTCCATTTCATATTTTCTTCTGATAGCGAATAGGGATTTCTTATTTTTCTCTCCCCCTAATTTGCTTTTTTGAGATTCAGTATTTATTTTAGGGCGGTACTTGAAACATGCATGTAACATCGTCATCGCGTGGCACTACGGCTATCAAGTGCAGCGATCTGTAAGCAAATCTCATGAATGGTGTAGGGAATATATATCTCTATCCCACCTGCGAAACCCCAAATATGCTCAGTTTATTTCAAGTTTTTATATGAGTTTTGTTTCCATGCAACAAATCTCAAAATGGTTACATTTCATG
Organism: Schistocerca gregaria; assembly: GCF_023897955.1. Classification (NCBI taxonomy): domain Eukaryota; kingdom Metazoa; phylum Arthropoda; class Insecta; order Orthoptera; family Acrididae; genus Schistocerca; species Schistocerca gregaria. The sequence continues at coordinate 414,052,290 of NC_064920.1, read as the reverse complement.
TGGTAACTGTTGAACATTTCAAAAGCTGTACAAGAATAGGCACTTACTGTTAATATTATGTTAATGCACCCACGTCTAATTTCCCAAAGCTTTACCACAACCAATGCGGTGTGTTAACACAATACCGTTTTTGTTGTTTGGTTTGTTGTTCAGTTACCACTGCCTCATATTACTACTGTGTTTATGTACGGAAGTTTCCTCTCCCCTATCATCGACTCTAGTTTTCTAAGTAGTTTGGCAGGCTTCTAGCGCAACATGTTTCATGAAATGAAACTTAATTTGAAATAATAATTAACTCGAATCAAATTTCAATATTTTCAATGTTGTGACAGCCGTGAATTCGTGTTAGGATTATGTGAATGGCTTGCTGTTGTTTTTTTTTTTTTTGTTTTCATGGATATTTCTTGTATTTCGACATTATGTATGTTTTTCTTATATTTTTGTACAAATATGTATGTAGCATGTTCTTACGTTATTGTTGACATTCATACTAGGAGGGAAATGTTGCTGGACTTTATCTGAGGGCCAATTCCTTTTACAGTGTGGCATACAGCTGAAAAACTACTGATAAGTGGGAAAAGAGGTACTGAAATTGTGCACATAGGAGAGATAAAGAATTAAAGTTGTCCTTGTTATATTAAGCAGCATGCAATGAAACTGAATGAAAAACACTTACGGAATGCTGATTACCATGGGCGAAATTGCGGGGAGTAATGTGGAGGCTTTCATTGACACTGAAAATTTTATCAGTTGTGAGTTAATACTGTAGAATGTTGTAGGAAAATCAACCCAGCATGTCTTTAGAGGCATAGTTTAGCCAGGTCACAGTTTATAAAGCGGTGTGAACATAGATTTTATGGTGTGGCATGTGCCCAGTATATACTTCATCATATGGAATCTGTAAGGTGTATGTTAAAGAGGTGGGGGAAATGTCAAGGACACTAGGTTCTTGGAGAGAGGAATACTCCTAGGTGAAGTAACTTTAGGAAAATATGTTAAAGACAGTGAGGAATGAATTTTTCACAGGAAGTCAAATCATTACTTCAGAAACTGTAGGGGAGTATCTCTAGTTAACAAGGCCTGTAAGATTTTATTTTGTTTACTACTAAACTGCTTGAAACCATACACAGAAAATATATTCGGGAATTATGAAAATGATTTTCTCAGTAATAGATCCACTACTGACACATACTTGTAACCAGACCAGTAAATGATAAAGTACAGAAATGTAAACAAAGAAATAAATTACTTGTGCGTTTATTTTGTGGAAGCTTATGGCTTCTTTTACAGAATAAGCCTGTGGAATATAATGACAGATTTAAGGTTTCCAATTAAACTTATAAATTCACTGTAAAATGGGCATGGATGATAACATAAGTAAGATTTTGCAAAATGGAATAAATTCTGAATTTTTAAAACATAAAACTGGGCTAAGATGGGGAGATGCTTTGTCCCCTCTTGTCATTAATGTAGCCTTGGAGAGAGTAAAGAAAAAACCGAAACTAGTACCTGCCGGGATCCTCCAAAGGAGGAATACTTCGGTTTCAGTGTACAAAGATGATATAGGGCTTATAAGAAAAAGTGAAATAGTTATAGTATTTATTTGTGGAGCTCATAGAAGCTGCATCCAAACTTGACATAAAAGCAAACAAACAGAAAAAAAAAATACGTAATAGGTCAAAGATGGCGGGATGGAAAAAGACAACCACTTGTATCCAACAATCAGCAAACATAAATTCAAACCTGTTTTACAGTTCAAATTTCTGAGCTTGGTGACAGACAGGCACGGAGACAAGTAAAAGTAAAAATGACTGCCGAATGCCAGTAGAACATATTACTCCACGCCAAAACTACCAGCATCTAAATTGCAAGCTGTATCAGTCATCAGACCAGTCGTAACCTACAAGCAGAATCATAGTGTTTAAAATGCAAGAACACCAGTTATATGTATTTTCAAACAAACTTTGTAGTCAAATCTTTGGTCCATGTTATGATAACAATAGCAAAGATGGAAGACACAATCCAACTCAGCAATGCAAATGATTTCAGAATAGCAACAATAATTCGAGAATAATAAATTCCATAAGACTTAAAAGGGCAGGCCATCCATTGAAAATTATTTTTTAGAATATTCACATAGAAGTCATTTGGTAAGAGATCAACTGGGAGACAACGTAGTACACGAAATTTAAACAGTATGCTGCAGGATGGGGCAAATAAGTGGCCAGAAGTAGCCTGGACAGAAGCACTGGTGTGTGTATGGGGGGGGGGGGGGGGGGGGGAGAGACAAGAGATTGTAATGGGATCTTAAATTTCCTTAGAAGCCAAGAAGGAAAGAAAGGACGACAACTTAAATTGAGCCGATAGCATCCTGCTTTTCCCCCAAAAAGCTCATTGTACACATTGCCTGTCACAAGCTGCAACCCCTTCTTTGACGAATGTTTGAACTATTCAGATTCTGTAAATCTGCAAGTTTTATTTTGCAGATGACTACTTGTCCTTTACTGTTTCACCATCTAAAATTTTTCACTGGCCTTCCTGAACTATCAGTTTCTAAATTGATTCTGCCTGTCTTACGAACATGAAAATTGTTTTGAATATTTAAAAGAAATGATGTAAAGGTTTCTGGTAAACACAGTTGCCTCATAAGATTTTATATTACAATTCTAATGTGTTTTTTACTCATTTGCAGTGCATCAAATTAAATTTGAAAAAAAAGAAACCCCTTGATAATATAATTTAAGATAAAACATATATTCTTAGTAGTTTATGAATAACAGTTATATGCCCAATGAGTAACAAAACATTTAGTTACACAAAATTGTAATTTAAAGTTTCTTCATATTAATGTAAGTTGACTTAATAAAAGTAGTTGCCTGACATAATAGAATTAAAATCTTGTATGCAGAGAAGTTTGGTTTGAACTATAATTACAGCTCTAGTAAATGGTTGCAATAATGTATTTAACATCCTAGTTAAAAATAATTTTGAGCAAATAGAGCATCAAGATGAATGCAGGTATTAATGATCACATCCAAATCAACAAAACATAAATTCACATTGCACCTTCCCAAGCGTGAGTCTCCATTCCTTCAATAATAATTAAGTAAATGTCAACCATATGTGGCTTAAATTCAAATAAATGGTGTTGGCAAGAGCTGTGTTTTTTATACTAAGCAAATTAATAAGAAACAGATCAGATCCCCCCATGGTAGATGAATCTGGTCAGGGCACTGTTGCAGAAGCAGTGGAAAAAAGGCCTGATTTAAAGAAACACAAAATCTCGGAGCTGGATAATGGTTTGCAGATGCTCAGAACTTAATGTGGACTTCAATATGAGATAACTGTATTAGTCTCTGCGACTAAGCTCTGCCTCAAAAAAATCTTACAGAAAATCCAAAGCGATTCTTGTCATGTGTAAGGTATACTAATGACAAGGCACAAACCAATACCTTTGCAGCTTGATAGCAATGTTACTCAAGACAGTGCCATTAAAGTGGAGTTACTAAATGCAGATTTCCAAAATTGCTAAGCAGATGAGATGCAGAATCAGTGGCAGCTGCCATCCTCATTTATTTGGAACTAAATACCCATGGTGTAGCAAAGGAAGTGGAGTCACGTAAACAGAACCGGTTAGGTTGCTTTTGGAGTATGCAGATGAAATAACTCAATTTTTAGCCATAGTGTATAACTTTTTACGTGATGAAAGATCTGCAAGCCTACCAAAAGACTGGAGAGTTACACAGGTTGTGCCAGTACACAATAAATGAAACAGAAGAAATCCTCTGAATTACACACACACACACACACACACACACACACACACACACACACACACACACACACACACGCGCACAGTACTGCCACAATTTTTTTTGTAAGCTTTTGGAACGTATACTGTGTTCCAAAATTTTGAAATACATCAAAGACAATAATCTGTTGACATGTAATGAGCAGGGATTTAGAAAATGTTGTGAAATAAGACTGGTTCTTTGTTCACATGATGTAATGACTACTATCGAAAGGGAATCAGGAATTTATTTTTCATTTCAAGATCTCAATAAGGCTTTTGGTGCTGTTCCTCAGAAAGCAACTTCAAAACAAATTGTGAGCTAATGGAGTGATGTCTCATTTGTGTGATTGGATTAAGAAGTGTCTGTCAGGAAGATCACTGTTGCTTGTAATTGATGGGGAGTCATTTAGTGAAACTAAAGCGGTGCTTAGACTTGATCAAGGGAAAGATATTGACCCTCTGCTGTTCTTAGTTTACATAAACAATCTTGGAGGAAATCTGAGCAGCCATCTTTCATTGCTTGCAGATAATACTGTCATTTACTGCCTAGTAAAGTCACCAGAAGATCAAAACCAAGTAGACAAGGTATGTGTATGGTGCGAAAAGTGGCAGTAAAAATTGTGAGGCCCTCCAAATAAGAACTTAAAAAGTTCCATAAATTTTTACTAACATGATAAATAATACAACTTAAAAGGTTGTAGTTTCAACTAAATACCTATAGATAACTGTTGTGAACAACTTAAATTGGAACCATCACAGAAAATGTAGTGAAGGCAAGCCAAAGACTATTGTGTTAGTAGAATGCTTAGAAGGTACAACAAATCAAGTAAATACTGCCTACGCTAGTCCATCCTATACTGCAGTGTTCTTGCATAGTATGGGATTATTTGATAGTATTGACAGAGGTCATCGAAAATGTTCAAAGAAGGGCAGCTCATTTTGTATTGTAAAACAGGGGAGAGAGTATCATGAAAATGGCATGTCAGTTGGGGTGCCAATCATTAAAACAGAGATGCTTTTTTGGTGTGATGAGATCTTTTCATGAAATTTTTTTCACCAGGTTTTACAACAAAATATTTTATTGACTCTCACTTACATAAGGAAAAACTGCAGTGTAATAATATAAGAGAATTCTGAACTCAGATGGAAAGATTAAGGTGTTAACCCATTAAGTCCCAAATTAATTTTTTTTTAAAAGTTGAATTTTTCATTCCTTAATTATAATGTACATAGTGTATGAACCACAATAAGTACAAAAATAGCCAAAGAATATTTATACATGCTGATATAATGGCCGTCCTCAAAATAGGACACCGGGATCTAACGGTATCGTATAGCATGCTAAACTCTATTCAAGTCTTAACTATTTATTTCTTGTGAAATGGTACAAAACACTTCACACAGTTTTACACGGCATTTAACACAATATGTGTTTGGTTTCCCGTTGCATTTAGCTCTTACACATCTTCTTTGCATGCTTCTTTCGTCAATTCCACCAAACCTGATGTCTGGTATAACTCTCAACTGACTTGATGGGAATTCCATTGGACGTCCAATATTCGGTCTTCCAGTGTCCAATTTCAGGTATATAACAGCACGTCTGAAATCCAGTGCATTTTTCCCATGTACTAGTCTCTTAGAAGAGACAGGCATTTATGAGGGCCATTTCCAGCATATGTGTAAATACGACCCAGTACCATTTTTTCCCTCTAATTACCATCGGATATTTCCCAACTAACCAGTCGTGGTCAACACCTCCCATGTACGTGTTATACGACTTAAAAACGGCATGTTGTTGCACTTGTGTGTTCTTACTTGCTTGTCTGCCATACCGCGTAGCTGCTCCCAGAGATCCAACTTTGTCAAAATTTGTACCAATTGTAACGCATCTGTTGTTGTGGCCATCAAACAAATAAGACTTCACCATTCCTGTCGAACTGGTTGTCATAGTTTCCTCGAACTGTCTTTTTCAGTTCGTTGCTGATCAATAGTGGACAGTCACCAACTTGATTCTCTCTTACAGTCTCAGTTGCTCGAAAACGCAAATTTCTCAGATGAATCAGACAATCTCTACTGGTGAAGAAATTGTCAAAGTATATACAATGAATCTTGGATGTTTCAATGCAGTCCAGCATGTTTAGGACTACTCTTGATCCCAATAGTAGGTCATCCCTTGCAGTATCTTCTGGATTCTTTCCACAGTATAAATCAGATTTGAACCAGTAGCCAGTTGCTCCGCAAAGAGCCCACAACCTATAGCCAAATGTAATAGGCTTGCCTCGGATAAACTGTTTCAGCCTACTTCATCCATAGTATTTGACTATCATTTCGTCAATTGACAAATTCTCCTCAAATATTCCAAATTTTTGAAAAGATTCATTTATCATTTTCAACTGTATTATTTACTAATGGGTAACATATTCATAAATATACTTACTTAATACGCAGTAAATTTCAAAGTAACTTCGTATTCAAAAGAGGGGTCGTTACTTACCTCAGCAACAAAATCTGTTAAAATTACCACGTTCTAAAATGAAAATACATCAGCAGTAGCAGAGTTTCGTATTTGAACGTGCAGCGATACAAATAACTGAAATAACACCAAGTCCCAGTGTCCTATTTCGAGTACACTACATTTTATAACAATGGAAAACAATGAATAAAACTCCAATTGAGATAACATTGCAAGTAGTTTAAAAGACACATTGTTGACTATAAATAATCACAAAAAGATCTTTGCCACATATTTCAAATATTACTAAATTGTCGATAAAGTAAATACCTGCAATAACGAAAAGGGTACCTTAGTATTCAATAATCAATTAATGGTAGGATTTATTGCTTTTAATTCCCTGTAAGCGTACATTTGTTATAAAAAGCATCAACAAATGACATAGAACAGTAATAGTTGCAAATTAATAATTTATTGTGTAGTTATAAATAAATATGTGCTCTGTCCTCAAAATAGGACACTGGTACTTAATGGGTTAATTTTGCCCACATGCTGTCAGAGAGTGGAAGGTGGGGTAGTAGTCTGAAAGTGATTCGATGAAACTTTTGCCAATTTGTGTAGTAATCATGTGTAGATTAAAATTTGTGCAGTCTATAAATGTGGCACAATTTAAAAGACCAGCATGTAATTTATTGTACTTTCCTACTGTTTCAGGTTGTGCTGGGGCATTACAATGGCAGTCTTATTTGGAATTCCTCTTGTTGGATCCTTGTTTTATCCAGTCCTACTTGTACTTATAGTGTTCGTAGCATTTTCGTATTTATCACCTAGGAAATACAGTGAAAATGTTTTGGGACCTGAAGATTTGATTACAAAGAACAATGAACTTAATTGTGTTAGAGAAAATCTGGAAGAACAACTGCAGAAACCAGCACCGAAGAAGATAAAGAAAAAAATATGTAGTAAGAAAGGGGGGAAATGCTGCAGTAAGAAGAAGCAGAACTCGTGTCAAAATTTTTTGGGGTCAATTGAAAGTGTTATAGTATTTTACACTACAGTAACTGGCAATTCTAAGGTACGTATGCACTTAATTACTTGGATTAAGGTTGTTTTTGTTCCAATCATTTTCTACAAGGTCTAATTGATTGAAGTGCTGAATTGTCATGTGTACATGTTCAGTAGTAGGTGAAAATGTGCATTGTGAGATTGCAAAAATTGGTTTTAATAAATAAATGTAAGAAATGTGAGAGAAAGTATTAGATGTATGATTTCAACATTCACATGAGGAGGTGGTTTAATTGAAACCTTAGATTACCAAGAAGGAACAATAATTGTATTAACAAGAAAATTCATTAAATTTACTGATAGACAGACTAGCTGGAGTTTTGTAGGGTTAACTGAGGTCTTAGATGCCCTCTGTTGGTTTTGTTTTCATTGTAATCGTAAGTAAGTTTTCACCTTCAGCCAGTTTCCCTATCCATGTGTTTGTTTTCATGTCTCCTGTTATTTCTAAAATATCTCTCTTCTTTGTTCATTTAGCAGCCCTCACTCTATAATGGCTTATCCATTGAAAGTTCATTCCCACTGCCACTAAATAAAAATCCCTATAATACGCACTGATTGTAGATCTTTTTATTTCACACTGTGGACTCTTGGTTCTGACTTCTCTGTTCAGTTCACCATAAGCACTCAAAGCCACTTTTTCTCTGCTATCCATCAAGTTAGTTTCCTCAACTGCCCCAACCACATAACATTATCAACTAGTTTTACAACTCTGCTATTAATTTGTGCTGCTTTATTTTTGGTATGTCGATCATAAATTATTGGCCTACTTTTAGAGTGTTATTTATAAACTAGTTGTTTAATGATTTAAACACATTCGCTGTAATGGTGAGAATAGTTCTGGTAGTTATGAACAAGCAGTTCTATTTTTGTTTCGTAATTCCTTTATTCTTGAATTTCTCAGTGTTGTTTTGAAGTCTAATAGAACCTGTAGTATTGATATTCATACTAATACAGGACAAATAATTACTTTGTTTTCAAGGGGTTTTAGTAGTTTTTCAAAGGAAACTACGTATTTCTCAAAATTTGCAGATAACCACTCATTCCTCTCTCGTATAAATTTGTTCATCATTTCCAGAGGGTCCATTGTGCTAAAACAGCTTCTAAAAATAATCAGTTCCTTTCTATGCTATTCGTTGAAGGTTTTGTACGTTATTGACAGAATTTCTAGAATATTTAATTTTTTTATTCCCCCGACTGCTCTCTTTTGTTTGTGAAATAAAAAAAAATTAAGAATTGTTACAGTTTTTGGGAACTGTAATCTGCTCCAAATATTCGTTAAGTAATATTTAAATGTCTCTCTCTCTTACATTTTAACTAGCCGTAATCACTTCTATTGAAATTTTATTATGGTAGAACTCTGACTCTGCGTTCTTTGATATTATATTCTTAACAATTCTGTGCCATAAATTTGTGTCCTCTGTGAAAAACTCATAAGATCAGTGCTAAAAATTCCCCAATTTTACCTGTCTTCCTAGAGGGTTTACCTCAATTCTACATTCTTATTTGATATCTCTCTTTACTTTGTCCCGTTTTCTTCCTTTTCTTTACGTGGTTGAATGAGTTGTAAGTGGCACAAAACCACGAACAGTTTGCACCGCAGGTGGTGGTGGTGGTGGTGGTGGTGGTGGTGGTGGTGGAGGAGGAGGAGGAGGAGGAGGAGGAGGAGTTGAGGGAATGTTTTTGGCTCTTGCACAGAGGGAAGATATGAGAGAAAATGCTGATGCAATCTATGATTTGTGCTGTCAGCACAACTGCCAATGTTTAGCTTCACTGCATGATTACGATAAAACTACTGCTAGGTTTCGGCAGCAATGGAAAAACAGGACAATTGATGCAAAGTGTTCCAGACCAAACCAATACGTGACAAGGGGCCCAGTCACCACCTTTCTTGTGCCACTTATAACTCAGTCTCATCTTTTTGCAAGTATTTACAATGTATTGCATTCAACAACAGTATTGGTTGTCAATCTTTTATATTCAAACACCAAGTCTTGACGAATATGGTCCATAGGAATCCAGGAAATGTCTGCCATTTCCGGCAAGTGAGCTCTTCTTGGCAGGTGACTTGGCTGGTGACCAGCACAGCCACCACACCACACTAAAGCTGGTTCTACATGAGCAACTTACTGATCAAAATTGACTACTCAAAATGCGTGCCCCTTTTGTACTTACGTTGTAAATCAGTGACCAACCTTGACGCGAGTGTGTCTGATGTAAATGATCTATAGATTGTGCTGAGAGTGGATTGTAGAGTTCTAAATTTCTGAGTATGCTACACGTGAGCAGAGACAAGGGACTATGACAGTGTCTGCTAACATTGGAGTTTTTAACCTAGTTACGTCGATCAGTTATAGAATTTTGGAACACGTATTACGTACGAGTATAATGACTTTTCTGGAGACTAGAAATCTACTCTGTAGGAATCGGCATGGGTTTTGAAAAAGATGAAAAAACAAAGATGATCGTGTGAATCCCAGCTCACGCTATTCATCCACAAGACTTGGAGGTCCATAGACTCAGGTTCCCAGGTAGATGCCGTGTTTCTTGACTTCCTTTTGATACAGTTTCCCCCAGTCATTAAATGAACAAAGTAAGATCATATAGACTATCAGACCAATTGTGTCATTGAATTGAAGAGTTCCTAGATAACAGAATGCAGCATGTCATTCTCAATGGAGAGAAGTCTTCCGAAGTAAGAGTGATTTCAGGTGTGCCGCAGGGGAGTGTCGTAGGACCTTTGCTATTCACAGTATATATAAATGACCTTGTGGATAATATTGGAAGTTCACTGAGGCTTTTTGGGGATGATGCTGTAGTATATCGAGAGGTTGAATCAATGGAAAATTCTACTGAAATGCAGGAGGATCTGCAATGAATAGACACATGATGCAGGAAATGGCAATTGAATCTCAATGTAGACAAGTGTAATGTGCTGCGAATACATAGAAAGAAAGATCCTTTATCATTTAGCTACAATATAGCAGGTGAGCAACTGGAAGCAATTAATTCCATGAATTATCTGGGAGTAGGCATTAGGAGTGGTTTAAAATGGAATGACCATATAAAATTAATTGTCGGTAAAGCAGATGCCAGACTGAGATTCATTGGAAGAATCCTAAGGAAATGCAATTCGAAAACAAAGGAAGTAGGTTACAGTACACTTGTTCGCCCACTGCTTGAATACTGTTCACCAGTGTGGAATCCATACCAGATAGGGTTGATAGAAGAGATATAGAAGATCCAACGGAGAGCAGCGCGCTTCCTTACAGGATCATTTAGTAATCGCAAAAGTGTTATGGAGGTGATAGATTAACTCCAGTGGAAGACTGCAAGAGAAATGCTTGGTAGCTCTGTACAGGCTTTTGTTGAAGTTTCGAGAACATACCTTCACTGAGGAGTCAAGCAGTATATTGCTCCCTCCTATGTATACCTCGCGAAGAGACCATGAGGATAAAATCGGAGAGATTAGAGCCCACACAGAGGCATACCGACAATCTTTCTTTCCACAAACAATACGAGACTGGAATAAAATGGAGAACCGATAGAGGTACTCAAAGTACCCTCCGCCACACACCGTCAGGTGGCTTGCGGAGTGTGGATGTAGATGTAGAGCTCACTGCTATTAGAGAAACGGATTTTGAGATTTCATGTTTTCTTAATCTTTGTGTGTTGTTTGCTTTGTTTTTGTGACATACGGAAAAGTTGCACAATTTGCAGGTGTTCTTGCCCACTAGTGTTTTCCTAATGGAGAGATGAAATATCTGAAGGCAAAAATTGTTTACATTTTATAGAGAGAGAACCCGTATTGTGTATAGATATGAATGTAAATAAATAAAAGTGTTTCAATGAAAATTATTTCAACACTGAAAAAACACAGAGTTACTGGATGAGGATTTTTTTTTTTTTTTTTTTTTTTTTTTTTTTTTTTTTTTTTTTTTGGATGTGACAAAATGACAAGATACTAAAGGTAAAGAAAAAGATACTTTTTACTGCATTCTACATACTGTCTGATGTGTTTGCAAGCATATACTTTCTTGGTAAAATAAATTTATATCCTCTGAAATGTTTATATGACACATTTCCTGTTCTCTTAAGTTCTTAGGAATGTGGAGAATTTATGACGTGACCTTTGACAAGATAGTAACTGTTTTTGTCATTAATAAACTTTGTTGTAACATCTTTTCCTATTTTTTTTATTTTTTTTTTTTTACGGTATTTAGATTTTTCAATATATAGGATAATCCTTCATAACCTCACTTAAATCATACAGGTGTCAAACACCACAGCAGACAGCTTTCACAGTAAATGCAATTTTGACACTGATGTGTAAATAAAAATGATCACTCAACACATGTGAGACTCAGTACAGGAATAATATGCCAGTGTCGCTGCAATAGACACACTTGTCTAAAGTAGTCAATTGAGAGAATAAAGTTGATCTTATAAAAGGGGCTTTTAACACATGTAAAATGAGCCCACCTGCTGGATACACTAGAGGTCACTGTGCTCGTGTCACCAGGGTATGCCAAACTGTCATTGGCTACAGAAGGAAAACGCACACTCTCATGTGTTAGATTCCAAAGCCTTTCACTGTACGTCACAGTTTTTGGCTTAGTTCATCAGTTTTTGCTTTGTTTGTGTCGTTGTAGCATGTCGGAAAATAGCTTGATTACCTTGTACCCAGATACCATTTTCAATTTTTTCATGTTTTTACTTGCTACAACACATGTATGATTTTTAAGAACTGATGATTCATTACCACAAATTGTTGTATAAACATATTATTGTACATTGTATTGGAGAGGATTGCAGTTTTTAATCATATATATCAATTACATATGTTTTATGTTTTTGCTCATGTTTTGGGTTTTTTAAATTTTTGTTCCTCAATTTTGCATTTTTTTTATATTTGGACCACACGAACACTTAAAATAGAGTAAAATGCCTATCTTGGCAAGTCGCCTTTCTTCATACTTCAAAGCAACTTTACACAACTCACCTGCCATTACTTCTGGAGCCTCATTATTTCTCACGAGTTACTTTCTACGTCCGATTTATCTCTTGAACTACCCACACATTTAAAAAAGAGGTGCTTGAAATAAATATGCAGTTTCTTCGTGTGTTTTAAATTATGTGCCATCTCAAGTGACCCTGTTCATGGCATTGTTTCTGTCAGACTTTCACCTACTCTTTAATTGTTCCAAGCCATAGCAAGATGGAGACATGAGTTTTTCACCTCAGTATCAGAGAAATGTTATGTAGAGAATCGAATGACTGTGGCACTCCTCACAGGCGAAATGCACAACTGTTGGATTGTACCATGACAATCTCACAGTATTGCATCAACACCAAAGCCAAAGTATGAGCCATGAACAATGTTATCAGGTCAGTGACAGCAGAACATGAGGTTCCAATCCATGACTGTTAATGAAGTCAGTTACAGCACTTTGTATCTTCTGCCGAGTATGCATGCAATGTAAGTTGACAACGCAGCGATTGAGTCTGTGTAGATTTCAATAGAATGTTTGAAGCAAACATGAATGCAGAAATTCTACTGGATCATTGTCATTTCGCCACTCTAATGTGCACTGGAATATTACTCCAGGTGTGAAAAGGATTAGGATGGAAACAAACTTAAGCTACTCGGTGCACAGATTGCAGTTTGTTCGGAGAGACAAAGAACAGAGATTCTCTTGGGTGCCCATTTGAAGTGCTAGATGGAAAGACAGAGGACAGAAATGGAGAAACGGACATCCTCTCAAGAGGAGAGGAGCTAGGAGCTCCCTTACACTGTTGCAAACTGTGCCAACACTGGAAAAACAATGTGGAGAAGTGAGCTGCTCGGTGAAACAGATGTCCTAAAAGAGTACGGTGAGATGCAAGATCTGTGCCACCTCCCGCAGTGCTACCGGTTGAATGAACCTTGCACACTAGATCTTTTTAACATTAAGAAGACCATTTAAGTCACAGTTTTCTGGAAAAATCTTGTTTGAGTAGCTACAGAAAATAAATAAATCAGTCTTTATTGTGGCCTTATGTCACTTAAGATATTTTTTCTTTTGCTTTCTTCATATCTGAAACAGCATTGGTGTTTAAATAAGTACTTTTGTTAAAACTGATTTCCACTTCAATCTACATCTGTATAACCATCATTTTTGAAGAAGTTGAGAAAGTTGCTATCTTTTATGTTTTGTATCTCTCTCTTCTTAAATTTTCATAATCAAGCATTTATTTTTACTTTACATCTCTGTGATCCTATGCTATCATGAAGTGCTTTAGCATTCATGTGCTGACTGATTTACTTAATTTAAGTATTACTTCAATTTGGACTTTTTGAAGCCAATTTTCTATTTGAATTTTTATGAAATATTGTTCATTTCTGCACAATCTACTAAAATATCACCGTGAGAGTGTTTTTTAATGCAGTTTCCCACTATTGAATCATTCACTATTTTTTGTCATGCATTTGCATTTAAATTCTCCAATGTCATCTTTTACCATTTTACATTTTTTTTTTTTTTTTTTTTTTTTTTTTTTTTTAAGCAGTTGCTGACCTCTCTTCAAAGAAATGTGCCTGAATAGAATGTGAGCATGTTAGTGCATAATGTTGTTCAGTAGTGGAGTGTTGGGAACACCGCAACCAAATGATTTATTGGAAATCCTTACAAGTAGCTGTGACCATTGAATGATATCGCATGCCTGCTCATTAGATTCTAAGGGAGAGTGGTGGCATCCCACTGCCTGATGGGTGCATATGATAGGGGTGCGCGGGGTAGGCAGGCTGCTGCAAGCAAACTCTGCAGAGTTGCCAACTCTTTCTGCTTTAGCTTTGTCTTGATGTAGGTCGAACCTGCATCCCAACTTTGACAGAAGGGTAGCCTACTTGGGAGGGGTTGTTTTGTATGTCACGTTGGGCCCCACTGATACTGTCGTTGGTGAATGAGATCCACTTTTGTGGCCTCTACTTTGTCTGTGATGGGCTCTTAAGTCCATTGTTTCTGATGATGACACAGTGTTGGCACTGGTAGACTGCGTGGTTCTCTTGCTCCCATATCTTTCCACGGTAGAGGTGTTGTCTCCTGAAACTGTAAAAGAGCTGTAATTCCTGGAAGGAGAAAGTGTCAACATGAGATAAGAGACAATCCAAACAATGTGTATCCCCTTCTCCTTTTAGTATGACTTAAATCACATTGCTCAGGTGAAATACCACGCTCCCAGGATACCATTCCTTCGTTTCATCTGTATTTCAGAATAGGAGACCTTGGCATCCATTTCCAAAACATCCCCCCCCCCCCCCAATCTACTAATAAGGTTTTTCCCCGTAGACAAGGTGATGTGAGGGACAGAAGAATCATCATAATATCAAGAATCCTGTGTTGACTTAAAATTGGCCTCAGGGGCTCACAGTTCTTTCACGAGTTCCCCATTCTCTCTTCCGTGACCTATCCTTCACCCAGTCCTCCCTCCTTATCTTCGCTCCTTCCTCATTGCCCCCTCCTTTTCCTTCTCTGTTCTAATTTATATCGATCTGGATATCCACCTAGTGCACTGTATTGCTTGCAGTTTTCTTCCTTCTGCGTGTTCTTTAGTCCTTTTTGGTCTTTAGGTCCCTGCTTGAGGTTTGATCTCCATTTGTAGATTTTCTGTTTTCAGTGCGAGTCATTTGGGGAAGAATTCCCTCCCTAGTATCTACATCATGGATTCCTCTCCCTCCTTCCTTCGCTTCTTCCTTGCCCACATAGCTCCCTCTCCAACCTCCTAGGTCACCAGCACATGTAGCCAGTCAGTGTGGTGCGGATGTAATGTACTCATCTGGCTGAGTCCTGTGACAACTCAGGGATCACACTACTGAAATGAACTGTCCCCCTCCCAATACCATGCCCCTCCATGCATGCCAAGGAATGGTTACTTGTCTTCCTGGAGCACTAGGACTCCCAGCAACAGACGCCATACCAGGCAGTCGTTGCTGTGGCTGGGTGGCATCCATGAGGAGAGCCCCTGATTGGAGTGGGTGATGTTAGGACCGATGCTTGATGCATGGAGCGTATCATGCTGCAAAAATCTGGCTGTTCTCAAACAGCTGCTTCTTCAAAAGGTGAAGGATCATTGAATGCTGCTTCATATGACCTGGCAGGCTTCTCTTTTGTGGCTACATCAGGGGAGGAGGGCCAAGCACTACCATAGTGTGATGAAACACGTTCCCCGCGATCTTGTCTGTCTGTAGGATGGATGGGTATACATTTACTGCCACAAAGCCATTGTTTTTTGTGGAGAATATTGTGGACAAGTGTGGTGAAGGGGAGTCTCATAGTAAGATTCAGTCTGTTTTCCTGTTGATCAAAGCTGCTTCTGCTACCCAGTCTGCAGCTATTCATGCATGTGATCATCTTGGCAATGTCCCAGTGTCTGTTACCCCCACCAATCTCTGAATATTGCCCACAGAATGATGTTTCAAAGGGATCCAATCTTGTAAACTGATGAGGAACTCCAGGCTAATCTGGATGCATGCAAAAGGGTCGCAAAGACAACCCCGCCGATACCAGCATCTTCATTCTACCCCCCCCCCCCCCCCCTCCTCCTTCTGGCCCCTTCACTGAAATGGCTTGGCATGATCATATTTTAGTTGCCCTCCATGACTGGGGCTTTCATGGCCCCTTTCAATTTTTATCCACGATTTTTTATCTCACAAGCTCTTCCAGGTTCGAGTTTGCACTTCATTCAGCACCACTCAGATGCAGGAGAATGGTATCCCACAGGGTTCTGTGTAAATTGTCATACCCTTTCTCATAGCCATCAGTAGGCTTGTAACCTCTGTTGGGTCTGTGGTTACCCAGGTGTTGTATGTCAATGATTTTTGGTCTGCCCCCCAGGGGGCTCGCGGTCCTTTCGTGAGTACGTGCGTGGCGAGCACGGGGCCCCGAGCTATTGCAGCCTTCCTTCTTTTTCCGGGCTGCATTTCCTTTCCCTTCCCCTCCTTTCCTGTCCTTCATCCTTCCCTCCGACCTCTCCTCTCCCTCTCTTGGTGTCCCTACTTATGGTGTCCCTCCTTATGTTGGCCCTGCTATTCTCCTGGTTCTGTTGACCTTGCAATTCGGCCTTGTTCTGTAATTCCTTCATCCTTTTGGTATTCTCTGGTCCCCTCTGGGGTTTGACCTCCATCACTAAATTTTCTTCCGTAGTGTGAGCCATTTGGGGAAGAGCACCTTACCTAGTGTCTCCGGCGTGTGCCATCATCATTGATTCCATCGTTTCCTTTACGTCGTTGTTTGACGCTAGGGTCCATAGCCAGCACGGTAGCCAGCCCGTGTGGTGGGGTCGCTATGTACCCTTTTGGTTGAGCCCCCTGAAAACACAGGGATCACACGTCTGATACCTGAGCTGTGACCTCCTCCTCATGTAAGCCTAGGAGTGGTTGCTTGTCGTCCTGGAGCATCGGAACTCCCAGCAATGGCCGCCGTGCCAGACGGCCCTTGCTGTGGCTGGGTGGCGCCCATGAGGAGAGCCCCTGATCGGAGTGGGTGGTATCAGGGCGGACACTATGCTCATGAAACGCATAAGAGTCCACAACTCTGGCCGTTCTCCGGCCGTCTCTTTGACTGGAAAAGATTCTTCACGTGCTGCTTCCTCTGCCCCTTCCGCCTTCCCTTCCGTGGCTACCCCCTGGGAGGAGGGCCAGGCTCGTCGGCTGGGGGCGAAACCTTTCCCTCGCTATCTGGTTTGCGCCAGAACTGATGGGGATACTTTTACTCATACGAAACCTATGTTTTTTGTTGAACACATCGAAGACAAGTTTGGCGAGGTGGACTCTATCAGCAAGATGCGGTCTGGGTCGCTGTTGATTAAAACCGCTTCAGCTACCCAGTCTGCAGCTCTCCGTGCCTGTACCCATCTTGGTACGATTCCTGTGTTAATTACCCCACACCAGTCCTTGAACATGGTGCAAGGTGTAATTTTCCATAGAGACCTCCTCCTTCAATCTGATGAGGAACTTCGGGACAATCTAAGCCGGCGGGGGGTTCACTTTGTTCGGCGGGTTCAGAGGGGTCCGAAGGACAACCGCGTTGACACTGGTGCATTTATCTTGGCCTTTGAAGGGGACACCCTCCCTGAGAAGGTCAAGATTATGGTCTATCGGTGTGACGTGAAGCCATACATCCCACCACCTATGCGATGTTTCAAGTGTTTGCGTTTTGGCCACATGTCTTCGCGCTGTTCGCAGGCCCCCCTCTGTGGTGACTGTGGACATCCGTTCCATGAGGGAAGTTCCTGTGTTCCCCCTCCTGTGTGCGTAAATTGTCGTGGAAATCATTCTTCACGGTCACTGGATTGCCCAGTGTATCAGAAAGAGAAAAAGATACAGGAGTATAAGACTCTTGATCGTCTCACCTATACCGAGGCCCGTAAAAAGTATACACGCCTTCATCCAGTGACCCTGACAACTAGTTATGCTTCAGCAGTATCTTCACCCCCTCCTCCTCATTCCTTACCCCAGTCCCGAACCCCTTTCCTCCCCCCTCCCCCTGCGGTTCCCACACCATCCCCCCCGGGCACCGCTTCCTCTCCCCGGCTGGAGAAGTGTCCTGCTTCTTCGGCGTCTGCCGGTCATGGGCGCCCCTCGCGGGATCCCCCTTCCCGGCACCTTCCAGGCCAAAGGTCTGCTGCCATGCGGCCACCACGAGAACCACGGTCTGCGGGCCCTCAGATCGCCCGCTCTCTTTCTGTTCCCGATCTTGCTGTGGCTGGCTCCATTTTGTTGCACAGCCCTCCACGATCCCAAACAGAAAGAAAGAAGAAGCACAAGTCCCGGGACAAGGAGTCTCTGGTATCGCCAGAGGTCTCGTCCCCATCTTCACAACCTAACTCTGACCTGTTATTCATGGATGTCGCCCCCTCCTTGTCGGTGACGGGTGGTGACCCACCGGCATGACTGACATTAGCCTGTTCACCCCCCAATTGACTCATCGTTCTTTGGCTATCCAATGGAACTGTAATGGCTATTACCGTCACCTACCGGAGTTGCAATCCCTTCTTTCGTTTTACTCTGCGGCTTGTGTGGTTCTACAAGAAACTCATTTTACTGGTGGTCACTCACCAACCCTCCGTGGCTTCCGAGCTTTCTGTCGAAATCGGGTCGGCCCCCTACGGGCGTCTGGCGGAGTTTGCACGTTGGTCCGAACGGACATCGCCAGCACGTGGATTCCTCTCCAAACTACATTGGAAGCAGTTGCTGTTAGGATCCACCTGGACTCTGGAGTCACAATTTGCAATCTGTATCTCCCTCCTGACAGAACTCCTACACCTGCCTCCTTAAGTGCCCTCCTTCAGCAACTTCCTCCTCCCTTCCTTATACTTGGCGATTTTAATGCACATCACCCCTTGTGGGGCAGTGCATTTCCATCTAGTCGGGGTCATCTCATTGACCAGTTTATTACCGACCACGACTTGTGCCTTCTTAACGATGGCTCCCCTACCCATTTCAGTGCCGGTCATGGTAGCTTTTCTGCCATTGATCTTTCTCTCTCTTCTCCCTTCCCTAAAATGGTCACCGCACGACGACCTTTGCGATAGTGACCACTTCCCGTTGATTCTCTCGCTCCCTTCCCGCTCCCCCATGGACAGATCACTTCGTTGGTCCTTCCAACGTGCCAATTGGCCTCTGTATACTGCACAGGTCGTTTTTTCTCCCTCATTGTCGGATGGTATTGATGATGTCATACGTGACATGTCTGACGCGATTGTTCACGCTGCTAGCCTTGCTATCCCGCGCTCATCTGGACCATTTCGCCGCCGGCAGGTCCCTTGGTGGAGTTCGGACATTGCCGTTGCCATCCGTGATCGCCGTCGAGCTTTGCAACACCTTAAGAGGCATCCATCCGTTGCCAATCTTATTACCTTTAAACGCCTTCGCGCAAGGGCCCGTTACTTAATCAAACGGAGCAAACGGATGTGTTGGGAACGCTTTGTTTCTTCCCTCGGTTCTGCTGTCCCTCTGTCGCGGGTATGGGCTACACTTCGCTCTCTCCAAGGTTGCCATCGGCAGTCTACCCTCCCGGGTCTTCACCTCCCGGATGGCCTTTGCACGGACCCGTTGATTCTCGCGGAACACCTTGCGACCCATTTTGCAACAGCGTCGGCATCAGCCTCCTATCCGGCTGCTTTCCTTCCCCAGAAACAGCGGGCCGAAGCTTCCGCCTTATGTTTTACCCCCAGCCAGTCAGAATCATACAACGATGCTTTTACTGAATGGGAACTTCTTTCCGCACTCTCCTCTTCTCATGATACGGCCCCTGGCCCAGACTTCATTCATAACCAACTGCTTCAACATCTCAGTGCTCCACAACAGCGACATCTTCTCCGGGTATTTAACCGTATTTGGCTCCAGGGTGACTTCCCTTCTCAATGGAGGGATAGCATCGTGGTTCCCGTCATTAAGCCCGGTGAGAACCCCCTGTTCGTCGACAGCTATCGGCCAATTAGTCTGACGAACGTTGTTTGTAAATTACTTGAACGGATGGTAGCCCGTCGGCTCACTTGGGTCCTCGAATCTCGGCGTCTGTTGTCCCCTTACCAGTGTGGCTTCCGAGAGGGACGGTCTCCGATCGATCATTTACTTCGCTTGGAATCCGCAGTTCGGCAGGCCTTTTCCCAGCGCCGCCATTTGGTTGCTGTATTTTTCGACCTTCGCAAGGCCTATGATACGGCTTGGCGCCATCATATCTTACTTACACTTCATGAGTGGGGTCTTCGGGGCCCACTCCCGATTTTTATCCGCCAGTTCTTGTTTCATCGTTCGTTTAGGGTTAGGGTTGGTACAGTTTTAAGTTCTCCGCGAATCCAGGAGAATGGCATCCCTCAGGGTTCCGTATTGAGTGTACTTCTGTTCCTCATTGCTATAGATGGACTTGTGGCCTCCGTCGGTCCTTTGGTCACTCCTGCTCTGTATGTGGATGATTTCTGCATTTGGGTTAGTTCCTCTTCGATGGCCGCTGCAGAGCGTCAGCTCCAGGGTGCTATACGGCGTGCCTCTGCATGGACCATCTCACACGGATTTCAGTTTTCTCCTTTAAAATCGCGAGTGGTCCACTTTTGTCGCCGTGTGACAGTCCACCCCAATCCAGAGCTCTATCTCAATGCACAACGATTACCTGTGGTCCCACAGTTTCGTTTCCTTGGCCTTCTTTTCGACAACAAGCTCACTTGGCTGCCTCATATCAGACGCCTGAAGATAGGATGTTTCCGTAAACTAAACGTCCTTCGCTTCCTTGCCCACACCTCTTGGGGTGCTGACCGTTCCACTCTCCTCCACCTTTATCGGGCCTTAGTGTTGTCTCGCTTGGACTATGGTTGTCAAGTTTACGGTTCAGCTGCCCCTTCTACATTGCACCTCTTGGATCCGGTCCACCATCGTGGTATCCGTTTGGCCATCGGTGCCTTCCCGACTAGCCCTGTAGATAGTCTCCTGGTTGAGGCTGGGATCCCCCCCCTTTCCGTTCGGCGCTCCCAGCTTTTGGTTTCGTATGCAATCGCTGTCCGTTCCTCTCCCACTCATCCTTCCTATTCTATCCTGTTCCCTGCCCAAGGAAGTCGCCCACCTGACTCCCGCCCTCGGGCGGGTTTACCGGTTGGGCTCCGCCTAGCGTCTCTTCGCCGTGATTTTCAGCTTCCTTCTTTTTCCTGTATCCCACGTTCCCTCCCCAACACACCTCCTTGGTTAGTTCCTCGGCCCCGAGTTCGGATGGATCTCTGCCGAGGTCCGAAAGATTCCATTCCCCCGATGGTGTTCCGTTGTTTTTTCCGCCGCATTTTATCTGAGTTTCGGGATGCTGTTGTTTTTTACACTGATGGCTCTAAATCTGCTGATCGTGTGGGCTATGCCTTCACCTCCTCTGTAGGCATGGAAAATCGTCTCCTGCCAAATGCATGTGGGGTGTTCACTGCGGAATTGATGGCGGTCTCCCGGGCCCTGGCCTTTATTAAACAGTCCAAGCTCAATCGCGTTTTGTTATGTACAGACTCAATGAGTGGCCTTCAGGCACTTGACCAGTGTTTCTCCCGTCATCCCTTGGTCTCCTCCATCCATGACCATCTCGCTGATCTCCACCATGCTGCTTGTTCTGTTAGCTTCCTTTGGGTCCCTGGCCATGTGGGCATCCAAGGAAATGAGCTTGCTGATCGTTTGGCTGGGGGAGCAGTCACTTACCCCCCATTCCCTGTCACCCCTCCTGTGGCGGATTTACGGCTTCATCTCAAATCCCACTTTGCGCAATCATGGGCCACATCCTGGGAGGCTACCTCCTTGTCTAATAAACTTCGTGTGATTAAGGTGACACCTGTCCCATGGCGTTCTTCCTTACGCCTCTCGCGAAAGGACTCAACCACCCTCTGTCGTCTTCGCATCGGCCATACCAGGCTGACCCATGGTTTTCTTTTGCGTGGTGAGCCACCCCCACTTTGTGGTTGTGGAGCTTTCCAGTCAGTGGCCCACATTTTGGTGGAATGCCCCCTTCTTTTAGCTCTGCGTACTAAGTACAGACTTCCCTGCACTTTACCCTTAATATTAGCAGACGATTCCCGGATGGTTGAACTGGTTCTCAGTTTCCTCCGTGAAAGTGGTTTTTATTCTCAGTTTTAAGGATTTTCATCTCCCTCTGCAGTAGGGGCAGGGCGGTGAGGGTTGGGATGTCTCCCACTGTAGGCTGTGCTTGGAGATTCCTGACTCCCCTCCCTGGCCATTTTCCTTCTTTTTTCCCTTTTACTGTTTTTATCGCCTTTTAGGTTTGTTTAATCCCTTTTACAATCCGCCCTTTTACACTCTGGCGGTTGAACGCTTTTAAATAGCATGTGGTCTTGCTTGTACTGCTTCACAGGTGGGATATTTCCTCTCTTGAGTTTGCCCATTTACTGACTTCCCTCCTTGTGTTTTTATCATTGACGACACAACTGCACTTTTTTTTTAGCCTTTTACCTTTTACCTTTATCGTTTTTGACTCTTCTGAGCTGTCCCTCTGTCGGAACTGACCGTCTTTGTAACAAGGGACTGATGACCTTGCTGTTTGGTCCCTTCAACCCCAATCAACCAACCAACCAACCAACCATTTTTGGTCTGGTGCAGTTTCCACTTGGTGACACGCATTGAGCCTCGGCTTCAAAGTGCCATCAGACGGGCCTCTGCGTGGACCATCTCCCGTGGCTTCCAGCTCTCCAATATGTGGGTTATGCATTTTTGTCATCGACCCACAGTACACCCTGATCCAGAACTTTATTAGGCGACTAGCTTCTCAATGTTGTAGCACAGCCCTGTTACTTGGGCCTTATTTTTGATAAAAAGCTGATGTCGCTGCCCCATATTTGCCACCCAAAGACTACATGGATGCGGAAGCTTAAAGCTCTCCTCCTCCTCCTCATCCTCATCCTCCTCCTCCTCCTCCTCCTCCTGGCCCACTCATGTTGCTATGCAGACTGTGCCACTCTTCTCCATCTTTACTGTGCTCTGGTCTTGTCTAAACTAGATTATGGTAGTCACGTTTATGGCTCAGTGGCTTCTTGCACTCTGTACAAATACTTGGCCCAGTTCACCATTGTGGGGTGCATATGGTTGTAGGTGTCTTTCGCACTGGTCCCATTGACAGGCTCCTCGTGGAAGTGGGGATTATCACTCTACAAATACGACACAGCCAACTCTTGGTTCCTTATGCGATCGCCGTTCACCAATTCCCTGATCATCCTGTGTACTCTGGCCTCTTTGTGAATGAGGGATGTCTCCCTCCTGACAACAGCCCAATGGTGAGATTGCCGGTTGGAATAAATCTCACTTTCCCCCTTCAGCATTCCATCTCCACTCGCTGGAATGTGCACTGTGTATTTCCTCTCACATCCCCCTTAGATGGTGCCTAGGCCACAGATTAGGACCGATGTATTCCAAGGTCCTGAGGTCTCTGTCGCCCATATAGTTTCCCAGTGTCTAGTACGCGCTATCCTCATAGAATTATGGAGTGCCACCATATTCTACACTGATGGTTCTAAGACAGTAGATAAGGTGGATATGCTTCGATGTCTCCTACTAGCTTAAAACGCCATTTATTGTCGGCATCATGTGATTTATTGACAGCAGAGCTTCTAGCCATTCACAGAGCATTCAATTTTGTTTCTCAGGCTTCCCTCCACAGTGTTTTGATTTGTACTGACTCAGTGAGTAGCTTGCAGGCTATTAACCAATGCTGCTCTCGTCACCCTTTGATCTCTGCTATCCATGACCACCTCTCTGCCCTTGACCGTACTGCCTACCCAGTTGTCTTCCTCTGGGTCCCAAGTCATGTGGCCACCCCACGGAATAAACTGACTGACCATTTGGCTACAGAACCAGGCAGTTAACTCCATTCTGTTTCATGATTTCAGCTGCAGACATGTGGATCTATGTCAAATTTCTCGTTGCCCAAAGATGGAATGACTACTGCAGTTTGGCACTCTTCTTCCACTTCTCTGGGAAGGAGTCCACTGTTTTATTCCATCTACGCATTGGTCATATCAGGATCACCCATTGTTTCCTCCTGCATATCGAACCACCCCCACAATGTGGTTGTGGAGCCAGACTTAGTGTCTCACATAATGGTGGAATGTCCCTTTTTTTGCCCATTGTGCTATAGTCTTCAAGATCCCTTTATTTCAATAATAGCAACAATTCACATGTTGTTGAACTGGTCCTCAGTTTCCTCCATGAAAGTGGTTTTTATTTCCAGATATAAGGTTTCGCTTTACTCCTGGAGCAGGGGCAGGGTGGTTGGGATTGGGGTCTCTCTTCGAGTCTTCTTGGTCTGGGACTCCCCGACTTCTCCCCCGTGGAAAGACCACTCTTTTTTTCCATTTTTAGGTTTGGTCTTACATTTTCTGCATTTTACTATTTGTGTTTTCACTTTATTGTTTGACACCTCTGACTGGATCTGTCCACTTTTACTGGACCCCTCTTTCTTCTGTGAGTCACGTCAGGATCTTAGGATGATGACCTCGCTGTTTGGCCCCATAAACCCTCTCAGTTAAGCAGTCAATGAACTTGAAATTATTCGTTTTTCCATGGAGTCCAACATCAATCAACTGCTTTAGAACGTTGAGAAACGATGTAAATGTCGTATGAAAAGAATCAGTTATTGACAAAATTATTTGGATAGATAAAAAAAATCTTCTCACCAAGTGCGGGGGTAGAACACACACATAAGACGGCTGTAATTGGTAAGCCTTCAGAGCCAGTGGCTCCTCCTTCCTTACCCTACAACCCTTCCGCCTGAAGGAACAGCCACAGGCTCCGAAAGCTTGCTAATTACAACTGTCTTTTATGTGTGTGTTCTGCTGCCACTTGGTGGGTGGCTTTTTTATCCATCCAATTAAACAATATTATGAAAATGATAGTTGCTACTCGCCCTATAGCAGAGATGCTGAATTACAGATAGGCACAACAAAAAGACTGTAAATGCTATGTTCAAAGTTCTCCTCTGTACGTTCAGTGTCATCTGTGCAAATAGTGCCAGGCAGTGCAATGTAGTTCTTGGAGACAGACCTGTGCCTTCTGCTTTTTCTTCCAGCAATGTAAACACTTCATGTTTTTATAACAACATGGCTATCTATAATGGGTAACAAAACACTTAGAGCACAAAAATTCTCTTATGTTCCAATGAATTTTGACTTACCCCTTTGATAGTGTGGACCATCCCACATTATTTTGCAGGTTTTGCCATTCTGGGTGCCCTTGCTACTGAAAGATTTGTATCCATTATGAAAGCCCATCTTAAAAACCTTGGTTCTTCTGTGACTGAGAACCCACTCTATTTGCTGCGTTTGTTCAAAAATCTGCACAGATAAACTTTCTATCGATGTTGGGTTATTTAAGCTGATAAGGTCATTCTGAAACCCTGAGTCTGGTGTATGAATGATAAGCACGTCAAGGCATTTTAAAGATTTATATAGATGGTAACTTTGAAAATGCTTTTTGACAAATATATGGCTGTGGTATCCTATATGAAGAAAATGATGGACAAGCATGTTCCTGACCGCTGAATTGGTGTAGGAAAGATTACAGTCCTGATTTTCATACTTGAGAGACGTTGGAGCATGGCTAACCATTCCTTGAGAGATTGTCTGCATGCTGCCACCACTATAGTTTTATTTTCAAAATATTCAGTGGATTTGTCCTTCACTTCTGCATAACCTAAAATGTATGGGTCTTTATCCTGAAGCAACTGCTGCACCAAACCTTAGGTAAGAGTTACATGATTGTATAATATGAAAGCTCATTTGTAACCATTGTCCTGTGTGCAGTGAAGTGAAGTGCTGGATCAGTCTAGATATGTAGCTGGGCAAGTTTCCTTTGCTGCATCAAATGGGGGTGTAATGCTGGTGGGATCTCCTGATTTCCCCTTGCTGTTGGTTCCATTCATCTAGCCTTTGTAACATCTTTTCCTGGATAGAATGAACTGCAAGGTGTGTAAGATTTGTATTGTGTAGTGAATTTGCTAAGCTACCTGAAATTAATTGAACACAGATTAATATTCTCAGCCAGAATTCCTAGACAAACTTGATGAGACAAGGAAGTGAAGAAGAGTTCTAGTACTAAATGTGGCACAGAAAGTTAGAGTTCATGGTATAATGGTATGAATGCCCTCAATGATCACCGTCTGTCATTAGAATGCAAAACTCATATTCAGCAAAACATAGAATAATACTTTGTGCTGTATATTGAAATACTTCTTTGGTACACTCTCTTAATGACTGCAGGTTCTGAGCGGATTTGAACTTTTTTGTCAACTGCCAGTAATGTATGTGGTCTTCTGTTTTAGCTGGTGACTGCCGTTGTCCATTCAAAGTTACTGGTAGACTATGGGTGCTGCGTAGGTTTGAAATTCCCATGCGAAAATCACTACCAAGTGATTTTTACAGTTTTAATGAGCTCTCCTTTATTACAACACAAAACCATAACTTCCAGTTCAGGTACAACACTCTTTCGAATTTGACTGAGACTAATTTCGGTACACAATATAGTCACTTGCCAGAAGTAAATACTGTTCAGATCTAAGTCTGTTACTGTCATCTTTGAACGATTGTGACTATGGCGGCTGCTATACCCGTGGACTGGAGACTTTATGAAGGTGGAAGACTGCTGATTAAAGACTGCTGGTACCTTGCTGGGGTGAGAGTTAAATAGCCACTTGGGTTGATACTGGGAATTTGTGGTGTTTGCTGCGGCGACCTAACGATATCGTGCATTCGCTCGTTGACTTCTTAGCGAGAGCAATTTCATCCCTCTGCCTTACTGTTGCATGTGATGGAGGCACGCAATATTGTGTGGTCACCACTAGCGGCGTCTGTGGAAGACCAATGAAGAACTCATTGCTCTGGTTTTGCCTTGATATAGGCTGAACGTACACGCTGCACATGACAGAAAGGTAGACACAACAAATGTACTGTAGTCCCTGCAGTTGCGATAAACACTACATCGAAGTGGTGCACTGATTAATGCAACTTTCTAGTAAGTTGGATGGATCACTGGTGAAGTAGCAATGTAGCTGACATCATGAATCCCTTCCCTTTCTTTTCTTTTCTCTCCTCTCCTCCTTCAATTTTCAGAATACCTATCACAGCTGCGGATTTTGCAGACGTGTTTGAAAGAACGACCATGAAGAATTCGAATAATCGAGTTGCCTCGACGGTCCATGGATCTGCCAGCTTCATTGTGAATGCACAATCACATTAGACCTGTAGGAATCTCAACGTAGTGAGCGTGGAGGACATGGACAGGGACTGCTGACAGGTGGCGCAATACCTGTGCCAATGAAACATTACTGTTGACAGTTGACATTATGTCAAGTTAGGTTGGCTGTGCTGCAGTGGGGATGGTTGCAACAGTAGTCCACACATAGCAGATGTGGTTTTCCGTTCCACTCATAAATGTAAACTATTAAGAATAACAGTGTGTATAAGAAATTAATTTTGACTTGATACCGCAATGACAGCAAGTAAACAATAAATAATATAAATATAATCATAACAAAGCACTCACTATCGATACTTTAACAAAGTACAGAAAATAATTATTTGATGATGATTGATATCTTGAAAACAATAAGATACATAGTTTACCAAATAAATAATAACTGAGATTGTAACTTCCAGCTCTACATTTTGTAATGACACTGATGCAATAAATAACCGATTTTCATGGCTTTTCACTCACCATTTTACAGCAACAGTGATGCTACTCCATCCAGCTCGCCATCATCACTGTGGTCAGAATCAGTGCCGAAACAATCTTCATGGTCATCATCACAAACACAAATGAAATCAATGTCTTTGCTGTGCAATAATGTGTTTTAAACAGCAACAATATGTGCCTTTTCTAACAGGACTTTTTGTTCTAGTGCTTTGTAACTGAAATACATACTTTGCAGCCCAATTTTTAGTGACATTTTTCCCACACCTGAAAAGTCCTTTTTTAACAACACTAGTAACTTTGCTTTGGTAGTCTTTCCTGCTGTAGCATAAATATGGCTGCGAATTGCACCAGTGCTTTTTCTTGTTTCATGTGGTATAAAAATATATTATCCGATCCACAAGACTCAGAATGATAATGTCTCATGTCTACATTTTTCAGCTTTTGCAAGAACAGTCCCTTGCTTCTATTTTTCTTACATTAATTCCAAGAGCTTTTGATGTTCATTCCACAACTTTATCAGCAGGAACTGATGGTTGTCCATGAATATTTGTGTATTCTTTCTTCTGATTGTGAAACTCACAAGTTTTCTGTAGTAATTTAAGTGCCTCACTGTCTAGTGGCACACCTTGACTCAAAGGATTGTCACTAGATGAACAAAGTTTTCTAGAGTATCAGAATTTTCTAAACCATAGTGAACCAAAGCGCAGTACAATGCAAGCACATGGTAGAAACCATACACAATGCATGTTGTTTATGTTTACATCAATCAAAGCCGGTAACACAGGAGCTTTGACTCCATGACCAGCAGTGTTTACCACACCAAGCACCTCATCTTCTCATTCTTCACTTGTTAAGCTTGTACTCTGCACTTGACGTATGTATTTCAAGTTGGCAAAGTTGCCTGGTATAGATGGGAATGTGGGTCGGCGAGGGGCATTCTGAGATGTCCGCGCAGTTTCGATAAACACTATGTCTGGATGGTGCAGTTGTTATCACAACTGCCTAGTAAGCAGGAGATCATGGTTTGGTACACATTTTCACTCTGTGCTACTGACTCCACACAAAGTCCCAATGAAGCTTGCTTCCTTCACCTTCAAGAAGAAAAAAAAGCCTGTACATTTCCTTAAACATCAGTAATATGGTTTTTAATTTTCTTGTTTGCAATAAAGCTCACATCTGAATCTCCTCTCTACTCTGTTCCTCTCCAGTAAAAGTTCTAATTTTCATTGTATTTGGTCTTCAGCTTTTTTTCCCCACCACACTGTGGATATCCCACTTTATTGGCCATAAATAAAAACTTGTAGCAGCAGTTTGGTTTATAAAGTATTTGCTACAAAACGTTTGGTTAATTAGACAATAACAAACTGTAGTTGGATGAGCCTTCCCACAAAAAGTTGTCTACTCTCAATACAGTTTCAGTCCTGCTGTCATGTCTAGATTTCAGTACACCACACCTCAATTTAACTATCGTATTTTATATTCAGACAGTCTGGCAGAGGTTAGTTTACTAGCTTACCTGTCCTTGGTTTCATCAGATGATGTGATTGATCTTGTAAGACTTTTAAGATTTTGTAGAATCTTTCACTTACTCCCAAAATTACTTGGAGTTAGGTTATAATGTGCTCTCAAGGTGTATGACTTTAACCATTTTTTGTAAGTGATCTACCAGACACAATTTTACATTCTTCATGATTGGTTATCTATATTTATATCAATATTATACAAACCACTGTGAAGTGCAGGGCAGAGAGTACGTCCCATTGTACCAGTTCATAAAGTGTTCTTCCTGTTCCATTCACATACTGAGCATTGGAAGAATAATTTTTTTGAATGCCTCTGTGTTCTATAATTATTTTAATATCCTCACAATCCCTATGTGAGTGATACTTAAGGGTTTGTAGTATATTCCTAGAATCATTTGAAGACAGCTCTTGAAACTTTGTGTGACTGGCTACGTGAAAATAAGTGAATGCTATCGGCCTTCAGGTGTTAAGCAGCAACTTCCCCTTTTTACTGGAGAAAATAAACCATTCAGTGCTTTACATTGAAAGCTGTTTGGGATTATGTGATGCATTTTTAAATCACTGGAAATAATAATCATCAACATGGAAGTGTATGCATTTGTAAACCCATCAGGAAAACATGAGTTTCTACTTCATTAAACCACATTTTACCTAGGACAAATTGCAGAAGTTTTATTCATATGTTTCGTTCCACTATGGTCTGTTGTACATTATTATGAACTTCCACCATAATAATGTCAACAGCAAGTTTTTACTTCACACTGTTAACAAAGCTCGCTTAAAAATCATTCTGTTTGTATACCCTTGTATCCTAGGCTATGAAGCAAAATGATGAGACAACCAAAATAGTCTCAAAGTCTGACAGTTACTTCTTCAAATTAAGATTAATGGTAATCCACCTTGTTCTGTGATGATTTTGTAAGGAAAGTATGTTTAACAGTGATTTAATATCAGTGTGAAGCATCTTCAGGCCACATTATAGAAATTTTGTTTTCACACGCAATATTTAAGCATATATTAGCTCTGCTGGTTCAATTTGTCAACAGGACATGTTGAATTAAGAATTTTAAGTCCACTTCACCTTTCAGACAATGTTTGTTGTGTAAAGAAAAATGGTTGTACTGCCTTGCTCTTGTAAATGCCTGTCACATAATTTCAATTGAGTAATTGTCCATTGTACTTTTGTTGCACCCTTCAGTGACAAATACAGCCACTTTTGTCCGGGTGGGATATTGCACTTCATGGGAGGGGAGGGGAATGTTTTGGGCTTCAAATTTTAGTGACACTATAATAAAAAAATATTAGCAATGGCAAAAATATTACCTGATATTTAATTAAATTGTATGAGAGTGCTAAATAGGCTAGCCTATATTAATCAATCATCTTAAAGAATGAAGATATGAGAATCAATAAAATAATATTATTGCATACAGTTAATTATATTTACAGGAAAATATTGTGTCAAGGCTTTCTTTATAGCATATTTGTTGATGATATCATCAATGACAATTTTGTGGGTTACTCATCACCTTCTGTTGGAATCATTCACACAAACTTGAAGTCTATCCAACCCACCCTTTTCTTAATTTTGTCATCACCCTATTTATTGTACTGAATGAACTTTCTATGCTGGAGGTGGAGACAGCAATGCACGGCACACACTGAGTGTCCTTAGTGTTTCACAGCCCATTTCAGCCCTTAAGATAAATGAAGCCACCAAGGAAAAGAATTTATTGTTTGAATTGTATAATTTTGGTTGTCTAGAACCTCACCAAAGCAATTTAATAATTCTGAAGTAGTGTGTTTGCTAATATGTGTGGACTTTTCACTCTGAAATTTAACACACTTGATGTATTTGATGTCACTTTTCAGTACTATCTTAAAAGTTAGAGATTCATATTTTTTTGAATAAGGGATTTCTTCTTTGCTAAAGAAATACAGACTTTGAATTGAAGAAGACGCTGCTTACTGATTTAAAACTTTTCACTTTAATTCTGCTTAATTATCTGCTCATGAATTAGTGTTTAATCCCTGTAATTTACAGTTTTCAAGTGCAATAGCTTTTTTATGTTTCTCTGACTTGGCATGCTTTTCCAGTGTTTCCGTTCTTCCAGTAGCTTTTCTAAATTTAGTGTAATGCTTTCTTGTTTTTGTACAGCATCGGTATAATTTTTTAAATGCGATTCCACATAGTTTGCAAAAAGCCTCACCCAGATTGTGATCAGAGTACCACTAATTGTACCTACAATCCCATTTTTTCTGGTACTCACATCTTGTATTCAACACTTTCTTTAGGATGATGACTTAATTATACATAATTTTTTGCCCAAAGGCAACAAAAGACTAATTGAAGATTCAGTAAGCAATTCACCAGTGTAATCACTAACATTTCTTTCAATAGACTGTCTCCTGCAATACGCTTTCTTTCACTGAAAATAAAGCAAATAAAGTTGAGCATTTCAACCATGTCTTTTGGCACTAACTCTTCTTTTTATGCAGTGGATTGATCAGTACATACAGAGTTGTCATGACTTGCCCATTACGGGTTCTAAACTCCACAAACAGCTGAAATTTATCAAAACAATAAAAGCTCTGACAATAGTTTAAATTCGCACATTACTTTGACTTCTACTATGATATACAAATTGAGATGAATTTCTTTTTTGGGGGAGTTGGGTGGGAGATTTCCCCCCCCCCCCCCCCCCTTTTAATTGATCGCTGGTACCCTTGTTATCCCAAAACACTTGTTTGTGGTTCTTGTGGTATTCACTTTGATCAGAAATATTGGATTTCTGAGCAGACTCCAAATTTAGGGTGATAGATATTAGGTTCTTACTTGTGGTGGAAAAACGATTTCATGCGAATTAATGAAGCAAGGGGGGAAAAAAGAGTTATTGAGAGACAGTTGGTGTGAAACAAGGAGAGTTACTGATGCAAAGCAATACATCATTGTGCTATGGTTTCATTCTCAGTCTACTTACTTTGTTATGTATAATATTTTAAATGTGACTGCATTGTATCGCTAAATAATTGCAAAGTGTAGTTAAATATTTATCTGATTTTAGTGACCCTAGGGAACCTAAATATGCAGACAGGTAAAAATCCTTTAATAAAGTGGGTGCATTTTATTTTCAGGCTTTTGCATCACAACTTTGTGACAGGATAAAGGCAGCTAAAAATACATCAGTTAAAGTAGTTGATTTGGCAAGCTACGATCCAGAAGATAACCTTGTGAATGAGGTAGGTCTTGCAGTTAACTCTACAAAAATACTTTTAATGTGATTTGTTTTTTTGCTCTGTATTTTTAGTGTAATAATGAATTTATTTTAGTGTTTAGTACAGTCTTAATAAAATGGTTACCTTTGTTGTGATAAATCCCTCCTCTATGAAAAAATATCTGACCCATGTGTAAATCTTATTAGCTTGAAGTAACTTCATTTTGATTGATCAGTGTCAGCTACAACAGTAATATTTTATTGTCATAACTTCTGTGCCATTTGCACATCTACTTTGATACATCTCTTAAAATCAAGAATCAGAGACTTCTGCAAGTGAAATAACATTTTGTGAAAGTAAGGAGGAGAGTGAGTAAATGTGGGGTCTCAAGAAAACAATACACGAGTATGATTTTTAATTATGTATATTTGTTTTCCACAGTGTACTGGAAACATTTTATCAGTGTTCCTGTTGCCAACACACAATGAAGGAAAACCACCAGAGGGAGGGTCTTGGTTTTACACCTGGCTAGAAGAGGCTGTGAATGACTTCAGATTGTCCAGAGGCATATTAAAAGACATGAAATATGCTGTATTTGGTCTTGGAAATTCACAATATGGTGAAAATTACAATGTGGTAAGCATCTTCGCATGTGTAGTTACGTTTTTTCCTCTCTCCACGCAAGTTTTGGAAAACGTGCAGTACTTTAATATAATTTTGGAATGTTTCCTGGTGTGCAGGTGCTTTGTCTCATAAGAGCTTTCTTGGCAGCAGCTGGTGTCCATGTGTAATTAGGTCTTCAAGAAAGATCGTGAATAGTAGCTAATTTTGTTGAACTGAGAATATGCTTAATTGTAGGGCATATAATTAGATAAATAATTGATTTTTGATTCCATGACTTTCCAAGCAGGAAAGTGCTGGTAGATAGGCACAAAAAAAAAAAAAAAAAAAAAGACACACAGAATTTCGAGCTTTCGCAACCCACGGTTGCTTTGTCAGGAAAGAGGGAAGAAGAGGGAAAGATGAAAGGATGTGGGTTTTAAGGGAGAGGGTAAGGAGCCATTCCAATCCCGGGAGCGGAAAGACTTACCTTAGGCGGAGAAAAGGACACGTATACATGCGCGCGCGCACACACACATATACAGACACAAGCAGACATATTTAAAGGCAAAGAGTTTGGGCAGAGATGTCAGTCGAGGCGGAAGTGCAGAGGCAAAGATGATGTTGAATGACAGGTGAGGTATGAGTGGCGGCAACTTGAAATTAGCGGAGATTCAAGCCTGGTGGATAACGGGAAGAGGATATATTGAAGGGCAAGTTCCCATCTCAGGAGTTGGGATAGGTTGGTGTTAGTGGGAAGTATCCGGATAACCCGGATGGTGTAACACTGTGCCAAGATGTGCTGGCCGTGCACCAAGACATGTTTAGCCACAGGGTGATCCTCATTACCAACAAACACTGTCTGCCTGTGTCCATTCATGCGAATGGACAGTTTTTTGCTGGTCGTTCCCACATAGAAAGCGTAACAGTGTAGGCAGGTCAGTTGGTAAATCACGTGGATGCTTTCACACGTGGCTCTGCCTTTGATCGTGTACACCTTCCAGGTTAGAGGACTGGAGTGGGTGGTGGTGGTGGTGGTGGTGGTGGTGGTGGTAGGGTGCATGGGACAGGTTTTACACTGGTGGCAGTTACAAGGGTAGGAGCTAGAGGATAGGGAAGGTGGTTTGGGCATTTCATAGGGATGAACCAAGAGGTTATGAAGGTTAGGTGGACGGCGGAAAGACACTCTTGGTGGCATGGGGAGGATTTCATGAAGGATGGATCTCATTTCGGGGCAGGATTTGAGGAAGTCCTATCCCTGCTGGAGAGCCACATTCATAGTCTGATCCAGTTCTAGGAAGTATCCTGTCACAAGTAGGGCACTTTTGGGGTTCTTCTGTAAGAGGTTTGGGGTTTGAGGGGATGAGGAAGTGGCACTGGTTATTTGCTTCTGTACCAGGTCGGGAGGGTAGTTGCAGGATGCAAAAGCTGTTTTCAGGTTGTTAGTGTAATGGTTCAGGGATTCAGGACTGGAGCAGATTCGTTTGCCACGAAGGCCTAGGCTGTAGGGAAGGGACTGTTTGATATGGAATGGGTGGCAGCTGTCAAAATGAAGGTACTGTTGCTTGTTGGTGGGTTTGATGTGGACGGGTGTGTGAAGCTGGCCATTGGACAGATGGAGGTCAACGTCAAGGAAAGTGGCATGGGATTTGGAGTAGGACCAGGTGAATCTGATGGAACCAAAGGAGTTGAGGTTGGAGAGGAAATTCTGGAGTTGTTCTTCACTGTGAGTCCAGATCATGAAGATGTCATCAATAAATCTGTACCAAACTTTGGGTTGGCAGCCTTGGGTAACCAAGAAGGCTTCATCTCAGCGACCCATAAATAGGTTGGCATACGAGGGGGCCGTCCTGGTACCCATGGCTGTTCCCTTTAATTGTTGGTACGTCTGGCCTTCAAAAGTGAAGTAGTTGTGGGTCAGGATGAAACTGGCTAAGGTGATAAGGAAAGAGGTTTTAGGTAGGGTGGCAGGTGATCGGCGTGAAAGGAAGTGCTCCACTGCAATGAGACCCTGGACGTGCGGTATATTTGTGTATAGGGTAGCGGAGGCTGTGTGGCGTGGACTGGGTGGTTTTTTTAGGTTAGAAGGCCTTGGGAAAGTGCGGGATGGGCTGCAATGTCAAAGAGTGCTTGGCAATTACAGGACGTGCTTGGATCAAGGAACAGTCGGAATTATAGTTGTAAATTGTTGTAGTTGCGCTGGAAAATTCCCTGAGCTTCAAGCGCTAATAGAAAGCACAGAAGATATCGTTATAGGTACGAAAAGCTGGCTAAAGCCTGAAATAAGTTCTGCAGAAATTTTTGCGAAGTCTCAGACGGTGTTCAGGAAAGATAGATCAGGCAGAATTGGTGGTGGAGTGTTTGTGTCTGTCAGTAGTGGTTTATCTTGTAGTGAAGTCGAAGTAGATACTCCGTGCGAATTGGTGTGGGTGGAGGTTATACTTAACAGCCGAATTAAGTTAATAATTGGCTCCTTCTACCGACCCCCAGACTCCGATGATACAGTTGCAGAACAGTTCAGAGAAAGTTTGAGTCTCGTAACAAATAAATACCCCACTCATACGGTTATAGTTGGTGGGGACTTCAAACTACCCTCGGTATGTTGGCAAAAATACTTGTTCAAAACGGGTGGTAGGCAGAAAACGTCTTCCGAGATTGTCCTAAATGCTTTCTCCGAAAATTATTTCGAGCAGTTAGTCCACGAACCGACGCGAATTGTAAATGGTTGCGAAAACACACTTGACCTCTTAGCCACAAACAATCCAGAGCTGATAGAGAGCATCATGACTGATACAGGGATTAGTGATCACAAGGTCATTGTAGCTAGGCTCAATACCATTTCTTCCAAATCCATCAGAAACAAACGCAAAATAATTTTATTTAAAAAAGCGGATAAAGTGCCACTAGAAGCCTTCCTAAAAGACAATTTCCATTCCTTCCGAACTGACTATGCGAATGTAGACGAGATGTGGCTCAAATTCAAAGATATAGTAGCAACAGCAATTGAGATATTCATACCTCATAAATTGGTAAGAGATGGAACGGATCCCCCGTGGTACACAAAAAAGGTCCGAACGCTGTTGCAGAGGCAACGGAAAAAGCATGCGAAGTTCAGAACAACGCGAAATCCCGAAGATGGGCTAAAATTTACAGACGCGCGAAATTTGGCACGTACTTCGATGCGAGATGCCTTTAATAGGTTCCACAACGAAACATTGTCTCGAAGTTTGGTAGAAAATCCGAAGAAATTCTGGTCGTATGTAAAGTACACAAGCGGCAAGACGCAGTCAATACCTTCGCTGCGCAGTGCCGATGGTACTGTTATCGACGACTGTGCCGCTAAAGCGGAGTTATTGAATGCAGTTTTCCGAAATTCCTTCACCAGGGAAGACGAATGGAATATTCCAGAATTTGAAACGTGAACATATGCTAGCATGAGTTTCTTAGAAGTAGATACCTTAGGGGTTGCGAAGCAACTCAAATCGCTTGATACGGGCAAGTCTTCAGGTCCAGATTGTATACCGATTAGGTTCCTTTCAGATTACTCCGATACTATAGCTCCCTACTTAGCACTCATATACAACCGCTCGCTCACCGATAGATCTGTACCTACAGATTGGAAAATTGCGCAGGTCGCACCAGTGTTCGAGAAGGGTAGTAGGAGTAATCCATTTAACTACAGACCTATATCATTGACGTCGGTTTGCAGTAGGGTTTTGGAGCATATACTGTATTCAAACATTATGAATCACCTCGAAGGGAACGATCTATTGACACGTAATCAGCATGGCTTCAGAAAACATCGCTCTTGTGCAACGCAGCTAGCTCTTTATTCGCACGAAGTAATGGCCGCTATCGACAGCTGATCTCAAGTTGATTCCGTATTTCTAGATTTCCAGAAAGCTTTTGACACCGTTCCTCACAAGCGACTTCTAATCAAGCTGCGGAGCTGTGGGGTATCGTCTCAGTTGTGTGACTGGATTCGTGATTTCCTGTCAGGAAGGTCGCAGTTTGTAGTAATAGACGGCAAATCATCGAGTAAAACTAAAGTGATATCAGGTGTTCCCCAGGGAAGCGTCCTGGGACCTCTACTGTTCCTGATCTATATAAATGACCTGGGTGACAATCTGAGCAGTTCTCTTAGACTGTTCGCAGATGATGCTGTAATTTACCGTCTAGTAAGGTCATCCGAAGACCAGTATCAGTTGCAAAGCGATTTAGAAAAGATTGCTGTATGGTGTGGCAGGTGGCAGCTGACGCTAAATAACGAAAAGTGTGAGATGATCCACATGAGTTCCAAAAGAAATCCGTTGGAATTCGATTACTCGATAAATAGTACAATTCTCAAGGCTGTCAATTCAACTAAGTACCTGGGTGTTAAAATTACGAACAACTTCAGTTGGAAGGACCACATAGATAATATTGTCGGGAAGGCGAGCCAAAGGTTGCGTTTCATTGGCAGGACACTTAGAAGATGCAACAAGTCCACTAAAGAGACAGCTTACACTACACTCATTCGTCCTCTGTTAGAATATTGCTGCGCGGTGTGGGATCCTTACCAGGTGGGATTGACGGAGGACATAGAAAGGGTGCAAAAAAGGGCAGCACGTTTTGTATTATCACGTAATAGGGGAGAGAGTGTGGCAGAGATGATACGCGAGTTGGGATGGAAGTCATTACAGCCAAGACGTTTTTCGTCGCGGCGAGACCTTTTTACGAAATTTCAGTCACCAACTTTCTCTTCCGAATGCGAAAATATTTTGTTGAGCCCAACCTACATAGGTAGGAATGATCATCAAAATAAAATAAGAGAAATCAGAGCTCGAACAGAAAGGTTTAGGTGTTCGTTTTTCCCGCTCGCTGTTCGGGAGTGGAATAGTAGAGAGATGGTATGATTGTGGTTCGATGAACCCTCTGCCAAGCACTTAAATGTGAATTGCAGAGTAGTCATGTAGATGTAGATGTAGGGAAGTGCCATCAAAGGTTACAAGGATAGTTTCCGGGGGTAGCAGACTGGGTAAGGATTCCAGGCATCCGAGAAAGTGGTTGGTGTCTTGGATGAAGGATGGGAGACTGCATGAAATGGGTTGAAGGTGTTGATGTACGTAGGCAGAGATACATTCTTTGGGGGGCTTGGTAACCAGCTACAATGGGGTGGCCGGGATGTTCGGGTTTGTGAATTTTAGAAAGTAGGTAGAAGGTAGGAGTGCGAGGTGTCGGTGGGGTCAGGAGTTTGATGGAGTCAGGTGAAAGGTTTTGTAAGTGGCCTAAGGTTCTGAGGATTCCTTGAAGCTCCACCTAGATATCAGGGATGGGATTACCTTGGCAAACTTTGTATGTAGAGTTGTCTGAAAGCTGACGCAGTCCGTCAGCCACATACTCCTGACGATCAAGTACCATGGTCGTGGAACCCTTGTCAGCTGGAAGAATGATGATGGATCGGTCAGCTTTCAGATCACGGATAGCCTGGGCTTCGGATGCGGTGATGTTGGGAGTAGGATTGAGGTTTTTCAAGAAAGATTGAGAGGCAAGGCTGGAAGTGAGAAATTCATGGAAGGTTTGGAGAGGGTGATT
This sequence comes from Schistocerca gregaria, assembly GCF_023897955.1. Lineage (NCBI taxonomy): Eukaryota > Metazoa > Arthropoda > Insecta > Orthoptera > Acrididae > Schistocerca > Schistocerca gregaria. The sequence goes on along the minus strand of NC_064920.1, from coordinate 414,013,870 downwards.
TTGAGGAAGAGGAGGTGGGTCCTGCTGTGATGCAGGACGGAACTGTTCCAGGTGGGGTTCAATTTGGATAGTGTCTTAGGGAGTTGGATCATTAGGAGTGGGATCAGGATTATTTTTCTTTGTGGCAAAGTGATATTTCCAGCAGAGGACGAGTGTAGGACAGTAAATCTTGGACAAGGGCAGTTTGGTTGAATCTGGGAGTGGGGCTGAAGGTGAGGCCTTTGGATAGGGCAGAGATTTCGGATTGGGAGAGAGGTTTGGAGGAAAGGTTAACTACTGAATTGGGGTGTTGTGGTTCCAGATTGTGTTGACTATAATTTTGAGGTGTTGGGGGGGTGGGGTGGGGGGGTGGAGCTGGAAGTGGGAGATTGAGTAGATGGGAGAGACTGGGTCTGTGTGCAATGAGAGGAGGTTGAGGTTTGTTGGAAAGGTTGTGGAGGGTGAGTGAGTTGCCTTTCCGGATGTGGGAAACCAGGAGATTGGATAGTTTTTTGAGGTGGAGGATGGCAGGATAGTTTTTTGAGGTGGAGGGTGGCATGCTGTTCTAATTTGCAGTAGACCTACAGGGGGATGCTATGAACAGCTGGTGTGGATGTGGGAGAGGAAAGATTTGATAGAGTTCTTTTAATTTTCTAAATTTAATTCCACAGCTTTGCTTTTGGAGCAAATATTTCCACAAACAGGTGTTATAAAAAGTAAAAAGGTATTTGAAATTTAAAACTATTGTAAAAAAATTGGAGAGTTATTTGAATAGCAGTAGCTTATTCATTATAGTGATTTTAATATTTTAGTGGTTTGTAATTGCAATTCTTCTCGTGTGTTTGTGAGTGTACTTTAAGACAGTTTAAAATGAACTGATGTATGTACTATAATTTTATGTGGTGTTCAGTGAATATGCAATATAAAGTGGCACACAAAAGTACTCTGTCCCTGTGTTTATATGGTACCACTGATTAATCACTGAATTTGTTATGCTTGGATAATAATTTGTTGACATTAACAAATTTGCCCCAACACTCTTTCGTGCATACCTGTACTTCAGTAGTTATAAACTCATACAGTAGACATAATTTTATATCAGTAATTACAACATAACTTATCATAATAGGATGATAAAAAATCGATGCACCATGCGGCAGCAGAACACACATAAAAATGGATTATAATGCGGCAAGGTTTTGGAGCTCCTTTCTTCAGGCAGAAGGGTTGAAGGCGAACATCCCATCCGGTAAGTCTCCCCTAACTCATGGTTCTAGGTATCTTTTCCAAAATCTGTCCCTTTTCCTAGACCTCTCCAGTCCTATTCTTTCACCCCTCGTCCTTTCCCTTCACCCTTTTGCCTGAAGAAAGAGTGACTGGCTCTGAAAGCTTGCCTAATTATAACTTTGTTTTATGTATGTGATCTGCCACCGCTCAGTGAGTAGATATTTTCTCTCTCCTGTTGTATTATATTGCCAAAAACTGACTGTTTTCCTTAACATAACTCATTAGATGAAAATGAAACAGTTTACTGCACCAGTCACTTGTTAACTACTTCATCAAATGTTTTCATGATTTGTATGATCATAAGATGGAAAATATGAAAACTGGACTGTGTTAGCAGTTGGTGAACAGCACAATTTTTGCAAGAACAAGCCAAATGACGAATAGTGTAATCTTGCGCCGATCAAATGTCCTTTTGGTTAAAAAAAAAAAAAAAGAAAAGAAAAACACCTTTGTATAGCAAAAACATGGATGATGGGGGTTCAGAAGCCGAGCGGTTCTGGGCACTGCAGTCTGGAACCGTGCGACTGCTACGGTTGCAAGTTCGAATCCTGCCTCGGGCATGGATCTGTGTGTTGTCCTTAGGTTAGTTAGGTTTAAGTAATTCTAAGTTCTAGGGGACTAATGACCTCAGATGTTAAGTCCCATAGTGCTCAGAGCCATTTGAACCATTTTTTGTGCAGGAATGTGGTGGGGACAAGATGGTGGGCTTCTAGGTGCAGCTTAGGGAGGGCTTTGCTGGGGGAAAGGGGAGGGGGGAGGAGTGATGGAGAGGGAATACACAGGTAACTCAGATGGCATGTGTGAGGGTGAAGTAAAGCAGAGGGCAGGGGGTGTGCAGGAACAAATGATACATTGGCAGGAAAGTTCCCACTGACACCATTCAGAGAGGCTTGTTAGTGGGAAGGATCCAGATGCTACAGGCTTTGAAGCAGCTGTTGAAGTCAAATACACTTTATTGCTTGTAATTCCAGGATTAATTATATGGGTAGGGAGTATGTGGGATGCAGGATGCTGCAGCTATGAGACTATGGGGATGCCTTGCTGTGTATTGTACACACATCAAAAAGTTTTCCATCACCTCGGTTCCCAGAACTCCTGAAGATAGATACTGGCTGTGGATATTGTATCACAGACACAATCCCTTTGACTGTTCAGAGATGTCACTAAACCCACCCAAAGATGTAAACAACCACACATGAGCAGCGTCTATTAGGCGGAGGGGGAGCGACAGCCGATGAGTTCGTCATTCTACCCGGAAGGAGTTACAAGGCTCGTGTTGTCTGTAGTTCAACCATGCCAAGATGGTCAATACTGCGGTTTGATTGTGTCCGCATGCATTGTTACATCGTGCCAGGAAGGGCTCTCAATAAGGGAAGTGTCTAGGCGTCTCGGAGTGAACCAAAGCGATGTTGTTTGGACATGTAGCAGATAACAAGAGAGACAGCAACTGTCTATAACATCCTCCTCCCTCAGGCCGCTTAAGGGTTACTACTGCAGTGGATGGACCGCTACCTACAGATTATGGCTCAGAGGAACCGTGACAGCAGCACCACCATGTTGAGTAATGCTTTTCGTGCAACCACAGGACATTGTGTCACGACTCAAACTGTGTGTCATCCGTTGCATGATGCACAACTTCACTCCTGACGTCCCTGGTGAGGTCCATCTTTGCTACAACGAGACCATGTAGCATGGTACAGATGAGCCAAACAACATGCCGAATTGACCCTCAGGATTGGCATCACGTTCTCTTCATGTATGAATGTCGCATATGTCTTCCACCAGACAATCGTCAGATGTGTTAGGAGGCAACCTGGTCAGGCTGAATGCATTACACACTGCCCAGTGAGTGCGGAAAGGTGGAGGTTCCCTGCTGTTTTGGGGTGGCATTATGTGGGGCCGGTGTACATGGTAGTCATGGAAGGCGCCGTAACAGCTGTACAATATGTGAATGCCATCCTCCAACCAATAGTGCAACAATATCGACAGCATATTGGTTAGGCATTCATCTTCATGGGCGACAATTTGCGTTCCCATCGTGCATGTCTTGTGAACGACTTCCTTCAGGATAACGACATTGCTCGACTAGAGCGGCCAGCATGTTTTCCAGACATGAACCCTGCCGAACATGCCTGAGTTAAATTGAAAAGGACTGTTTATGGACGACGTGACCCACCAGCCACTCTGAAGGATCTACGCTGAATCGCCGTTGAGTAGTGGGTCTATTTCTACCAACAGTGCCTTGATGAACTTGGGGATAGTATGCCACAACAAATACAGGCATGCATCAATGCAACAGGGTGTGCTACTGGATATTAGAGGTACTGGTGTGTTCAGCAATTTGGACCACCACCTCTGAAGGGCTCGCATTATGGCCGTACAACATGCAATGTGTTGTTTTCTTGAGCAATATAAAGGGTGGAAATGATGCTTATGTTGATCTCTCTTCCAATGTTCTGTACATGTTCTGGAACTCTGGGAACCGAGGTGATGTAAAACTTTTTTTGATGTGTGTATATTGGTGGGATGATTGCTACAGGGTGGCACGGAAGTCAGTGTGTCATAGGGTGTGTGCTAAGCGGGTGGAAAGTGTGTGCAGTTTGGGAGACAAAAAGGAAATAAAGGAGAGTAGAAAAAGAGAAATGCAAATATTAAGTAGTGTAATGGAATAGAGGGAAACAGTATTAGCTTGCGAATGAAAAGAGGAGAGCGAATGGGCAACATCCAATAATCAAAAACTGAGGTTAGAATAGCAGTATGAGTATTAAGATAGATTGCTAACCCCTGCATAGAGATGGTATTGAACAGCTATTGGGCATGTTTAATAGTAGACTCTCTAATTTTAGCTATCGCGCATGCACATGGTACTGTGTAAGGTAAACGAGGGTGATTTGATAAGTTGTTAAAAGAAAGCAAGAAAAAATGTTTGTTTTGTAAACAACTCACCTTACTCAGATAACATACGAGAATGCAGCCAGGTGACATCAACAGGAGCACTCCCTGCCATTTCCAAGGCAAAACAGCAGCAAGTAAGTGCTGTGCAAGGGAATTTAAAACTTGGGTTTTCAGAGACACTCTGGAAAGTAACACTCACACACTGTAATTACTAGAAGGGTGAGAGCATGACTCCATGCAGAATTGCAGCAGAAACACCACCTCCAGTTGCTTGCTAATTTAATTTTAATAGTTTCCTTAATAACACCATCCCAATTGCTGGAAGTATGGAACAATCTCTTTGGTGTTATATTCCATAGGATGGCTGTTGCCAAGATAATGTTCTGGAATGGCCAGTCTGCTTGGCTGTTGTAAGCATGTGTACCGCTTATGTTCAGTACACCGGTCCTCCACATTCCTGTTAATTAATCTGACCAGTATATAACATGCCGCAATTGTGAGGAATATGGTCGACACCTGCCTTACACAAAGAAAGATCACCTTCACGGAACCGAAGAGGATCCTGTTTGTACGCCGTGGTTGGAAAACACATTCACATCATACTTCCACAAGTTTATGGCCTCCTTACACTGGGAGCATTTCCAACAAGATTTGTCATACTCATTAACCTAAAAGTAAATGGATGGTGCAAAGTCTATCCTTTCAAATGAAAATGTTTAGTAACAGCCCGAAGCTCTGTTGCCTCCATTTTCAGTCGTAGACAACACACTGACCAATTCATATGGCTGTCAACAATGAACTGTATGCTGTACATTGTTGGAATTCTTTATTCGATCGTTGGAATAATCAAGCTTACCAACTACAAAACTGCAAAAAATGTTCCATTCTTTCATGGAAATTTAATGGACTTATCACGAGCCCTATTCCGTATCATTCATACCGATTGGTGTGATCGGTTAGCCTTGGTAGTGAAGTCATTTTGGTTCGTTAACTGCAGTTCCTATTGTGTAAGCTTCTGATATCTGTTACCGATTGGTCCGTCCATCGATTTTTGATTTTTCGGCAGCTCTATCAAGAGGTGGTTAGGTTTTGGTATGGCCACTTGTTTGGTTCGATGTGATTTGTTTAGAGATAGAATTTCTTATATAGTTTTGGATTTGGTGATTGTTTTACTGAAAAGTCATCAGGATGCATCTGAGTGGGAAGTGAGTTCATAATAGACTGTTTTCCTTTGTTAGAAATATGGTTTGTGTTGTTGTTACTGTGAAAGAACATCTTCAGTCAATATTCTCAAAAAATACTTGTCATTTTTACGTAATTAAGAGTTTAAAAATCATTAAATTTCAAGATGTCAGCTCTGCTTACATATATTAGAAGAGTGTTAGCTGAAATTACAAGTATTTTCTCTTGCAAATGATTTAGTTATTAATTATTGAAACGTGTTTACAAGTTTTAAGCATCGATGGAAAGGAATTTTGTGAAGCATGATTGTGGAAACCTTCAAAAATTTCATGCATTTATGGCTTACACGGGCATCATTCTGCAACGAAGTAAGCTTCCGTCCCTCTCCATTTAACTCATTAAAAATCGAGAACACTCTGCATAGTGGTTGTCATGGCCAAGTGGTTAAGGCAAGATAAAGGTTGTAGGTTCGCATCCTGCTGGGTATAAATTGTTTTTTCCATTTTGTGCATGTACCATATTCTGAGACTTCATTTGTGAAAGTTAAGTATCTTTTTTGGCAGTATTTGTTGTTATTGACATATAAGAGCATGCATTCTAAGTAATGAGTATCTTAAATTTTGTGACTTCTATTTTGTTTTAAAAATAAAAGATGAAATTTCTGTGCTTGAAACAACTGACAGTAACTTAAATAACTATGAATGAAACTAGCTGCAATCATCTTTATACTCTTGCTTGTCACAAGTATTTACCTGCGATCAGACAGAGGTGAAGGATTCCCACCATATTACTTTTAGATTATACCACTATATATGAAACATTTTGATTCATCAAACACAGGTTATAAACTTCGATGACCTTGTGTAGCTGCATTCGCCACTTGCTCTCGAAAAGGCTTTTTTAAAATCTTGTTTATAACAACCAAATCGTTGATGTATTACATTGGGGAGTAGGCTAATTGAACATTTTAACCACTTGGAGTGAGTGACAACCACATTCTGCACGTATTCTTATTCTAAAAAACAATTATTCAGGTGCTTTTAATACTATATTTATGCAGTGTGGCACTAGACACCATTCCCAACTCATTTTCTGAAACGTAAAATACAAAATAAGATGTCAGAGTGAATGCGAATAAAATGACACAATAAGGCATTTATGACAATTTACAGAACACACTCAAGTACCCTGTTGTTGTTAACTATGCATGGAAACACATGGTCAAGGAAATGAAACAGTAGTACGTACTCTAAACACCCTTTATACTATGAAGAATATAGCTTGCCTGTGTCAGCTGTTAGCCCCCTTGGGTTCATGGTACTGTGCCTGCTGCAATGTGCATGCATGGATCTGCGGCTGCTTGCTTTTGATTAGGGTGGCATGAGGAGAACCGACAACAGTGTGTCAGTTTATTAGAACTGGAATGCTTATGGAATAATGTGGCGAGGCTCTCCTTCGATAATCAGTCCACTCAGTTTGCTCACCTACTGAACTGATCAGCAGAGTGGCCAAAAGGTGCAGAATAGGGCCGTAGACCACCCTCGAATTTGTTTTGAAAATATTGACACCTGCTTGATGCTTTCAGCTTACAATGATGCTTGCTATTGTTTCATTTGTTGTGCCACTTCACTTCACATACTCATTTTTTTTTTTCGCAGGTTGCAAAGAATGTTGACAAATGGCTACATAAACTGCAGGCCTGCCGTGTTCTGAGACTGGGCTTGGGTGATGAGAATTCCAAAAGCCAGAAGTGGACAATGCAGGAAGACTTTCTGCACTGGTCACAAGTACTAATAAATAGGTTAGAGAAGTGGCAACTGGAATTTAAGACTGAGAGCAAAGGTTGTAATTGTGTGTCTGAAGACTGTGATCATGAGAAAGAAATGGTAAATTTTGTGCTGTATTCTTATTTCAAAAATAAATGTGTTAATTTCAACCTGCGATTGTGTTCTAGTGATCTTTGACATTGGTAAACACTAAGTGATCAAAAGTATCAGAAACCTACTAGTGCCCACCCTTCACCTTCATGAGTCTCGAACCCTGCTAGGGATACTTTCAGAGAGATGTCTGAATGTCTGTGGATGAGAGCCAAAACCAGAGGAGGTAGTGATGCTGAATGCTGGGGACAGGAGCGAAGTTATCCTTAAAACTCATCCCAAAGGTGTTCCATTGGGTTCAGGTTGAGAATTAGAGCAGACCAGTCCATTTCAGGAATGTTGTTATCCACAAACCATTGCTTGCCTCATTGGTGTTGCTTTATGACAGGGTGCTGATACGATCAGTCATCGTCACCAAAATGCTCCTCTGCTGCATGTAGTACACAATGCTGTAAAATGGGTTTATGTCCATCCACATTTGGCGTTACCATAAGCGCAATGAGGAGGCATTCCTAATCAAGAGAAAACACCATTATGCTGTAACAGCACCTTCTATGCACTTTATTGATACCCCTCAAATATGATGGCAGGTAATGTTCTCCAGGCATTCACCAAATCCAAACCTTTCCATTGGATTGCCACAGGGTATAGCACATTTCGTTCCAAACTGCAGTCACTCAATTCGACAACACAAGCACGGGAGACTTCACCTCTGGAAGAAGGTTCTGCATGCCAACCACATATCAGACATGATCTTTAAAACATGGCTTTCTCCTCTGGCGGGAGGATCCACAACTCTGTGAGGTTTGTGGTGTGCCACTTCCACGTCAACATATTTTTTGCGAGATGTATCCTATGTACTGGTATTAGAGAAGCCTTCAGTCTTGGAGATCTGCCCACCATCCTCACCAATTCTGATTCCAGCGTTAAAGAGTGGTGAAATGTTGTGAACAGTCAGTCTTCCTACCTAAATTGGTGGGGAAGGGAGGCAGACTTTAATGCATTGTAAACTGCTCCGAATGTGGGGACAGCCTTCATCCCCACCCATGAGACGGGCATGCTGACTTTTCGTCAGGGTGCTGATGGCCATGATGTTGAGTGCCCCTCACCTGAAATAATCATGATCATAACCATCATCACCAGTTCTTTCCAGTCAACCATTTTGTGGTGGTGTTGCTCTTTCCACCACATCTAGCATCATTTAACACCGAGTACAGAAATTTGTGGTTTATAAATAGTTGCTCAACTATTGTATTCCACTCCTTTTCACTCTCTTTGCACAGTCATTCTGTTGGCTGGACCGGAATTCAACAGTGATTCCTTCTGCTGATTTCATGAGGGTTTTATTTTTTACCACCACTCTCCACAATGCTCTTCAGTTCCTCTCCACCAGTACACCAGATGTCCGCCCCCCTGTAGTTGAGTGGTCAGCACGACAGACTGTCAATCATAAGAGCTCCGGGTTTGATTCCCGGCTGGGTCGGAGATTTTCTCTGCTCAGGGACTAGGTGTTGTGTTGTCCTGATCATCATCATTTCATCCTCATCGACACGCAAGTCGCCGAAGTGGCGTCAAATCGAAAGACTTGCACCAGGATAGCAGTCTACCCGACGGGAGACCCTCGTCACTACTATGTCATGTAGTACACCATGTCTGCATGGTTTAACTGTCGTTGTTCTCTCAGAATTCCACTTCACAACATCATCAACAGTCAGCTTCGTGGATTTAGAAGGGTTTAAACGTTTCTGGTGGCTTTATTACTTCTGTGACATCCAATGACTAGTGTTTTAGAAGTCATTGAGCTCTCCTGACCAACCCGTTCTGGTGTTACAGCTTGGCTACTGACAACATGATACTCTCCATCTCCATTTATAGTGGCACATCCTCCTCGCGTGAAATTTAGTGGTAAGTTCCTCACTATACGGGGTATCCAGATACTTTTGATCAGATAGTATACATTCTAAACCAGATGACACACTAAAAACACAGTATCCTGCTGCTCTCCTAAATAATTGAACATATCTTGTTAAGCTTGTCATTGTTTTCTTAAATTACTGGTTATGTATTATCAAATGTTCATTCAGGAAATTTGAGACACCTTTCCATGTGTTTTGCATGCTAAGGCAGTATTTATAAGCATTGTAAGCACTGTATCAAATATGTAAAAGGTATTGCTTATGCAGTTGATAATGACTTTTCAGTAACTTTTTTCGGTAATAAGTGGTGTATTTTGATGTTTAGCGTTTTATACGTAAGTGTGCACGCGCACAATGCGCGCAGTTAAAGCAGCGTACAGGCAACATTAGCTACCTATGGTCATACGTGATGTGCTTTGGTCTTCAGTTCAGACCATGGCCAAGATAGTTTATTTGTAGCTTTAGTAACACCCACCATCTGCAATGTGTTCGGGATGAAGAATTTTTGAGATTTATTTGTGGCAAGCGACAAGTGACACAGTGGCATGGATGCAGTCTTCAAAGCAAATGTGCAGATAAGCAATTAGGAGAAACTACTTGCACTGTATTGGAAACAAACTTGCTTGTGCCATGGAATGATCTCAAGCCGTATTTCCTTTTGGTGTAATTCTTGCCTGAAAGAAATGCACGGGGCTTAAAATAGATGTGGTTTATTACCTCAAAAATTACTCAGTGTGTATTTTACATAATAGAAGAATAGTGGAATGGACTGACAAATGGAAAGACCTATTATACCAATTCTGGCAAACTGGTGATTGTTGCTGAACGATAAAGATGACAGTTATATTTAGACATTTACTGTTTTTTGAGTAACACAGTGACAGTTTTGTTTTTCATACCTTTAACAAGTACAAGTAAAAGTGAAGTATGTATTTACCATCTGACCAACAAACAAGCTAATGCAGAGCTCGGAGTGAAACTTACCAGAAACACACTGTCATAAGTACTCAAAGTACCTTAGTGTCACCCTTGACTGCACCCTTTCATATGGAAAACATCTTGAAAATACTGCTGCCAACACTCGTAACAATATTATTAAAAAATTGTGTGGAATGACATGGGGAGCTTCAGCACATACATTGTGCATGTCATCCATTGCACTGGTCTTCTCAGCAGCCGAGTATTGTGCCCCGGTGTGGCTAAACAGCTGCCACACTAACTTGATTGACGTACAGTTGAACCACACAATGCAATTGATAAACAGGGCAATCTGACGAACATCAATTTATTGGCTTCCTCTGATGGGTAACATCCATCCACCTGCTATCCGCAGAAGCAAGGCCTTGCTTAGGGAATACTGTAACATACAGGAAAACCTGGAATTACCCGTACAGGAAGACAGCACAATTTTACGATGAAATAGACTCCATTCAAGAAACCCACCATTATGGCAAGCAACATAACTAGATACCAGTAATAATGGTTTGAGAGACCTGTGGAACCAAAGCTGTCAACTTATTGAAAATCCTGAAGAGGCAAGTGGTTCCGAAAGTATAATTGCGATACTGCTGGCACAGAGCTCAACAGGAAACTGTGGGTCAAACTGAATAGAGCTCACACCGGGCATGGACTATGAGCAAACTCTCTTTACAAATGAGATGCTACAGAGCCTCCGGTTTGTACTGTGAGGCTCTGAAATAGACGATTAAGCACATTAAAGATGAATACCACATGCGTTCCTACCAGGGGAGCTGGAGCACCTCATGGAAGCTGATAATATGGTTCTTATGTGGATTAGGAACCTAGATATTGACATTTAGTTAGTTGTATATGTAGTTTTGAATTTTCAAATTCCTGTTATATACTGTATTACTAATGGAATATGCCTGTAATTTGAAATTGCATGTGAGCCATACAATAAACATATAACATCAAGTAGAATTATAGGCTCATCTAACCCACTGCATGATGGCGTAATTAAAATTAGCAACTCTTTATGTAATTGTGTGTAAATCCATGTTCAACTTCTCCGTATGGCAGTGCCTTTGTGGATTGGGGCTAAGAAATGAAAGAGGGAGCCGCCTGGTAGAATTTTGCACAGAGCACAACTTAATCATAGCTAACACTTGGTTCAAGAATCATGAAAGAAGGTTGTATACATGGAAGAACCCTGGAGATACTGACAGGTTTCAGATAAATTATATAATGGTAAGACAGAGATTTAGGAACCAGGTTTTAAATTGTAAGACATTTCCAGGGGCAGATGGGGATTCTGACCACAATCTATTGGTTATGACCTGTAGATTAAAATTGAAGAAACTGCAAAAAGGTGGGAATTTAAGGACATGGGATCTGGATAAACTGACTAAACCAGAGGCTGTACAGTGTTTCAGGGGGAGCATAAGGGAACAGTTGACAGGAATGGGGGAAAGAAATACAGTAGAAGAAGAATGGGTAGCTATGAGGGATGAAGTAGTGAAGGCAGCAGGGGATCAAGTAGGTAAAAAGACGAGGGCTAGTAGAAATCCTTGGGTGACAGAAGAAATACTGAATTCAATTGATGAAAGGAGTAAATACAAAAATGCAGTAAATGAAGCAGGCAAAAAGGAATACAAACGTCTCAAAAATGAGATCGACAGAAAGTGCAAAATGGCTAAGCAGGCATGCCTAGAGGACAAATGTAAGGCTGTAGTCTTATCTCACTAGGAGTAAGATAGATACTGCCTACAGGAAAATTAAACAGACTTTTGGAGAAAAGAGAACCACTTGTATAAACATAAAGAGCTCAGACGGAAACCCAGTTCTAAGCAAAGAAGGGAAAGCAGAAAGGTGGAAGGAGTATATAGAGGGCCTATACAAGGGCGATGTACTTGAGGACAATATTATGGAAATGGAAGAGGATGTGGATGAAGATGAAATGGGAGATACGATACTGCGTGAAGAGTTTGACAGAGCACTGAAAGACCTGAGTCGAAACAAGGCCCCGGGAGTAGACAATATTCCATTAGAACTACTGACAGCCTTGGGAGAGCCAGTCCAGACGAAACTCTACCATCTGGTGAGCAAGATGTATGAAACAAGTGAAATACCCTCAGACTTCAAGAAGAATATAATTATAGCGATCCTAAAGAAAGCAGGTGTTGACAAATGTGTAAATTACCGAACCATCAGTTTAATAAGTCACGGCTGCAAAATACTAAGGTGAATTCTTTACAGACAAATGAAAAAACTAATAGAAGCCGACCTCAGGGAAGATCAATTTGGATTCCGTAGAAATGTTGGAACGCGTGAGGCAATATTGACCCTACAACTTACGTTAGAAGCTAGATTAAGAAAAGGCAAACCTACGTTTCTAGCATTTGTAGACTTGGAGAAAGCATTTGACAATGTTGACTGGAATACTCTCAAATTCTGAAGGCGGCAGGGGTAAAATACAGGGAGCGAAAGGCTATTTACAATTTGTACAGAAACCAAATGGCAGTTATAAGAATCGAGGGGCATGAAAGGGAAGCAGTGGTTGGGAAGGAAGTGAGACAGGGTTGTAGCCTCTCCCCGATGTTATTCAATCTGTATGTTGAGCAAGCAGTAAAGGAAACAAAAGAAAAATTCGGAGTAGGTATTAAAATTCATGGAGAAGAAGTAAGAACTTTGAGGTTTGCCGATGACATTGTAATTCTGTCAGAGACAGCAAAGGACCTGGAAGAGCAGTTGAACGGAATGGACAGCGTCTTGAAAGGAGGATATAAGATTAACATCAACAAAAGTAAAACGAGGATAATTGAATGTAGTCAAATTAAATCGGGTGATGCCGAGAGAATTAGATTAGGAAATGAGACACTTAAAGTAGTAAAGGAGTTTTGCTATTTAGGAAGTAAAGTAACTGATGATGGTCGAAGTAGAGAAGATATAAAATGTAGACTGGCAATGGCAAGGAAAGCGTTTCTGAAGAAGAGAAATTTGTTAACATCGAATATAGATTTATGTATCAGGAAGTCGTTTCTGAAAGTATTTGTTTGGAGTGTAGCCATGTATGGAAGTGAAACATGGACGATAAATAGTTTGTACAAGAAGAGAATGGAAGCATTTGAAATGTGGTGCTACAGAAGAATGCTGAAGATTAGATGGGTATATCACATAAGTAATGAGGAAGTATTGAATAGGATTGGGGAGAAGAGAAGTTTGTGGCACAACTTGACTAGAAGAAGGGATTGGTTGGTAGTACATGTGTTGAGGCATCAAGGGATCACCAATTTAGTGTTGGAGGGCAGTGTGGAGGGTAAAAATGGTAGAGGGAAACAAAGAGATGAATACACCAAGCAGATTCAGAAGGATGTAGGTTGCAGTAGGTACTGGGAGATGAAGAAGCTTGCACAGGATAGTGGCATGGAGAGCTGCATCAAACCAGTCTCAGGACTGAAGACCACAACTACAATAACAACAGAATTGTCAATTGCATCAAAAGTTGCTGTCATCATCATTGTCGTTGTCTTCGGTCCCAAGACTAGTTAATGCAGCTTTCAATGCTAGTCTATCCTTTGCAAGCCTTTTCATCTCCGAATAACTGCTGCAGCATACATCCATATGAACTTCCTTATTTTATTCATCTCTTAGTCTCCCTCTACAAGTTTTATCCCCTATTCTTCCCTCTATTAACAAACAGATGATAATTTGATGAGTCGGGATATGTGCTGTCAAGTAATCCCTTCTTTTAGTCAAGTGGTGCCATACATTTCTGGTTTCCCCAGTTCAGTTTAGCACAAACTCATTAGCTACTCGACCTACCCATCTGATCTTCAGCATACTTCTGTAGCTCCACATTTGGTGAACTTCTATTCTCTTCTTGTCTAGATTGCTTATCTACATTTAACTACTGTACAAGGGTACGCTCCAGACAAATCCATTCAGAAAAGACTTTCTAGAATTTTAATTTTGTATTTGATGTAGCAAATTTCCCTTTTTCTGAAATGCTGTACTTCGATGATCGTCAATTATTTTGCTGGCCACATTAATAAAACTCGTCTGTACCATCTCATTTCCCAATCTGATTCCCTTAGCATCACCAGTTTAATTCAACCACATTCCATTACCCTTGTTTTGCTTTTGCTGATTTTCTTGTTTCCTTGAAAAGACACTGTCCATTCTGTTAAACTTAACAATGTCATTGGAAAACTACAGAGATTTTATTTCTCCTTGCTGAACTTCTATTCCTTCTCCAAATTTTTCTTTTCCTTTCTGCTTGCTGACTGTACTGATCGAATAATGTCGGGAATGAGCTACAACCCTGTCTTACTCGAGAATCAAAGTGCATAAAAGGGAAGCAGGGGTTTTCAACCATAGCTTGCCTTTCATGCACTTTGATTCATACAACTCTAGTATGGTTTCTCTAAAAGTTTATCCCTTTATTTTACCCCTGCTAGAGCTCAAACAAGATGACTTGGCCTCTGCACGGAAAGGCATTCTTGTTCTCGGTGAGTCCATCCCTCTGTTTTGAAGAGGCGGCTGCCTGTCCCTCCAACTTATTGTTGTCACTGAGCTTTGTCCATTATGAACAAAACATTCTCCACCTGGATTGGCTGCTCTGAGGGAAGGAGGGCATAGCAGGTGTTTTTCAACTGTTCTCAAACAATTTTAAAGAAACTATCCGGGGGGGGGGGGGGGGGGGGGGGGGAGAGATTCTCACACACCTCATAGCCTCATTCATCAAGTTCCTAATGAAATGTCTATCATTTTGCTAAAGGCCATAGCAAGAAATTGAATGGTTTGTAAGGAAAAGTAGGTGCTGCTATGAATTAGTGTTTGACTCATGTTAGATCATATATTGCTGCTGTCAAAATGGTGCTAACATGTTGAATTTTTCTTTAACCCTGAGATGAGATCTATATCTATCACAAATCGTGAGATAGTGGATTGGATGTAGTGCCTTTACCTCCGATCATGTGCGCCAGTGATATGTTGGAGGAAAAATATTCATAATATCCATCATATCTCATAAACTTTTTGAGATAACAAAACAAAATTTTGGTAACTGATAGCATGAAAAGCAGAGTGTATTTTCCCAAATAGCTAACTTGCAAAAGTTTCTTATCTACTGCGATATACGAGTGACTACATATTTTTGCAATGAAATAGTGTTATTATTTTAAGGCCAATTGATGGCTGGTGAAGTGAGAATTGGTATAGATTTGTAATAATGTAAGTTAAGGATCACACTTTTATTTTCCTACAGAGGAAGAGTCTTACTTGTGTGCAATTGTTAGAGTAATAATAGGTAATAGAAGGTTTTACCTGTAGAACTACACGTCCCCTGTCTAGCTGTCCTGCAAGGGAGCCCCTATCACTGCAGTTACGCCCCCCCCTCCCCCCCAAAATCACATCACACCTTCTCCGGGATAATATTCACGCCAATCAGCATCTGGTTTCATTGGGACTGGAATTAGTACTTTCCTTTTGAAGTGTGAGGTTATTTTGCCTGTCTCGTGCATCTTGCTCACAAGGTGGCATAGTTTGGTAATGGATAACTCTACTTCTTGTTTACTGTCTATAACTGTTGCCTTCAAGTTAATTTCCCTTCTACAGTCTCTCGAAATAGTCCTTCCACCTGTGTTCCCTTCTTTGCTTATTACTAATTTTCCATTTGAGCTCTTCACATTGACACAACTGCTTATCTTTCCTCCCGAGGTCTCTCTAATTTTCCTATGGCTGTATCTACCTTTTCCCTAGCTATACATTTGTCTATAGTTTTACATTTCTCCTCTAGCCACTGCTTAGTCATTTTACACTTCCTGTAAATCTCATTTATTAGATTTCTGTAACCCGTTTACCTGCTTCATTTGCTGCATTTCATATTTTCTCATTTTGTCAACCAAATTCAGTATCTCGTGTGATACCCAAGAATTTTTACTAGGCCTTGCTTGTTACTTATTTGATCCTTTGCTGCCTTCGCCATTTCAGCTCTCAAAGCTACCCATCCATCTTCTGCTGTATTCCTTTCACTTGTTAAATTAATTACTGTTGAATACTCTTTGAAAATCTAAACACCCTTTGGTTCTTTCAATTTATCAATGTCCCACGTCCTTAATTGCCCACTGTTTTGCAATGTCTTCAGTTTTAATTTTCAGAACATAACAAATAAATTATGATAAGAGTCCACATCTTACCCTGAAAATGTCTTACAGTTTAAAATATGGTTTCGAAATCTTTCATACAATTATATAATTAGAGACCTTCCAGTGTCTCCTGGTTACTTCCACGCATACAACCTTTTTCATTTTTTCCCACAGTCCATATTTTCCCACTGCTTTTAATTAATTTGATTTTCCTACTATCAAATTTCAGTTCTCCATCACAATTAAGTTGTCCTGTACCTTAACGATCTGAGTAATTTCTTTTATTTCAGCATACATTCAGTCAATCTCATCATCTATGAAGCTAGTTGGCATGTAAACTTTACTTGGGTGGTGGGTTTTGTCTTGAACCTGTCTGATTATGAAAATGCGTTCACTGTACTATTCATAGTAGCTTGTTTGCATTCATATTATTAGATTTTCTCTTGCATTACCCCTGTTTGATTGTGTATTTATATCCCTGTACTCACCTTTTCTGAAGTCTTGTCCGTCATGCCACTGAACTTCACAAATTACCATTGTATGTGATTTAAACCTATCCATTTCCCTTTTTAAACTTTCTAATCTACCTACCGAATTAAATTTTATTTTTCTTAATGACAACCTCCTCCAGAGATCTGAATGAGGGTACTATTTTACCTAGGGAGTATATTACCCAAGATGATGCCATCATTATTTAACCACACATTAGTGCTGCATGCCTCCAGGAAAAATATTGGCTGTAGTTTCTCCTTGCCACCAGTTGTTCACAATGCCAGCACAAGGGCATGTTGGAAAATATTACAAGGCCAGGTCAGTCAATCATCCAAACTAGTGACCCTGCAACTACTGAAAAGGCTGCTTCCCCTCTTCAGGAACCACATGTTTATGCAGTCTGCTCATATACAATTCTCCATTGCAGTTGCACTAATGGTGCGCATCTACCTATACTATTGCGGCACAAAAATCATCCCTCCTCGCAAGGTCCATGGCCATTAACAATAATATCAGGAGGATAGATTGCTACTAACTCTAAAGAGGACACATTGAGTTGCACACAGGTACATCATGACAAGACTTACACACTGGGCTTCTGGTCAAAACCTTATTCTGAAAGGAAAATAAGAAACGTGCACATTTACACAGTCATTCCCCACCTGTACTGCCTTTCGACACTGGGCATGGCAGCCTTGGCTTGCAGCCATCTAGTCCCTGCACGCTCCTCCAGACAGTGCTCTTCTCATCCACACCCGTACCCTGCTATCCCACCTACTTCCCTACCCTACTCCGGATTGCTCCTTTCATTAAATGCGACAGTAGCTGTCTGGTGATAGTGGCTGGAGCTAGCAGTCTAGGTGTGCTTTTTCCTTTCATTTCGGAAGAAGGCTTTAGCCAGAAGCTTTCTTTGTTGTGCCTGTCTGCAACTCAGTGTGTCACTTTACAGTGAGTAGCAATCTATCCTTTTCATATTATTATTGATATTCAACTTGGACTTTCATTGCTTGAATAAGGTAGTAGAGACAGTGGTCATGTGTGTGAGAATTGCACTTGTGTGTCTCCTCTATTTCAGGTGAAGGCCTTTTGGTCAAAAGCTTAAATGTATAGCATCCTTTTTGTTTTGCCAGTTTGTTACTCAGTCTCCTCTACATGACTAGTAGTAATCCTACCCTTTTTGTAATGCAATATGAATTTAACAGGTGTTATTTTCAACCAGTTTTGAATGTGTCACATAAGCCAATGTTTTTATGCCATTCAGTCAGATCAACATGAACGTCTTCGGTGGCGTGCGCAACATCGTCTGTATTCAACCTCTATCCACACTCAGGGTAACATATCCACACTAACTGTGGCAATGGCAACAATGATTTATTTCTTTAAATCATGCCAACATTGTGTTTGTTTTAGCTTACCACACACATGGAATGTTGCTTCACCAGAATTTGATAGGTTGCTTAGAAAATTTCCCTACTCCTCTGGAGGTGAAGAACATAGCGACTTGTATACGTTATGGCTTGTCATCTGGTTTCATTATGTGCAACCATTGCAGTTCGTAAAGATAATCAGTAAATGTTTCTGAAGGACCTGGTTAACTGTCGCCCTGGGGATTTGCGGCTCCTGCCACGTCTCAGAACAGACATCTGCAATAAATGTTGAAAAGTCAACCATATCCATTCTGTGTTAGCTTTATTAGGTCTAGGTCATCCAGTATGATGATTCACATCATTGCATGTCGGCATATATTTTCTGTGCCACTGGCATATCGAAGACCACAAAGGTGGCTGCTTGCTGTACTGTGTTTGGAAGTTTCTTTGAACTTCTGTGTCAGATTTGGTCTGAATAAACCATTCCACATTCTTATCCCCTTTGTGAACCATTACCACTATTCTACACTTGAGACAACCTGGAACACATACAAATAAAACTTTGTGTTTGTCTGTCACATAAGCCAAACATGATGTGAATATCTTAAATAGTTTGGATGCTATAACACACTGAAGTTGTAATGTACCTTCTGAGGCATCCCGTACTTGAACAGTGAAAAGTCCAGGTTGGAATGACAATGAGATTGGCCACAGTGGCTGGAGACAATGGTCTTTGTATGTAAGCTTAAATGTCTGGCAGTTTTTTCGTTGTGCCTGTCTGTGATTCTCCACTCTAGAAGGCTTAATATACCTATATAACAGTTGTCAACAAAAAAAGGCAATATTTGCCATGTAGCAGAGATGCTGAGTTGCAGATAGCCACAACAAAAAGACTGTCACAAATAAAGCTTTTGACCAGTAAGGCCTTCGTGGAAAAAAAAAAAAAATCCCCCGCACATGCACGTGCAGCAAATGCAGCTTGCCAACACGACATGACTGCAGTCTCAGGCAACTGAGGCCACGTGACGAGCAGCAACACCATATGGCACAGGCTGTGAACTGTGAAGCAATCATTGAAATGAAGGATGTCAGTTTGGCAGTGTGCTCAGCAACAGGGTAGTCCATTTGTATCTTGGCCACAGTTTGTCAGTGGCCATTCATGCAGACAGACAGCTTGTTGGTTGTCATGTCCACATAGAATGCAGCACAGTGGTTGCAGCTTAGCTTGTAGATCACATGACTGGTTTCACAGGTAGTCCTGCCTTTGATGGGATAGGTGATGTTTGTGACTGGACTAGAGTAGGTGGTGGTGGGAGGATGTATGGGACCGAGTAGGTGGTGGTGGGAGGATGTATCTTGCATCTAGGTCTATTACAGGGGTATGAGGCATGAGGTAAGGAATTGGGAGGTTGTATAGGGATGCACAAGTATATTGTGTAGGTTCGGTGGACGGCGGAATACAACTGTGGGAGGGGTGGGAAGGATAGTGGGCAGGACATTCCTCATTTCAGGGCACAATGAGAGGTAGTCGAAACTGTGGCGGAAAGTGTAATTTGTTGCTGCAGTCCTGGGTGGTACTGAGTTAAGAGGAGAATGCTCTTCTGTGGCCAGACTGTGGGACTTTGGGAGGTGGAGGGAGACTGGAAAGGTAATGCATGGGAGATTTGTTTGTGTGCAAGGTTGGGAGGATAATTACCGTCTGTGAAGGCTTCAGTGAGAGACTGTATATTTTGAGAGGGGCCACTAGTCACTGCAGATGTGATGACCACAGGTGGCTAGGCTGTATGGAAGGGGCTTCTTGGTGTGGAACGGGTGGCATCTGTTGAAGTGGAGATATTGCTCGTGGTTAGTAGGTTTGATATGGACGAAGGTACTGATTTAGCCATCTTTGAGGTGGAGGAAAACGTCTAGAAAGGTGGTTTGTTAGATTCAGTAGGACCAGGTGAAGCAAATGTGGGAGAAGTTGTTGAGGCTCTGGAGGAATGTGGATAGGGTGTCCTCACCCTCGGTCCAGAATGCAACGATGTCACATCACTGAATGTGAACCAGGTGAGGGTGTCAGATTCTCTGCTACCCCCCCCCCCCCCCTCTCTGCCACAGCCTCCTCCTTGCCCCCATCCAGTCACCACTCCCATCATGCCACTGGTGCTGCTGCTCACATTGTGGCTTCAGTTGCCTGATACTGCATACATGTAGGCATTACTGCCTAAAAGTTTTATTTGTGAAAATCATCTTCTTGTGCCTATCTGTGACTCAGCATCTCCAATCTCCGCTGTATGATGAGTATCAATTTTCCGTTTCATAATATTATTTTGTTTTATTTTTGGTATGTTTATATTATTAATATTACTTCAGATCTTGTTTAAATGCATTTATTATTTTCTCCAATCATAGGAGTCGTCATGTGACTCGGAGGGCAGTGATGAATCATCAGATGAGAAAGAAGATTCTGACACAAGTGTTGTGGATTTGGAGGAACTTGGTCCCATCATAAGCAACCAGAAATCCGGAGATGTTATAAATAAAATTCATGCAGTTGATGAACAAGCTGAGATGATAACACCTCTACTTCGATCTTCTTTGATGAAGCAAGGATATAGGTTAATAGGCACTCATTCAGGTGTTAAGTTGTGTCGATGGACTAAGGTGATTATTAAGTGTTTATAAATTTTCACAAACCTCTATATCATCAGGCCTTTTCATTTTAATGTGTGTGTTTAAATATTTTTTTAATATCTAGATCTAAAACTAGAGAAATATTTGAAGGAGCTAACAGGCACAACTGCTATTAGGGTCTGCACTAGAATGTAAGGCAAAATTATGTATCACATTTGATTAAGATCTGTTACTTAATGAAGCAGATATTTTAGGACCTACTTGACTATTGTCAGTACATAGTCGGGTAAACTACCATGTTGCAACCATCGAGTTTTTGAAGTTTGGCACTAGACTTTTTGCTGTGTATAACGTAGATAAGGTTTTGGTGAAGGAATGGGATAGTTTGTATCATGTGTAAATATTTAAAAATGACCATAAATGGATATAGATATACATTTAAATGGTACAACTAGTGGGATAGTCAATAACATCATGATGTAGCATTTGGAGAACAGATTAATGATTAACTGCAAGAAAACACAGTGAATAAAGTTTCGGACATGGAACTCTCGTAAAAAGAAAGAAAACCCTTTATCGCCCCAAAGTGGTGTCAATAAGTGAAGTTAACCTTTTAAAATTATTAGACTAAAGGTATATCTATAGCTTTATTGGAACTATCACTTAAAAATCTTGCGCTGAAACTGAATTCTGCTATCATACTACAAGAATGTCCACAGAATTAAGAAGGCTTATTTACTTTACTTACTTTTCTATATTATCTTACGTGGTGGTATATTTTGGGGCAATTCTGTGCACTCACAAAGAATATTCTTAGTCCAGAAAGGGCAGTCAAACTGATCTGCAGTGTGCATTCGCAAAATACACGTAGCCCATTGGTTAGCTGTTTCAGAATTCTTACTGTGCCATTCCTGTACATGTATTCCATCATGGGATCTTTCTTTGACAGCTGACTCATTCAGAAGAAAATACAACATTCATTCTGTGTACATGTGATGGAAAAACAATGTGCAAGAGGATAACATTTTCTTAAGCAATGTGTAAAAAAAGTGTGCAGGATTCAGCAGGAAAATTTTCAGCAGCTTTGGTGCAGAGTTGAAAAAAATTGTGTGATAAACTATTCCAATCAAAGTTGTGGGGTTTCCTTGTGGCATACTGTCTATTGTGTACTGCAGTTCCTCGTAGTAGTTGAGAACTTTTCTCTGTAATGTGTTATTTATTCGTATACTCATTCACAGCTTTTTTCGTGTTTTAACATAATTTTTCTGATCAACTTTCTGTGCACTATTTAATGACTTGTTCCCTGACAAAGTAGTGTTTGCTTGTGTGGTCCTGCAGTATCTGATAAATAAAATAAAATAATGTAGAATTTTTAGTGTGTACTCTAAAAGTTGGACTGTGTGCCTGAAAAATTATGACGTGCAATAGAAAATGTTGCTAGGATTCTTATGTTTCAATGTACTACTTGTGATTAGAATTGTGATTGTGTAATGATGCTGAGAGTAAACCTCTTTTATTGAAATTACTGAGACATAAAGACAAAACTAATTTTGTTTCTCTCATATTCCTGCAGTCAATGTTGAGGGGGAGAGGAGGCTGTTACAAACATACATTCTATGGTATTGAGAGCCACCAGTGCATGGAAACAACACCAAGTTTAGCTTGTGCTAACAAATGTGTGTTTTGTTGGAGACACCATTCAAATCCAGTGGGCACAGAGTGGAGGTGGAAAATGGATCCACCTGAACTTATATTGGAGACAGCTTTGGAGCAGCATTATAAAATGATAAATCAGTTCAAAGGTAATCATAATTTCATCATAAAAATAGTGAAAGCTGCTACTGCTGCCCGGGGGATCTTGGTGTTGGTGGGAGGAATGCAGATGGCACAGAGTGTGAAACAATAATTAAAGTGTCGCACATTGTGTTGGGTGGCATGTTAGTAGCTGGGTGATCCAGCTGTTTCTTGGCTTCAAAACATGGCGGTGGCCCTTACTGACCCATAGTTTGTTAGTTGTCACACCCTGTAGAATGTGGCACAGTAGTTGCAGCTAAGTTGGTAGATCACACGACTGCTTTCACAATTGTTCTTGGGTATGATGGGGTAGGAGTTGACTGTGAAAGGGCTGGGGTTGGTAGTAGTGGGAGGACCTGTGGTACAGGTCTTGCATCTAGGTATGTTGCAGAGTATGAGCCTTGAGACAAGGGGTTGGAAAGGGGGATGGAGTCAGAACGGACAAAGATATTGCATAGTTTTGGTGGGAAGTAGAATGCTAATGTGGGGTGGTGGAGGATATTTCTAATTTCATAGCATGATGAGAGGCAGTGGAAACTCTAGGAGAAAATATGAGTCAATTGCTCCAGCCCCGTGTTACCGAGTCAAGAGAACAGTGTTCCTTTGTGGCCTTAAATTCTGCCTGACTCCAAAATTCGCTCGAGCTGGACTTGTTACAAGACCTCTGTTGAACCCTGTCTTATTTAGGTTACTCCTTCACCTAACCTTGATCCACATCTACTGCCCCCTAATCACCCCCAGTTAACATTCAGATTTTCTTAACCTCAAAACATGCCTTACCATCATTCCCTAAATCCATCAATATGGAAAATAACTTCGCATCCACTGATCTCAACTGCATTATCTAACCTCCACAAAGGCTTGCCGAAGTGATACCATTCCAGAAATCCAGCTGGATTTGCAGTCGCTCCTCAAATTTATAGTTCCATCCCAGAATTTCTCACCTGAGTCTGTCACCCACCTGACCCCCACCACTCTTTTCACTTATACCCTGTACACGCTTCCAGAAAATCCATAACCCAACCATCTAGGATGCCCCAGTGTGGCTGGTTATTGTGTCCCACAGGGGAAATCTCTGCTCTTGTGGACCAGCACCTTCAATCTATTACAGGTAATATACCCTTCCTAAATAAGACACCAGCCATTTCCTCCACCGACTCTCCACAGCTTTCCTTTAGCACACGGCACCCTGCTCAGTATTGTTAATATCGCGTCTTCTACACTAACAACCCAATGTCCACGATTTCGCACTGTTGGACATTACCTTTCCCAGCATCTGACTGACTGAAAACCTACAACTACCTTCCTGTTCACCGTGGCCTCCCACAATTACTCATCCTTTGAAGACATGACCTACAAACAAAGCTGTGGTACAGCAATGTGCTCCAACATTGCACCATACTATGCAAATCTATTCATTAGATATCTAGAGGAATCCTTCCAAACCACCCAGAAACACAAACCCCTCACTTCGTTCATATTCACTGATGAAATTTTCACCATCTGGACCGAAGTTGAGGACACCCTATCCACATTTCTCCAGAACCTCAACACCTTCTCCCCCACTCATTTCACCTGGAACTCAGCTCCAATAAGCTACCTTCCTCAGTGTCGACCTCCATCTCAAAGATGACTACGTCAGTACCTCCACTCACATCAAACCTGCACACCACCACTTTGTCAGCTACCACCCATTCCACACCAAGATGTCTCTTCAGTACAGCCTAGCCAATTGTGGTCTTCGTATACATAGTACCAAGCAATCCCTCACTAAATTTGCCATGGGTCTCAATGAAGACTTCATAGAGCAATGTTTCTCTTCCCATCTTGTCAACAAACAGCTCTGGCATGCCATGTCTTCCCAGTCACCTACCATCCCTCGGATTCCCATTGCCCGGACCAACAGGAGCACCCACCATCGGGATTGAACACCATCCAGCACTGGAGCAACTAATCAGTCTACACCAGTATTTTGATTGCCTGTAATGAGAAATATCATGCCCAGTATCTTCCCTGCCCCTGTTACAGTGGCATCTTGCCACTCTCCCAACCTACTCCACCCCTGTCCCTACCTCTTACCTCATGGCTCATATCCCTGTAATAGACCTAGGTATAAGACGTTAATATTCTCCTAACACTTCCTCCAGTCTTGTCACATGCAGCTCCTGCCCCATAAAATGCAGGGCCACCTGTGAAAGCGGCCATGTGATCTAACGTAGCTGCAACCACTGTCTCATTCTGTGTGCGCATGACAGCTAGCAAGCTGTCTGTGTGAAGGGCCACTGCCAAACTGTGGTCAAGAGACAGGTTGACCTCCCAGTTGTTGAGTATATTGCCCAACACGATGTGCTTGGCTTAGACTGCTTCATAGCCTGTACCACACGGGTTCTTCCAGTCAACACAAGCTTTTTCTGAGTTGTAAAGTTTGGAACTCACCTTGCAGTATATCCTTCATTCCTGTACAACAAATAACGCCCCCTCCCCTCTTCCACAGCCTCAACCTTTGCTAGTCCGTATCCTTCACTTGTTTATTCCTGTCACTGCTCCCATTCCAGTACTACTCATGCTTTGTAACTCATCAACTCACAATCATAGTTCCTTCCTCTTTTCTCCCCCCCCCCCCTCCCCCCCCCCCCATGCACAGAGGGGGGGGGGGGAGGATTGCTGCTTATCTCGGGTGCAGTTGCATTTTAGTGCTAAGAGACGACAGTGGCCATATGTGTGAGAGTCATGTTTGTATGTTTTTTTTCTGTGCCTGATGAATGAATTAGTCCAATAGCTGACTACCTGGCATTCTTTCTCATTGTGCTTGTCTGCAACTCAGTGCCTCATCTATGTGATGAGTAGCAATCTGTCCTTTCCATGTTGTGGTTATTCTGTCCTGAATTTTCCAGTGTTAGAAAAATGGAGACTGTAATTCATACCCATAGACTAACCAGTATTACTTGAGAAATATATCAAACACAGGGAGAACTTCCTCTTATGAAGTGGAAGTAGACATAAGCCCAAACAAAAGAAAAGATATCCAAACCAGTGCCAGATATAAGTGTTAGTAGAAACACGCCTATGGCCAATTTATCCGTGTGACCCAGGCGGCAATTCCTCTTATGTTCAACAAGACAGGTGTTCACACTTCTCTTTGTGGTACCGATGTAAACCTGTCCACAACTACAAGGAATTTTATATACCCCCCGGTGTAGCGAAAGGGTGTCTTGCATCTTTTGCCGACCTTAGGAATTGCCACCTGGGTCACACGGATAAATCGGTCGTAGCGTAACATGTTTACCAGAAAGGTGATCATGAAATAAAATTCAGCGAGACGAGCGTCATATCAAAAACCTTGCATTATTATGCACGCTTGTATAGAGAGGCTATCAAGAGTGATAAACATCGTAATAATTTTAACAGGAAAGACGAAGGTGTTAATCTGGATAAAATTTGGATGTCAGCGTTGCACCGCAAGAGTGACAATCGATTACTTTCAATCCAGAATGTTGGCGTTACCAGAGACAATCTCATAGCCGACGCCAAGTGATCAACAGTGGCGCCCTCTGTACTGCCTATATAATCAGCGCTTCCTCGAGTTCTCTTCGCAGTTCGCTGCTTTACCTCCTAGGATGTCTCCCGCAGTTGGAGACGAAACGTCAGGAGAGAGTTTTATACTTCTACCACGACCTATCAGCCCGGAAGTTTTAAGTGAAGACAATACCGGCCGTGAAAGCTTACATTGTATGATATTACTGGGTTGTTAGTTTAAATCGATTCACTAAGTCAGTTCGTTCTGTTACCATGCTTGTCAAAATAAAAAGATGAATAAAAGTAGGTTAATTCATACATAGTGTATTTGTTTGCAAGTTTTTCTTCAGTTAGTCTACTGACCAATTTTTCATGAATCTATAATTGAACTATTAATGCATGCAGGTTTTAAAAGCTGTTGAATCTTTTCTCCCCCTTCAGGTGTTCCAGGCGTTATACCTGAAAGGCTGAAAGAAGGGCTGAGGGCAAGACATTGTGCCCTTTCTCTTGTGGGTGAACCTATCATGTATCCAGAGATAAATGAATTCGTAAAACTGTTGCACCAAAAGAGAATATCTTCATTTCTGGTTACTAATGCCCAGTTTCCAGATGCTATAAGGTGAGCCTTGGAAGGATAAGTATGTATATTTACATTTTACCAATGGCTTTTCAGTTTTTGTCGTCTTATAATTATGCTTTTTCAGTGTAATCAAATAAGGACAGGTTGGCAAGTATTATGTCCTAATTTTAAACTTCTTCATTTTCCGAGAAAACTATCCTAAAATTACACCAAATACTTTCAAAAATCCACTACCTTTCCATAGTTTCACATCAACTCCTTCTCACCATTAGAAAATTCTTATACTCTTGTACAAAAATCTCTTAACAGTTTTCAGAGTTGGACAAAGGACCAATTGAAAGTTAATTACTGCCTTTCATAATGAGCTAGCTGTATATGCTATGAATTTGTCTTCTTTATTATACTGTTTCCCTTCATCCTTCACTTAGTCTACTGGTATCAGAGTGGAAGAGTTCTGTCCATCATAACCTTTTTGACCCATTGTCAGCAGCAGTGGGAAGATGTATGGGACAAGCCTTACATCTAAGTCTATTACAGGAGTATGAACCATGATCTAAGGGATTGGGGCAGTTGTTATGTAAGGATGCACGAGTATATTGTGTAGGTTTCATGGATGGCGGAATACCACTGTGTGACTGGGTGAGAAAGATAGTGGGCAGGACATTTCTCATTTCAGGGTACGACAAGAGGTAGTTGAAACCATAGTGGAGAATGTAATTCAGTTGCTCCAGTCCTGGGTAGTACTGAGTTAAGAGTGCAATGCATCTTTGTGGCTGGACGGTGGGGCTTTGGGAGGTAGCAGGAGACTGGAAGACTAGGCACAGACCGTAATTACCCTCCCAACCTTGTATGGAAACAAATCCTTCGTTCCTTATCTTTCCAGTCGCCCACCACCTACCAAAGTAACAAAGCATTCCACTATTAACACGGTACCACCCAGGACTGCAGCAATTGAATTACTTTTTCCGCCAGGCTTTCTACTACCTCTCGTCATACCCTGGAATGAGAAATGTCCTGCCCACTATCCTTCCCATTCCTCCCACAGTGGTATTCCTCTGTCCACCAAAGCTACACAATATACTCGTCCATCATTACACAACCCTTGCTCCCAATCCCTTACCTCATGCCTCGTATGCCTGTAATAGACCTAGATGCAAGAGCTATCCCATACATCCTCCCACCACCACCACCTACTCTTGTCAAGTCACAAACATCACCTATCCCATCAAAGTCAGACCTGCCTGTGGACCAGTCATGTGGTCTACAAGCTAAGCTGCAACCACTGTGCTGCATTCTATGTAGGCATGGCAGCCAACAGTCTGCATGTTTGCGTGAATGGCCACTGACAAACTGCGGCCAAGAAACAAGTGGACCACCTTGTTGCTGAACACACTGCCAAATAAAATATCCTTCATTTAAATAATGGCTGCACAGCGCCTATGCCAATGAATCCTTCCCACCAACACCAGCTTTTCTGAACTGTGCAAGTAGTAACTTTCCCTGCAATACATCCTTCATTCTCGTAATCCTCCCAGCCTCAACCTTCGTTAGTCACTGCCCTCACATATCCAACCCCTTCCCTGTTCCCATTCCAACACTACAAAGCCCTCATTCCACCATTGCACCAAGTCCTTTTACTCCCCCCCCCCCCCCCCCCCTCCACTCCTTACCTCTTCCCCTGCCCTCCGTCTAATCTGCAGCCCTCCGTCTAATCTGCAGCACTTCACTTTCCACTACCCCTACCCTACTATCACACCCCCTCCCAGCCCTAGGTTCCTCCTTACCCCCACCCAGTCCTGGTGTTTTGTTGCTCACAGTGTGGTTTGTTGGCCACGACCATAGTAGCGCTTTTTGTGTGTGTGTGCGTGCGTGTGTGTGTGTGTGTGTGTGTGTGTGTGTGAACTATTTTAAACGAAGGCCTTACTGGCTGAAAGCTTAATTGTGACAGTCTTTTCGTTGTGCCTATCTGTGACTCAGCATCTCTGCCATATGGTGAGTAGCAACTTTCCTTTTCATAATATTATTAATATAGATTGCTACTCACCAAATGGTGGTAATGCTGAATCGCAGACAGGCACAACAAAAAGAGTGATAAATAAGTAAGCATTTGGTCAGAAAGCCTTCTTCTGAATTTCTTCTGAATCACACACACACACACACACACACACCTCTGCCTGAAAACAAGACATTGAGAATATCAATTTGTCAAGTTTTACCATTGACAAACAGATAGGAGTAATGAGAGTTTATGTTAGTTCAAAATCCGAACAGAAACTTATATGTGACAAACATTTTAGGTGCTTTGGATGCAAGACTAAAACACAAAATACAGCACAGAGATAAACGTAAACTATCCCTAGAAGTGTACCAACAAAGTTTCAAGAACTGGCTTTCAATGACGACTCTAGGATCATTCCACAACCCCCTACATATGGCTCACATACTGGTCATGAGGATAAGATTTGAGGCATTCAGTTACTCTTCCTGCACTCGATATGTGAATGGAATGCAAAAAATACCTACTAACTGGTATATAGGGACGTACCCTCTGCCATGCACTTTGCATTGGTTTACATAGTAGAAGTGTGTGTGTGTGTGTGTGTGTGTGTGTGTGTAGATGAAGATGGCTGTTAATATGTTTGAACCAACAATTTGAAATCTGTCCTCTTCTTTTCTAAATGCTGCTTCAAACATGATTACAACCTTATGTTCTCAAATGTGGGCGTACCCCCACATTCCTTTGTTGTAATCATATTTTGAACAATCGTATTAAGCATGATACATGCCCAGTTGCAGTAAAATATTGATGTTGAATCCTGATTTATTTGCCCTATTTAAATTTTATTGCTCATGTGATCTTTTCTTATAAATTTGTATGTGGAAACACTCATGCACACGACTGCCAACTCCAGAATCTCAGGCCGGAATGCCCACCTCGTGTTTCCATTGTTCGATTTCTTTGATCTCAGCATTTCTTCTAAGTAACTATTCCTTTCTCCATTCCCTTTTAGTTTTCTATATTTTTTATTTTATGATCTGTCCACCCCGCTCTTGCCGCTCAGCTACTTACCTACAGTTCAAATCTTGTCTGTTGCAGTCCCCAATGATACTCTTTCCTCCTCATCCTGTCTGGTAAGCCTCCCCCGACCCTGAATTTTGGGTGACTTTTACAAACTGTCCCCATTTCCTAAATATTGCCAGTCCTTTTTCTACATCTCTCTCCCTTCCCCTTTAACCCTTCTGCCTGAAAGAGGAGCCACTGGCTCAAAAAGCATGCAAGTTCGTTTAACTTTTGTACAGAGTGACACAGAAAAATGAGAACATTTCCACAATCCATTAAAACTTACAAGTGATCAAGGAAAGAAATTGCATTCATAGTAATTGAAACATTACAACTTTGCCATTTATGAAACATTTATGGCATGTATCATTTTTTTAAAAATTACGTCCTTTAGATGGTGTCCACCTGTATGAACAGTCGTGAAATCTGCTGTTGAGTTTCCTCATTGACTGCTGCGACATTTCAGCTGGGATACTGTGAATTGCATCCTGAATTCTCTGTTTTAACTCATCCAGGGTTCTTGGTCGAGTCATGTAGACTTTGCTCTTGAGGTAACCCCATAAGAAAAAATCACAAATGGATAAATCTGGCGATCTAGGGAGCCAGGGAATGTTATTGAACCGTGAGATCACACGGTTGCCAAACAATTTTCGTACATATGCCATTGATTGCCGTGCAGTGTGTGATGTCACTCCATCCTGTTGAAACCAGGCATCTTGAACGTTTCGAAAGTTGTTCAATGCAGGTGTAATGAAAGTTCGTAACATCTCCAACGATCAGCATTGACAGTTGTGTTTACCTGTTCATTTGTGAAAAAAATCCTGTCCGATAATCCCATGTAATGAAACACCACACCGTACTATCACTTTACTAGCATGTAAAGGGTGCTCATGAATGTCATTAGGATTTGTGTTTGCTCAGTAACGGTAATTCTGTTTGTTCACATAACCTGTGAAATGAAAATGTGACTCATCTGACATCCACAACTCATTTAGAAATTCATCGTCATTGTTTATTTTTGTTATCATTTGTTGACAGAATCCTAATCGTAACCAGTAATCGTTGTCTTTCAATTGTTGCAGCATCTGTAGTTTGTACAAATGAAATTTGAAATCAAGATGAAGAATTACCCGTGGACATTCCAACCACTGCTGCTTGCTTAAGAATTGAACACTGTGGGTTGTGTAAGACAGACTCACATAAAGCATCAATGTTCGCTGGAGAACACACACTTCTTTGTCGTCCTTTTGGTTTCTTCTTGAGGGCAGATCCTGTCTCCTCAAAGTTATTAATCTAACATTTTATTGCGTGCTTTGATGGAATGGCATTGTGACGTCCTAAATTATAAAAACGCTGAAACTCCCTCTGTGCTGCTACCATACTATCATTGTTTTTATAAATCATTTTTATGGCTAATGCACGCTGATGTCGGTTCCACTGACCCATGATTACTGAAATGGCAGACTGTTTGCTTGCTAACTGTCATGAACTTGCGGTGTTGCCTCCTGCTCATAGCTGCCATTACTCATTTCAAACATTCCCATTATTCTGTGTTACCCTGTATGTGTGTGTTCTTCTGCTGCTACTTGCTGAGTAGGTATGTATGAAAATGTCTGCTTGTGTATGTGTGGATGGATATGTGTGTGTGTGTGTGTGTGCGCACGAGTGTATACCTGTCTTTTTTTTTTCCCCCTAAGGTAAGTCTTTCCGCTCTTTTCGTCTTTCCCCCTCCTTCCCTCTTTCCTGACGAAGCAACCATTGGTTGCGAAAGCTTGAATTTTGTGTGTTTGTTTGTGTGTCTATCGACATGCCAGCGCTGTCGTTTGGTAAGTCACATCATCTTTGTTTTTAGATATACTTATGTATCCAGTTATATTTTCAAAAATTGGAAATTGGTTATTTTTGTTGATATATTTATCTTCAATAGTAGTAATTTGATGTTTGCATTTTAAGACACTTTGTTACTCTGCTAGGGTATTGTGGAAATCAAATAGACCCAAAAACTGTATTGGTTAGTGATTATCAGAGGTGTCTGGCATTGGAAGAAAATCCACCGTTACCCCACTAGTAGGGGAAATAATAAAAAACTGTTCAAAAAGATAATTATAATAACTTGTAATGAACTATGTAGTATCATTATTGCACTCAGTTAACTTGTTACAGGATCCCACTATTTATATTTACTACTGCTGACAGCATCACAGTTTTCATGTATAGAGGATTACTTCTGAGTAATACATATCCTGTTATCCAAAATATGTTCACCATTACTGACTCATCTAATAATGAAATTGTGTGCTGGACTGGGATTAGATATCAGCCACTTGCCTTTCCACAGTCATTCTCATTATACCAGAAGAGAAGTTAGTTGCTCAGCATCATAACTAAGAGTTTCTAGAGTTGGAAATTGTATACCTCCACCTTGGCATCCTGAAACTGCCAGACATATTTCAATGACTCAGTTAGTGATCTATTACTCTGTCACTGGGTTTGTGCTTCTCATACTAATAGCATTTCGTTACCAGTTTTTAATAACCTGCTGTGCTATAGAGTACTCATTGAGATTTAATTTACTCCCTTGTTTGTCTTTTAGAACATTCGGTATATTTTTTAATGTTTCTTAAATTGCATTTGCAGGAATATGGGCCCAGTGACACAGTTGTATGTGAGTGTGGATGCAGCTTCAAAAGAAAGTTTGAAGAAGATTGACAGGCCTCTGTTTAGAGATTTCTGGGAGCGATTTGTGGATAGTCTTCGTGCACTTGAAGAGAAAGGACAGCGCACAGTGTATCGTCTAACTCTTGTCAAAGCCTGGAACACTGCTGAAATTGATGGTTATGCTCAACTTGTTGAATTGGGAAAACCAGATTTCATTGAAGTGAAGGTGAGAAATTTATCATGTAGAGTATTGTTCAATGTGTGTATTATATTGTTGTAACAAGTCTTGCACGTTGCTTTATAGATACTTTCTTGTTATCGAATAGATTTTTTAGTGGCATGAGCTCTGAGACACTGTAAAGGTTATATTCCATGTGTAACTTATTCCTTGCGTGCTGACTGTGTTTCTTGAGTGTCATGTGGTCACAGACTTTTCACAAAGGGAAGCCCTCAGTCATGACCGACTAATTTGCCTCATATGTATTCACCCAAATGGAAGTTAACCTCGAATGCAAGCTCCATCCCAGAAATGAGACGTGGGGGAGAAATATTTTTTATCCTCGTTTCAAACTGTACTTGCAAATCAAATAAAGTACAGCTCATCATAAGATGCATAAAGCATAAAACGACCCTACCTCTCAGGGACTTGCAAGAGGTAGTACTTATTTGTAGTAATTCTTATGGAATTGAATTTATCCTGTCGGGTGCTTAAAATTACTGTTACATTGCAAGCACCAACAGCAGTGAGATTAAGGGCATATATTGAAATGTTGCGAGCGGAACTCGGGAGCTGGGATGAATGTAAAGTGAAGTACTTTCTCTTTCAATGAAATGTAGCGTTTTTATCCAAGGAAGATACATTTTGGCTTGACAGAGTATTGGAGTTGATTTGAAGGACATAAATTGGGTGAAGAGTAATCCATGTATTAGAGACACTGATTTCTATTGTCTGGTTTA
Organism: Schistocerca gregaria; assembly: GCF_023897955.1. Lineage (NCBI taxonomy): Eukaryota > Metazoa > Arthropoda > Insecta > Orthoptera > Acrididae > Schistocerca > Schistocerca gregaria. Next base: position 413,980,587 of record NC_064920.1, on the reverse strand, counting down.
GTAGACAGAGTTCTTTATTAGATTACTTTTTTAACGTTCTAAACAATATTATTTGTCTGCACAGAACCATTTCCAGCGCAACTGATCCAGACAAAATGCAAACTGTTAAGTATTGTCACCAGTGTGGAAAATTTTTCACATGTAGTGTCTCCTATGTCTGTCATTGTCGTTCAACAAACAGTTAGGAACTACATGCAGGTGGGCTGAGAGTGGTGAATTCACAGGCAAGTCTCGGTGCACCGCATACCTGTAAACAATTGGGATTTATTATTAAGTCAAGAGTGTTGGCACCATTGAGATGTGGCTTAATGTACATTGACGTGTGTTGGCAGTTTCTGAACATAGCTGGAGCTGATGAAATGTAAAACTTTAGTTACCATGCTTATCAACTAATATAACTTTGCTAATAATGTTCGTTGTGATTGTGTACATCTAAATGGATTTACATTGATGGCTATAAATATTTGGGGAAAAAAAAGAACTAAATTCAAAGACGAGCGGTATTAAATTTGAAATCTCCCATTAACATTCAGTACTGTATTTTATGGACTATGACATACTTTTTTCTTTGAAAAATTGCCTCCAAAATTCAGCTTAAAATTCCCACCAGTCTTAAAAATGACCATACACTTGAAGCCACGGCAAACCTATCTCTATCTAGCAACATGGGATTCAACTTGGAGCAGCAGTGCACTGATGTGCCGAACATGAGTTACAGGGATTCATGAGATACTAACACTGTCTCCCTCCTACCCCACCCCCTGTGCAGGCCCAGAGGTTAGAATAGGCGTGAGGTATTCCTGCCTGTCGTAAGAGGTGACTATAAGGAGTCCCACACCTTTTGGCCTTTATGCGATGGTCCCCTGTAGGGTTTGACAGCCATTTCTCAAAATTTTCCCGAAGAGCGAGCTAATTGGGGTCCATCGTGTCCATCATGCATTGAGATCTTTAGCCCACTTTTGTGTCGCGACATTGCAGTCTCGCTCATCCTCCATTGCTTGAGCGAGGACACCTTCCTGGATGCATTGTCCTCCACCCACTATGCAGTGTTGTTTTCTGCACTGACGATAACCATGGAATTCTTTGCACTTCCCTCCCTACCTCAGGAGCACTGTCCCCTCAACCACTGGGGACACCGGTCCCCACTTCTCAGCTGGAGAACTGTAAGTCTTCATTGGCTCCTCTTGCTAGGAAGGGGTCCCTTGGGTCACTCGCTTCCCAGGCTTATGCTAGTGGGAAAGATGACACTTGCCACTGGCTGAAGTGCCTTAAAGCAGCTGGTTGTAGGGCTTCACGATCATCCTCAGTCCTGCAGACTGAATCAGTAAGCCCTCCCGGCCAGAGAAACCCAAGGATCAACAACGAGAGAAATTCAGAAAGAAGACCCCCAAGACCAAGGGAATTGTGGTGGCACCCACACCACCACTGCCTACAAGCTCTGTGTCTGAGGATGAGGTGATGATTCTGGTGTTCGCTGAGGACCTAGGTCTCGTCAGACCCTCAGACACAATGCATCAAGCATGTTCAGGAAATAAGTCAGTGGCAGCAGGTGACGCTGAGGTGTGGATTGTCTCATTGTGTTTCCTGCCTTCCCAGTCTCAAGATCACGTCAGCCTCCAGTGGAATTACTGCGGATTTTTCCACCACATGGCTGAGCGAGCTACAGCAATTGTTAAGCTTCACACCTGCTTTCTGCCTTGCCCTCCAGGAAACCTGGTTCCCAGCACTGTGGACCCGTGCCCTTTGCGGCTACAGGGGATATTACAAGAAGTCTGCAATGTTATGTTCCTCCAGACGATGCAGTCCTCTGAATGTATGGCTACACTGATTGATCAACTCCCTAAACCTTTTCTACTTTTGGGAGATTTTGACATCCATAACCCCTGTGGGGTAGCACCATGCTTACTGGCCATGGCACAGATGTCAAAAATATACTGTCCCAACTTGACCTCTGCCTCTTAAATAGTGGGACTGCCACGCATTTCAGTGTGGCTCAAGGTACTTACTCGGCCATTGATTTATCAATTTGCAGCCCAGGACTTCTCCTATCTATCAACTGGAGAGCACATGACGACCTGTGTTGTAGTGACCACTTCCCCATCTTCCTGTCACTCCCCCGGCGTCATGCCAATGGACGCCTACCCAGATGGGCTGTAATCAAGGCAGACTGGGTAGCCTTCACCTCTCCTGTCACCGATGAATCTCCCCCACATGGTGCCATCAGTGTGATTGAGCAGTTCACTACAGCAATAATGTCTGCGGCAGAAAACGCGAACCCTCGTTCTTTAAGGTATTCCCGGCGAAAGACGGTTCCTTGGTGGTTGCTGGAAGTCGCTGAGGCAATTAGAGCATTGGCGAGCTGTACAGCGACATAAGCAGCACTCTTTCCTAGAGCACCTAACAGCCTTTAAGTGCCCATGTTCGCCTGCCTATATAACGTGGGAAACAGGAGTGTGAGAGAGGTGTGTGTCGACCATTGGATGCCATGTGTCACCTTCCCAAGTCTGGACGACAATCAGACGTCTTTTTGGGTACCAGACCCCAAGGGTGTCACTGGCATTAACATCAACTGCATGCTCTCTAACGACGCAAACACAATTGCTGAGCACTTTGCTCGAGCCTCTGCATCGGAGAACTAACATAACAGCAAACTGCTTCCGATGAATGTGACGTCACAATTGTTTACATTAGCTTCAGTAGAGAAGATGAACAGTATATTCTCCCACTTCTGGCTACTTGGATGTGTGGCTGTAGCAAGCAGCCAGAAGCTACCTGGAATTTTTTTCTGGCATGCAGTGTTTTCATTTAGTTATTTTGCTGTTTCCTCTTTGTTTACAGATCTCACGTCAAATGAAAACAAAACAAATTTCTGTAGCCGGGAGCCATCTATTCATAGATTTCATAGATAAAATAGATTCACGTAATTATGGAAGACCATAATACTTTTTTCGTTTTAGTTTTTTGGTTTTATTTTATTTCCAGGTTTTTAACAGTCAAGCATTAATCGCCTTGCAGAACGGTGAAGTGGTTTAACAGCGCAATTTGGAGAATGCTCAGGAAGCAAAGGCAATTGCATTTGCGGTACAAGAAAAATTGGGAGAATGACGACAGGCAAAAGTTATTAGAGATTCGTGCTGCTGTCAAAAGAGCGATGCACAAAGCATTCAATTATTACCGCCGTCATACCTTAGCAAAAGATCTTGCTGAAAAACCCAAGGAAATTCTGGTCTTGCATAAAATCAGTAAGCGGTTCGAAGGCTTCCATCCAGTCACTCACTGATCAGTCTGGCCTGGCAATGGAAGACAGCAAAACGAAAGTTGAAATTTTAAATTTAGCATTTGAGAAATCTTTCATGCAGGAGGATCGTACAAACATACCGCCATTTGAGTCTAGTACAGATTCCTGTATGGAGGGGTACAGATTCCTGTATGGTGGGCATAGTGATAGACATCCCTGGGGTTGTGAAGCAGCTGAATGGGTTGAAAATAAATAAATCACCAGGTCCCGATGGGATTCCAATTCGGTTTTACAGAGAGTACTCTGCTGCATTGGCTCCGTACTTAGCTTGCATTTATCGCTTGCCCAACGTAAAGTCCCGACTGACTGGAAAAAAGCGCTGGTGACGCCTGTATATAAGAAGGGCAGAAGGACGGGTCCTCAAAATTACAGACCAATATCCTTAACATCGGTTTGTTGCAGGATTCTCGAACATATTCTCAGTTTGAATATAATGAATTTCCTTGAGACAGAGAAGTTGCTGTCCATGCATCAGCACGGCTTTAGAAAGCATCACTCCTGTGAAACGCAACTCGCCATTTTTTCACATGATATCTTGCGAACCATGTATGAAGGGTATCAGATGGATGCCATATTCCTTGACTTCCAGAAAGCGTTTGACTCGGTGCCCCACTGCAGACTCCTAACTAAGGTACGAGGATATGGGATTGGTTCCCAAGTATGTGAGTGGCTCGAAGACTTCTTAAGTAATAGAAACTAGTACACTGTCCTCGATGGTGAGTGTTCATCGGAGGTGAGGGTATCATCTGGAGTGCCCCAGGGAAGTGTGGTAGGTCCACTGTTGTTTTCCATCTACATAAATGATCTTTTGGATAGGGTGGATAGCAATGTGCAGCTGTTTGCTGATGATGCTGTGGTGTACAGGAAGGTGTCGTCGTTGAGTGACTGTAGGAGGATACAAGATGACTTGGACAGGATTTGTGATTGGTGTAAAGAATGGCAGCTAACTCTAAATATAGATAAATGTAAATTAATGCAGATGAATAGGAAAAAGAATCTTGTAATGATTGAATGCTCCATTAGTACTGTAGCGCTTGACACAGCCACGTCGATTAAATATTTGGGCGTAACATTGCAGAGCAATATGAAGTGGGACAAGCATGTAATGGCAGTTGTGGGGAAGGCGGATAGTCGTCTTCGGTTCGTTGGTAGAATTTTGGGAAGATGTGGTTCATCTGTAAAGAAGACCACTTATAAAACGCTAATACGACCTATTCTTGAGTACTGCTCGAGCGTTTGGGATCCCTATCAGGTCGATTGAGGGAGGACATAGAAGCAATTCAGAGGCAGGCTGCTAGATTTGTTACTGGTAGGTTTGATCATCACACGAGTGTTACAGAAATACTTCAGGAACTCGGGTAGGACTCTCTGTTGGAAAGGATGCGTTCTTTTTGTGAATCGCTACTGAGGAAATTTAGAGAACCAGCATTTGAGACTGACTGCAGTACAATTTTAATGCCACCAACTTACATTTTGCAGAAAGATGACAAAAATAGGATAAGAGAGATTAGGGCTCGTACAGAGGCATATAGGCAGTCATTTTTCCCTCGTTCAGTTTGGGAGTGGGACAGGGAGAGAAGATGCTAGTTCTGGTATGAGATACCCTCTGCCACGCACCGTATGGTGGATTGCGGAGGATGATGTCTGTAGATGTAGATGTAGATGTAGATGAAGTTATTTTTGTCGGTTTATCAAGAAATTTGATTGTTATTAATCTTTTCCGCTGAGGCAATCGATTTATTTGAAACAAAGTGTTTCATTCCACACTATTGGCCAGTTTCAACTGTTTGCTGGATTTCAAGTACACGTTTTCATCTTGTGGCACATATGGCGTTATCGATGAAATGAAATGAGCATATGGCGTCGTTGGCCGGGAGGCCCCTATTCGGGGAAGTTTGGCCGCCATTTGCAATTCTTTATTCCATTCAATGCTACAATAATAAAGAACCAAAAACTAATGCAGTATTGAAAATTTACACCCCAAAAACCACACTGAAAAGCTTAACATCAGGTTGGGGCCTGCTTCATTGTGAATCTGGTCATACAAATGTACACTCTACACGGAATTCGGTATTTTAGTATGGTTTACGAAATTCCAATGCTATTGAATTATCATCTGATGTCCTGTTTCTTTATTACGTTATGTACGTTCCCGTAATGCTTTGAACGTATGAACATAGAGGCTGCCTATAGCAGTAAAAACTGTTTTTCTGGCAGTCAATGGCAACTGATGAAATGAACCTGTTTCTAATAGCTCACGGGAAAATATTGCGAATGATGGTTTGAAAAGCGTCACTGTCACTGTAAATAACCTTTTACACATGATGAATTATGTTGTGTATTAGAATGTGCAATGAATTTCTTAAATCGTAGACCATTTGACTCTCGTTTAAAACTTAAAATTTTGCTGGCGGATTTGTGTGATGTATCTTGAAGTGTAACACACACACACACACACACACACACACACACACACACACACACACCAATTTATATGCGAAACCTTAGCTTTTCGAGTGGCTAATTGATCTTCGCGACCAGTCTTATACGTGAAAGCGTAGCTTCTCTTGCAGCCACAATTGTATATTAATTTAAACCATTAACTTTTCCTACTCGTCTGTTAGCGCTATTTAATAGTGATGTTGGTGTTGACCGACAACATCACATGTCCCATGCTCAGAGTGCCTGCTTTCATTGGCTGGTGAGATCACTTGGCATGAGCTATGATTGACTTACAAAAGTGCATCACAATCTTGGTTTCAGTGCTTCGAAAACTAACTTGCCAAGTTTGGTGGAATTCGAATTTATACTTTTGTAATATGAAAATATGCAGCGTACTTGTGGCTGCATATAATTTCATTTCTGCGCTTGCAGTCGTTTACTAATGTGCTGGGAATTTCAAGCTGATGAATGTAATCTTGACCCTTCAAAGGATTGATAAGTTTTACAGGTCCGAGGGAAAGTATCCTGTCATTTAACACAGAAAAAGTGCATTTGTGTCCGGGAGAAAGTGTATTTTTAACTGGGAAACCTGAGAAAAATCCAGGAGTTTTTTCCGTGTCTGTGCAAACACCCTGATTCACGTACACCTACACGGTGTACACCTCGACTGAAGTTTCGTCTGGACCTTTTGCATGGACCTAAGGACTCTGTTAACCCTGCCATTCTCCACTGTCACTTCCTCTCTATTCCTGATGTGTTCCTGGGCTCTAAAGTTGTTTACACCAATGGCTCGATGGCTGATGGTAATGTTGGCTTCGCCTATGTCCACAGAGGCCATATTGAACAATATTCCTTGCCCGCTGGTTGCAGTGTATTCACTGCAGAGCTTTTGGCCATATCTCGTGCACTTCAGTACATCCTTTCCTGTTCTGGTCAGTCATTCCTTCTATTCTGACTACCTGAGCAGCTTACAAGCTACTGACCAGTGCTAGTCCTTTGGTAACGAACATCCAGCAGTACCTCTCTGCCCTGGAAGTCATGGAGTGGTATTTGTGTGGACCCTAGAACATATCGGAATCCCAGGCAACGTAATTACTGACAGGCTGACCAAACAGTCTACACGGAAACCACTCTTGAAGATGGGCCTCTTTGAAACTGACCTGCATTCTGTCTTAGGCTGCAAGGTTTTTGGGCTTTGGGAGACGGAGTGGTATAACAGTATGCACAACAAACTGTGTGTCGTTAAGGAGACTGTGAATGTGTGGAAGTCATTCCTGCGGGCTTCTTGCAGGGAATCAGTTGTCTTTTGTCAGCTCTGCATTGGCCATATGTGGCTCACACATGGTTACCTCCTCCGTTGCGAGGACCCACCTCAGTGTCGCTGTGGCTCCCAAATGACAGTTGCCCACCTCTTGCTGGGCTGCCCACTTTTAGCCGCTCTGCGGCGGACTTTTAACTTTCCCAGCACCCTGCCTTCAGTGTTGGGTGACAATGCCTCAACAGCAGCTTTAGTTTTTACGTTTTATTGGTGAGAGATGGTTTTATCATTTGATTTGAGTTTTAGCGTATGTCCTTTGTCCCTCTGTGTCTTTCACCACAGTGCTTTTTAGAGTGGAGGTTTTAATGTGTTGCCGAGTGGCTGGCTTGTCCTCTTTTATTCTTATGGTCAGCCAGCCATGGTAATCTGCTTTTTTGTTTTTAATCTCTCCTCCCTGTTTCTTGCATGTGTCTGTGGTTTTCTTGTCCTGCTTTGTCCATTGTAGTGTTTGTTGTCCTTCTGTCATTCTTCTTGTTCTTCCTTTCTCCTGTTATTGTCCTGCACGTCTTCTTTGTTTTCTTCTGTCCCTTGGGTAATTGTTCTGCTGGGAACGGGGGACCAATGACCTCGCAATCTTGTCCCTTTCTCCTCCTCCTCCTCCTCCTCCTCCTCATCCTCCTTCTCTTCCTCTCTCCTCTCTCCCCCCTCCCCGCACTTTTAAACCAACTAACCAACTATCCTCCTACCCCACCATCACAAACTTTGAAGACTGTCTAGCCTATGATGCATCATTGCATTAAAGTGAAAGCAATTTCAGTTATCGGTAACATAACAATATTTTTGGTAGTAGCTAGTTTCATAAAGGGAAAAATAAATGGTATTTGTATGATGTACCTAAAGGTCACAGCGTGCAATTGACTAAATTTTGACGGGATCAATACATAATTGAAAATAGAGCGTATATATCATCACATGACAAGTCTACAATAATATTTTCTTGAAATTGAGCACAGAAACTTTTACGACTGCTACTTATGTACACACAAAGTAAACGCTGTCTGGCAAAAGCGCTACTGGTGTGGAGATGAGTGTGTGGCTGAGGGACAGAGAATCTGTGCCAGGTTCCCAAATGCTTTCTGCAAGCCTTTTTTATGTGTAGTTCATATTGAAATAGCTAGGAGTAAAAGGATTGGGAAGGTAAATAAATCAAGAAGGAATAGTAAGGAGATACGTAAATAAATTTCTCAAACAACTTCGATTAATAAAGAATTAAAATTTTAATGTGAGCCACTTTGCAAGGTCACATTCACGCACTCTGTTACATATCCCCCCCACTGTCATTTGAACAAAGAAATGGATGGTACTTGTCATACAAAAATTGAAAGCAAATATACTCGCAGCACGAAGAACATATAATGAATTCAGTCTTCACACAAGTAAATAGTTTCTTCCAAAGATTTGTGGAAAACAGACTTGATTTACATTTTAAAATATTTCTTTTTTTTGGGAATTTTGATGAGTGCCTTGCATATAACAACATCACCTGAAAAATTAGTGCTGAATGCTGATTATGAATTATGCTGTGAATCATTTTTGTGTCTATCTGGTTGTGCAAGTTTAATGCGGGGATGGGGACTGCAGAAAGCATTTGGCAGTCGAACACAGCCAGATGCCTTGGTCACTATGCCAGTGGTGCTTTCTTTGAACAGTGTTTACATTATGGGTACATAAGTGGCAATCATAAAAGCTCCTTTCTAGGAAAATATGCATTTGCGTACCCAATATATGACAAAAAATGCTCAATTTTAATTTATTTGTCAATCCTCCATTTTGAGTTGATTGTACATCATGAATTTGAAGGGTGGGTTTCTCAAAAGTGGGAAGGTGCTGAATGAAAATATCTTTCTTTCATTTTAGGTTGTACTCAAGGGACCTACCAACTTTCCCCTTGTTAGACCTGTATTTGTTAGAAGAAGAAAAAAAAGGGGGGGGGGGGGGGGCGAGTATGTTACAGCTATTGGCCCTTCTTCACCTTCCTATTACCAGTCCAACCACAAAGTTCACTGCAGGTGAGGATGAGTGAATTGTCACCACTGCAGTATAACTATAGTGTAGACTGGAAGAGAGTAGTTCAGACAAATGGTGGATACATATAATAGTTCAGAACTAGACTTTTCCGTGCCATGATGCATCTTGTAGCACAATGTCTTATTTTGTTTACAGTTCTAGTACCTAGTACTGTCTCTGGTCAAGTTTATTGTGATCGATTTCCACTACGCTACATATTAAAAGTATCTGTTAGTTTTTATATCTTCCATGTCAGATACTTGCTACAGTAATGTGGTTAATTGACGAAATAGTCCATTATCATTGATACCTCCAGTATTTCCAGGCATCTAAAAAAAAAATAAGAGAGTATTCATGTACAACCCAAGAAAGACATCTTTGGGCAGAGGCGCATTTTCAATATGACATGGCAAAAAAGTACATATGTGAAGCTCAGAAATTTCTACATCTTCGTCTGTACTCCGCAAGCAACCTTGTGGTGTATGGTGGAGGATAATTTGTATACAACTTTCGTTCCCCCCTTTCCTGTGTTGATTGTGAATAGTTCAGTGGGAGAATGACTCAGTTATAAATTCATTGTTCAGTGCCGACAAGCTGGCAATATTGTGACTACCATAATCAAAGAATGTCGCTTTGCGTCAATATTTGTTACTAGAATGCACTCTTCAAGGTAGTAGATGCAATAATGGTTTTTTGTGCAAACTGGCCGCTTACAAGTGCTTGGTGTTGACTCACGTGGTATGTGTAACGGTATCGTATGATTTTGGAATAGTGGGAAGACCTTCATTCAATTAAGATTCATGATACTTCTCGTCTCATAATGGTTTGACGGCAGTGCATAACTACTGAGTAAGTCGTACTGAACAACAAAATATAATACATAATTTGTGTGTCTCCACAGTGACTACACTGACAAGGGGAAGGCCCTAGATATGACCAACAGATGTGGCTCATATTTGGCAGGTTGCTTGTGTACAGCCTAAAATGAAAGACTCAAAGATATTTGGGTTTAATATCCTTATGTTTTTGAGGAAACCACCCATTATTTTCCAGAAATCGATGAAAGTGACTATCACAAATGATGCTTACATTGCCACAATGCAAACACTGTTTACTGAAGTGCCACTGGTATAATAACAAAAGCATCTGGCTTTTTCCGTATCAAAATTGGTAGGTATAGGAGGGATCTACATTTACACCTATGCTCTGCAAGCAACTTTGTGATGTGTGGCAGAGGGTACTTTGTATATAACTGTCACTACCACTTCTCTACATTGTTGCTAATAGTTTGCAGGAAGAAAGATTGGTGGTAATCCTCTGTACGAGCTAAAATCTCTAATTTTACTTTCGTGGTCTTTTTGTGAGACCTATGTAATAGGGAGAAATGCATGTTTTGACTTGCCTACAAATGCACACTATTGGAACTTTAACAGTAAAACATAGTGTGGTGCAGAATGCCTCTTGTGCAGCATCTGACACCGGAGTTGGTTGGTCGTCTTTGTGACTCTTTCATGCTTACTAAATTAACCTATAATGAAATGAGCGGCTGTTCTTTGGAGCTTCTGTTTCCTCTATCAATCCTATCTGGTATGGATCGCACACTGATGAGCAGTATTCATGTATTAGTCGAATGAATGTTTTGTAAGTTAACTTCCTTTGTTGATGGACTGCATTTCCTGAGGATTCTTCCAATGAATCTGTGTGGCATCTGTCTTACTCATGGTTAATTTTATGTGGTCATTCCACTCCAAATCACTCCATATGTGTGCTCATAGATATCTTATGGAAGTAACAGCTTGCGGTAATTGTTCTGAAATTGTGGAAAGAGTCTTTCTGTCTTAAGTATTAGCAATTTGATAGATTTGTTTATGTTGAGGGTCAGCTATCATTCCCTGCACCATGTGTTGATCCTCTGCATGTCTTTCTGCATTTTGTTAAACTTTCTAGTGTTGCTACTTCTTTTTAAATTCGTGGAACTTGCATTATCTGCTACGTCATTTATATATTGTGTAAAGTAGTGTTGTGTCTTCTCTCTGAATATCACCACCACCCAGGGAAAGCCTCATGGAACTTAGGTTATGTACTACAAAGTTGATGTGACTTACCAAACAAAAGCGCTGGCAGGTCGATAGATACACAAACATACACACAGAATTCAAGCTTTCACAACCAACGGTTGCCTCTTCAGGAAAGAGGGAAGGAGAGGGAAAGATGAAAGGATGTGGGTTTTAAGGGAGGGGGTAAGGAGTCATTCCAATCACGGGAGCAGAATGACTTACCTTACGGGGAAAAAAGGACAGTTACACACACACACACACACACACACACACACAAGCAGGCAAAGGCAGAGTTTGGGCAGAGATGTCAGTTGAGGCGGAAGTACAGAGGCAAAGATGTCAGTCGAGGCGGAAGTACAGAGGCAAAGATGTTGTTGAAAGACAGGTGAGGTATGAGTGGCGGCAACTTAAAATTTGCGGAGGTTGAAGCCTGGCGGATAACGAGAAGAGAGGATATACTGAAGGGCAAGTTCCCATCTCCAGAGTTCTGACAGGTTGGTGTTAGTGGGAAGTATCCAGATAACCTGGACAGTTGTGCATAAAGGTTAGGTGGTTGTGTACCAAACTGCCCTTGTCCAAGATTTACTGTCTTACACTCATACTTTCTGCTGGAAAGATCACTTTGCCACGAAGAAAAATGATCCTAATCCTACTCCTAATGATCCAACTTCCCAAGACACCATCCAAATTGAACCCTGCCTGGAACAGTTCTGTCCTCCGTCACAGCGGGACCCACCTCCTCTTCCTCAAAAATCACCCTCTCCAAACCTTCCAGGAATTTCTCACTTCCAGCCTTGCCTCTCAATCTTGTCCGTGATCTGAAGGCTGACCGATCCATCGTCATTCTTCCGGCAGACAAGGGTTCCACGACCGTGGCACTTGATAGTCGAGAGTATGTGGCTGAGGAACTGCGTCAGCTTTCAGACAACACCACATACAAAGTTTGCCAAGGTAATCCCATTCCTGATGTCCAGGCGGAGCTTCAAGGAATCCTCAGAACCTTAGGCCCCCTACAAAACCTTTCACCTGACTCCATCAACCTCCTGACCCCACTGACACCTCGCACCCCTACCTTCTACCTTCTTCCTAAAATTCACAAACCCAATCATCCCAGCCGCCCCATTGTAGCTGGTTACCAAGCTCCCACAGAACGTATCTCTGCCTATGTAGATCAACACCATCAACCCATTACATGCAGTCTCCCATCCTTCATCAAAGACACCAATCACTTTCTCGAACGCCTGGAATCCTTACCCAATCTGTTACCCCCAAAAACCATCCTTGTAACCATTGATACCACTTCCTTATACACAAATATACCGCACATCCAGGGCCTCACTGAGATGGAGCACTTCCTTTCACGCCGATCACCCGCCACCCTACCAGAAACCTCTTTCCTCATTACCTTAGCCAGCTTCATCTTGACCCACAACTACTTCACTTTTGAAGGCCAGACATACCGACAATTAAAGGGAACAGCCATGGGTACCAGGATGGCCCCCTCGTATGCCAACCTATTTATGGGTCGCTTAGAGAAAGCCTTCTTGGTTACCCAAGGCTGCCAACCCAAAGTTTGGTACAGATTTATTGATGACATCTTCATGATCTGGACTCACAGTGAAGAACTCCAGAATTTCCTCTCCAACCTCAACTCCTTTGGTTCCATCAGATTCCCCTGGTCCAACTTCAAATCCCATGCCACTTTCCTTGACGTTCACCTCCATCTGTCCAATGGCCAGCTTCACTCCTCTGTCCACATCAAACCCACCAACAAGCAACAGTACCTCCATTATTACAGCTGCCACCCATTCCACATAAACGGCCCCTTCCCTACAGCCTAGTTCTTCGTGGCAAACAAATGTGCTCCAGTCCGGATTCCCTGAACCATTACATCAACAACCTGAAAACAGCTTTTGCATCCCGCAACTACCCTCCCGACCTGGTACAGAAGCAGATTACCAGAGCCACTTCCTCATCCTCTCAAACCCAGAACCTCCCACAGAAGAACCCCAAAAGTGCCCCACTTGTGACAGGATACTTTCCGGGACTGGATCAGACTCTGAATGTGGCTCTCTAGCAGGGATACGACTTCGTAAAATCCTGCCCTGAAATGAGATCCATCCTTCATGAAATCCTCCTCACGCCACCAAGAGTGGTAACCTCTTGGTTCATCCCTATGAAATCCCCAAACCACATTCCCTACCCTCTGGCTCCTAGCCTTGTAACTGCCCCCGGTGTAAAACCCATCCCATGCACCCTCCCACGACCACCTACTCCAGTCCTGTAACCCAGAAGGTGTACACGATCAAAGGCAGAGCCACGTGTGAAAGCACCCACGTGATTTACAATCTGACCTGCCTATACTGTGAAGCTTTCTATGTGGGAACGACCAGCAACAAACTGTCCATTCGCATGAATGGACACAGGCAGACAGTGTTTGTTGGTAATGAGGATCACCCTGTGGCTAAACATGCCTTGGTGCATGGCCAGCACATCTTGGCACTGTGTTACACCGTCCGGGTTATCTGGATACTTCCCACTAACACCAACCTGTCAGAACTCCGGAGACGGGAACTTGCCCTTCAGTATATCCTCTCTTCCTCTTACCGAGCACACCTCAACCTCCGCTAATTTCAAGTTGCCGCTACTCATACCTCACCTGTCACTCAACATCATCTTCGTCTGTGTGTGTGTGTGTGTGTGTGTGTGTGTGTGTGTGTGTGTGTGTGTGTGTGTGTGTGTGTCCTTCCCCCCCCCCCCCCCCCCCCTAAGGTAAGTCTTTCCGCTCCTGGGTTTGGAATGACTCCTTACCCTCTCCCTTAAAACCCACATCCTTTAGTCTTTCCCTCTCCTTCCCTCTTTCCTGATGAAGCAACCGTTGGTTGCAAAAGCTTGAATTATGTGTGTGTGTGTTTGTGTTTGTTTGTGTGTCTATCAACAAGCCAACACTTTTATAGAGGGAATTATCCCACGTGGGAAAAATATATCTCAAAACAAAGATGATGTGACTTACCAAACGAAAGTGCTGGCAGGTTATAGATACACAAAGATACACACAAAAGTCAAACTTTCACAACCCACTGTTGCTTCATCATGAAAGAGGGAGGGAGAGGGTAAGCAGTCATTCCAATTCTGGGAGCAGAAAGACTTGCCTTAGGAGGAAAAAAGGACAGGTATACACTCAGGCGCGTGCACACTCATCCATCCGCACATACAGACACAAGCAGACATTTGTAAAGGCAAACTCTTTGCGTTTGAGTAGTAGATTCTTCCCCTTCTGGCTACAGGAATGTGGCTGTTGGCTGTGCAAGCAGTCGCAACAAGCAGGTAGATGCTACTGGGAAAAGGGGGCGCCAAATTTATATTCTAGAGGAAGAAAAATTTGTTTCACAAAGCGCTTAGCATCCAGCGCACGTTGATCTATCGATCGTTTATATGATTTTGAACCGCGTCCCTGTTGGTTTTTGAACATTTAAACACATTTTAAGTTCATTTCTGAATGAATCATTAGTTGATTTTTGAATGCATGTATACTGTACTTGTTGTCTCTGTCAGCAGAATCCTCGTCGCATCTAGAAATAAACTTTCTGCAGGCAAAAGGGGATGTGGCTATACGAGCTGAGCGGAGTAAAGCCGAACAGATGAATGCCAATCACTGTTGTATTATGCAGTTGATTGGGTTTCTGAATGATTAGCGTTGTTACAATTACTAGCGAAATCCATAGATTCATTCTACCAGAATGGAAATAAACGATTACAGAAAAAACAAGTGAGAAGGATTACGTATTATCTTCTTGTTGTGCCCAAGAAAATGAAATTTTGACAGAAAATTTTTGGCCCGATCGCTACACTAGTAAGGACCAGTTGTACAGTCCCCGGCTAGCAGACGCTTAAGTCCTATTTTGGAAGCAACGCAGAAAACGTTTTGTACGAATATGTAACAACACCTAGCTGCAGAATAATCGCAGGGTAACTAAACTGGTGATTCTGGCCGGTTTAGTGAAGCTAATCAGCGAACAAATTTTGACAATGGCATGATTATGACAAGATTGTTACAATGAGGAAGCAGAAGAAACTGGGACATCATTACGGGAGAATAAGACGATTCCAAATGTGTATGAAAATTTTGTAATATTACTATTCAGTCTCATGCTTGAGAAACTGGGGTTTATGAATAAAACGTGAAACAATTTCCTAACGTAAAACTTTTTGCTTGAAGTAGGCATTTGATATTGGTACTTCATGAATTATATTCTGTCGTGTTATAAAAATAACCATTTGTGCCAAAACAGTCTCACTTATTTGGTGTATGTTACAAAATTGCTGCAATATTAGAAAGGCCTATTTTGTTTTATCTAGCATACAGTGACAAAATAGATTTATTCAGATCAAGAAACCACACCAGTCTTGGGTGTTATTTGCATTAACAGCTTTTTCGGTATTAGATAGCGAAATTTCGATTTTTCATGTAGCAAAATGTTTGACGAACTTTGGTGAGGTAATAGATTCTAGCACAGAAAGGAAAGCACACCATATAAAGCTGTGAAAAGATTAGAGAGAAAAAAAATGCTAGGAGGTAAGGATTGAAGAAATGTGTACTTTTTTGCTTGTCTCTTGTCTATATTGGTTTTATGTATCCTATATTTAATTTTATGTCACACAAAACAGCAAGTTATTAGCTAATAGACAATAGAGTGCAAATTTTCTGAAGAGTTCTTGTTCTCCCAATTACAAATAATCCCATCCACTATTAATGGTGAGTTAAAAAGAGGGGCAGGCTGTCAAACCAGCACACTGGGAACAGGAGAGGCACCACAGAACATTTCAATTTCCACTGTCCTGAATATACACTCCTGGAAATTGAAATAAGAACACCGTGAATTCATTGTCCCAGGAAGGGGAAACTTTATTGACACATTCCTGGGGTCAGATACATCACATGATCACACTGACAGAACCACAGGCACATAGACACAGGCAACAGAGCATGCACAATGTCGGCACTAGTACAGTGTATATCCACCTTTCACAGCAATGCAGGCTGCTATTCTCCCATGGAGACGATCGTAGAGATGCTGAATGTAGTCCTGTGGAATGGCTTGCCATGCCATTTCCACCTGGCGCCTCAGTTGGACCAGCATTCGTGCTGGAAGTGCAGACCGCGTGAGACGACGCTTCATCCAGTCCCAAACATGCTCAATGGGGGACAGATCCGGAGATCTTGCGGGCCAGGGTAGTTGACTTACACCTTCTAGAGCACGTTTGGTGGCACGGGATACATGCGGACGTGCATTGTCCTGTTGGAACAGCAAGTTCCCTTGCCGGTCTAGGAATGGTAGAACGATGGGTTCGATGACGGTTTGGATGTACCATGCACTATTCAGTGTCCCCTCGACGATCACCAGAGGTGTACGGCCAGTGTAGGAGATCGCTCCCCACACCATGATGCCAGGTGTTGGCCCTGTGTGCCTCGGTCGTATGCAGTCCTGATTGTGGCGCTCACCTGCACGGCGCCAAACACGCATACGACCATCATTGGCACCAAGGCAGAAGCGACTCTCATCGCTGAAGGCGACACGTCTCCATTCACGCCTGTCGCGACACCACTGGAGGCGGGCTGCACGATGTTGGGGCGTGAGCGGAAGACGGCCTAACGGTGTGTGGGACCGTAGCCCAGCTTCATGGAGACGGTTGCGAATGGTCCTCGCCGATACCCCAGGAGCAACAGTGTCCCTAATTTGCTGGGAAGTGGCGGTGCGGTCCCCTACGGCACTGCGTAGGATCCTACGGTCTTGGCGTGCATCCGTGCGTCGCTGCGGTCCGGTCCCAGGTCGACGGGCACGTGCACCTTCCGCCGACCACTGGCAACAACATCGATGTACTGTGGAGACCTCACGCCCCACGTGTTGAGCAATTCGGCGGTTCGTCCACCCGGCCTCCCGCATGCCCACTATACGCCCTCGCTAAAAGTCCGTCAACTGCACATACGGTTCACGTCCACGCTGTCGCGGCATGCTACCAGTGTTAAAGACTGCGATGGAGCTCCGTATGCCACGGCAAACTGGCTGACACTGACGGCGGCGGTGCACAAATGCTGCGCAGCTAGCGCCATTCGACGGCCAACACCGCGGTTCCTGGTGTGTCCGCTGTGCCGTGCGTGTGATCATTGCTTGTACAGCCCTCTCGCAGTGTCCGGAGCAAGTATGGTGGGTCTGACACACCGGTGTCAATGTGTTCTTTTTTCCATTTCCAGGAGTGTAGTTGATGCCATCCATTACAAAATATATGCGTTTCAATTCCAGAGAGCGAAATACCGTGATAGAAGAATGCTGCATGAAGAGGCATTGCACTGCACTTAAGACCAAATAACATGTCTTACAGTTTCTCGAACACATGTTTTATGTTTCAAACTTTTCAGAATGATGTGCCCTACAAGATGCACACACATTTTTGAAAATTCGATTTTTTTTAGTATTGACCTGGTTCACAAATATTGTAGATCCGGGGCTGATGCGCAGAGTAGCCTGAGTTGTTGTGTGTAGTCTCCACCTGACCTGTATTTACATTTAGTGATCTTGCTATTTCCCCTTCGTTACTCTCACGGAAATGAAAACAAAACAGATATCTGTGGCCAGGACGTATCAAGTGAATTAAAATACATTCACATAATTACGGAAGGCTAAAATATGTTATTTGTTTCAGATTTTATTTTATTTCCACCTTTGACAGTCCAGCATTAATCGCCTTGCAAAACAATGAAGTTATTTTTTTCTGTTTGCTGAAGAACTTTGGCTTTCATTAACCTTTTTCGCAGAGACATTCAATGTATTTGAAACGAAATTTTTAGTTCCACAGTACTGGCTAGTTTCGATTGTTCGCTGCGTTTCAGGTGCATGTTTTCATCTTCTGGCACGTATGGCATTATGCCATAATAAAGAACCAAACATGATGTATTACAGTACTGGTGCTCCAAGAAAATTTTCACCCTGAAAACCATACTGAAAAGCTTAATATCAGGTCGAGGTCTACTTCATTGGGAATTTGGACATACGAATGTGTACTTTAAGTTGCAGTTTAAACATGCACATTTTAGTATGGTTCACGAAATTCTGATGCTCTTGGAGTACCCTGTGATGTCTTGCTGCTTTTACAACCTAATGTAAGATCTTTTAATGTTTTACATGTACGTATATACGGGCTTTCTACGTCATGGTAGCTGTGCAAGTGCGGTGTTGCCTGTCACCTGGCACTCTCTGGCAACTGCTGAAACGAACCTGTTTCTAACAGGACGCGGAAAAATATTGCAAATGCTGGTTTGAAAAGCATTAATTTCAAAGTAAATATCCTTTAACATAAGTTGGTCTATTCCGAGAATGTACTATGAATTTCTTAAATCACATGAGCGTTTGTCTCTCATTTAAAAATGAACTCTTTGATGACGAGCCATTTAGAAGAATTTCGAACCCTGAAGATCGAACATTTATGTCATTATTAAAAATTTTACTGGCACATTTGTGTGATATATCTTAAATTGTAACATGCGCAAAAAAATCAACATTATATGGAGACCAATATTATATGTGAAAGCTTTGCTTTTCATGTAGCAACACTGTGTATATTAATTTAAACCATTAACTTGTGTGTTACCGCTACTTAAGAGTGATGTTGCTATTGGCTGACTAAATCACACGTCCTATGTTCTGAATATTCACTGTCATCAGCTGGTGAGATCACGTGACATGAGCTACAACTGGCTTACAAAAGCGCACCACAATCTAGATTTCAGTGATTCGGAAAGTAACATGCGGTGTTTGGTGGAATTCTAATGTATACCTTCGTAATAAGAAAATACGCAGCGTACATGTTGCTGCAAATCGAAGATATTTCCATAATGTGTCCTTTTCCCTGAATTTCGTTTTCTAAAGTTCCAGGAAATCCTACGCCCATGTCCAAAATGATAACCATTCAAAGGATTGATAATTTTTGCCAGTTCCGAGGGAAAATATACTGTCACTTAAGATGGAAGAAGTGTGTTTTCACCTGGGAGAAAGTGTATTTTTAACCGGGAAATCCGGGAATTTTTTTTTCCTTGTCCGCGTATACACTCATTAAAAAAAATGTACCGCTTTACCGTAGGGATGTTCCTTGTCCATATACCAGCTCTTTTGTGAAGAACAGGCAGCCAGTCCTTATACAATCATTGCTCTTGAAATGAGGAATATGTTTGTGGGAATGAAGGGGACACAGAGGTGTTGAATGTGTGTTTGGCAATATAAGCTGACAGATATTTTGAATATGTGAATGAATTGAAAGTACATTTTTTTGTGTTCATTTGGTTACTTCTGATCACATAATGTGATTTGGTAACAGTACAGTTCGAGGTGTTTTTAAAGCAATAGTGTCTTATTCTTTTCTTTTTGTACTGAAGAATATGAAGATAGTAGTGAAACTATCTGCCTTTTTATTTATCCCCCACCCCCCACTGGCCAGTTGGTGGGTGACCTGAGGTGCCTGCACGTCGGCACCCGGGGCGCATGCGCGCGCGCGCCCACACACACACACACACACACACACACACACACACACACACACACACACACACACACACACACACGAGAGAGAGAGAGAGAGAGAGAGAGAGAGAGAGAGAGAGAGAGAGAGAGAGAGAGTGTGTGTGTGTGTGTGTGTGTGTGTGTGTGTGTGTGTGTGTGTGTGTCCTCAGAGGCCCACCACTCCCAGAAAGAGGTCCCACTCTGGACCTCTTTCTGGTTCCCATATTTTTTTCACTGATACCAAACATCTCTAGATCCTGATGTACTTTTCCCCATGGGACTTGTATCATTTTGTTCGCTTGGTAGGTCAAAATCTTATTTGCAGCCCTTTCTGTTTTGATTATTTAAAATGTCCTTAGAAGCAATCGCTGGTAGTTGTTTGTTGCATATTAATGATTGGGCTTAACCATGTACTGAAATGTTTGATTTTTAGGCTAAGATAGGGATTTGGATTTTTAAATGTTCTGGCATAGTTGCAATGTTGTCTCCATCTTTGACTCTTTCTTCATATGCTGCCTTCTCATTGATGTTAGGCACACACTACTGTGTTCTTTTAATGCCGTCATACATTATCTTCATTGTAGCATTGATGTACAAGTACTGCCTCTCTCTTTCCAAAAAAAATTTGCAGTCTTGTCTTCTTTTCTGTATCATTTGGTTCTTCTGCTGCTTGTTTGGAATGCCAGATTTTATACGAAAAATGTTAGATCATTTGTGCAGGTGAGACATTTTGTATTTCAACTCAGTCTTTTGATAACCACATCTGAATCTGTTTGGGGTAGTGTCAAATAATTTCTTTTTCCATTCTTGGATTATTTTCTCCATGACACTTCTAAAATCTGTTAGTGCAAAACCACCTTCTCTATCGATTTCAAATGGTTGAGATAATTCTCCTACAATTTAAATGTTGGTTATGTGTGTGTGTGTGTGTGTGTGTGTGTGTGTGTGTGTGTGTGTGTGTGTGTGTGTGTGTGTGTGTGCGCGCGCGTTTTATAAGTGCTCTTTTCTTGTAATCTATTCCAATCTCTTTCAGCACATTTATAAGTGTGTCTTCATCTATGGACCTCCTTAAAATCAACACGTCATGATTGCCTTCTTATCTCCCGACATCATTTTGATTTTGATCAAGGTGTTGGTGGTGAAGATCTCTGTCTGTACATGCCTGTCATTTCCTGACTTGTGTTTGGTACTCTCTTAGTTTCTGAGCTGTGTGACTCTTGACTCTATACTGTTGTGCTTTGGAGATTATATTGTATTACAATAGAAGACAAACCTATTTGGTTGTTGATGTTTATTTTGTCCCTTCTGTTGTGTAATGGCTGAATGACTGCTTTTCTCCAGACATCTGGTATCCTTTCTGTGTTATGGAGTTGTTGATAGTGTCTCTAAAAGTTACACAACTTTGACCCCCACCCCAGTAAATTTTGGAAACTCCACAACAGTTGAGCAGTTTTTGGATATTAGTCTATTTCTGAGGGTTTTTATGGCTCTCTTGGTGGTGAATAACCTCAAAACTTCAAATTAAGGTTTGACAGCTGTCTTTAACCCTTTGACTGCTGTAAGTGCGCCACCTGCTTGGTGTGCTGAGGCACCGTGGCTTGCGGCATAATCCATCTACCTGCACTGCGAGCCTGCCCCTCAGAGCCACTGCCAGGACCAGTTTGGCCCACACTGCCCTGTGCTGAATATTTCTCGGCTGAATACGACTCGCGCAGAGCCAGCGTGAATTTTTGGCAACTTCGAGCTGTAATATCTTGGGGCAATAGTTTTTGTAAAGAAATAAAATTTGTCCATTGTGTACTATTTTATGCATTCTCTTAAGAATAACAATGAAAAGAAAAAAATTTTAAGTTTGGCTTTTTGCATCTCCTGAACTAATGCTAAGATGAATGTGAAACTTGACATGTAGCAACTTAACAACACAAGGTTCTTCACTACAAAGTTTCATTTCCATAACACTTTTCAGTACTGAATGAATTAGGCGCAAAATTGAAGATTTTACAAAAATATCAAAAATGTGTTATTTTCATTCCGATTTTGCTAAAAAAAAAATATGCTCTGTAAAACGTTCCAAGTTGTACAACTGGAATGAAATTGGGCACAAAAATTGGGCCCGAAAACAATGTAAAGTTCGGGTTAGCATAACTAGTAGTGCGAACGTATGTTGAAAATGAAATTTAGAGTGCAATAGACTGACTGCACAACGATAAGGAATAGAAATTTTTATTTCCCTTCTATTTTCCAATAATCTACAAATTCCAGGATGAGATTTTCACTCTGTAGTGGAGTGTGCGTTTATATGAAACTTCTTGGCAGATTAAAACTGTGGGCCGGACTGAGACTCGAACTCAGGACCTTCGCCTCTCGCGGGCAAGTTCTCTACCAACTGAGCTACCCAAGCACGACTCACGCCTCGTCCTCACAGATGTACTTCTACCAGTACCTCGTCTCCAACCTTCCAAACTTTACGGAAGCTCTTCTGCGAACCTTGCAGAACTAACACTCCTGAAAGAAAGGATATTGCAGAGACATGGCTTAGTCACAGTCTGGGGGATGTGTGCAGAATGAGATTTTCACTCTGCAGCAGTGTGTACGCTGATATGAAACTTACTGGCAGATATAATCTGCCAGGAAGTTTCAATGTACAGATTATTTGAAAACATGTTGATTTTTATGAAAAGATTAAAACAGGGTATATTTGATATTTCTTTTTCAAATACAATATTCTATTAATGCTTCAAAGGCAGTCTCATTTGAACAACAAATTTTAAGCCCCCACCCTCCCCAGAACAATGAGTTTAATTTTCAATATTGCCTAACAGAGACAAAGTAGCAAGAAAAATCGCACTGAGAAGAGTTTTAATTTTGGTATGTTTTTTCTTGTTGATCAAAGGCGTGTTAATTATTAAAATGTATCGTAGGCAGATTAATATATGGGTTTTGTTATACTGGCGCAATGTACTCGGCGTAATAACATTTGTCACAGTACAAGTATTGTGCCATCTCAATCACCAAGTCCATTAATTTGCCAGTAAACTGCTACATATGAAGAAGTCACGCTTCGTTTGAATAATTTTACACCTGTTGCATCTATTTCCCATCCTTCTTTTCGATCCGGGCTTTGGACCAGCAGCACTGACGAAGTTAAAAATAGATTTATGTATATAATTTTTTTTAATAATAATTCATTCAGAAGCGTCAGTAACTTTCTCAGATTTAGTTTCCAATAATTAATAATGCTTCTTTGTATGGTGAGCCTCAAAGCAGGTTAAAACACATAATGGAATGTTGCAAGTTTTGCATTGGTATCTAGTTTCCCAGCGCACTTTCTGTTTTGTGCAAACCACGCATCTGCGCGCTAGCGTACTTTTCTGCAAATGTTCACTCATGATAACGGGCTGGAAAATGTCTCCCTGTGAATCACAGAGGATTCTCGTCATCGTAGCCCCTTCCCCTAGCACCTTTTCTCCGTTCTGTAGCATATTTTTCTACAATCTCCCTCACGAGAGAAAGGTGAAACTCTGCGAGTGCCAGTTTTCGCCCTGTTACTGACCAGTGGAGAGCATGAGCATTTAGTATGCACAGCTCCAGAATGTGAAAAAAAATATTTCTTTTACTATTTCACAGTCTTACACACTGATCCCATTGAGCTCAGTAACATGTCACATTGGTCGACTGCACCAATACTCGAATTGTAATCTACAATACATTGTGGTTTCTTTATTTTTTCACCAGTATTTCTATCAGTCTTCTCTGTTTCAACCATTTGTGTTGTGTGACTTGTGGTCAACATGTACATCTCTCTCTTATCACACCACTTGATAGCAAGGACATTGTCAGTGGACCTAAACTCAGTTTCTCCTCATTTTAATTTCTTCTGCAGTTTTGGTATGTTGCGCTTATTCTTATGAACAGTGCCACATGCTGCTGTTCAGTGGTTGTGAAGCCAGAGGAACAGGTCCGGGCGGGAGTGCCAGTTTTTGACATATAGAATATGACCCTGTTCCAAGTATGGTCCCATAAGAGTTGCCACTACGTCGCCCGTTTTTCCTAAATTGTGCAAACCCAATATCTGTAGTTGCGCCTGTATATACAATAAAATCTAAAATATACCCACTCTGACAGTCACACAGTACAAATGTCTTTATTCCGAATCTACTTGGCTTGGTTGGAATAAATTGCTTAATAGATAAACATATTTTGAACAGCAAGAGACTTTCATCTATACAAAGCTTGTGATGTGGGCGAAATGAATTACGAAATGTCTTACGAACTTTGTCAACAATCGTCCTAATTTTAAATAGACTGTCGCCACCAGTACTCACAGACTTATCACTGAAGTGTAACATTCTCAGAAGTAGACAAATACGGTCTTGGGACATACTTTCACTGAAAATCGCTGTGTTCAAAAGTGTATCTCTGGACCAATAATCACTTACTTTTAACTTCTTAACTTTTGCCATTAGAAGGCAAACAGCAACAAAACAATACAATACATTTCCTCAAATCCAGTGTCTTTCCACTTTGACAGTCAAGAATTCACAGATTCTGTAGTATTTTCTCTGGTGTAAACGTAAAAATGATTTGTTTCGTCTGCAATGAATTGCAACCAGTTCTTGAGACATAAATATCACAAAAAATGAAAAAAATGGTTGGGTCAGTATCTAACTGACTTTGTGTACTGGACTCGAGTGTTGATGTAATGGTTTAACCGCTGGAAGTCACTTTCTTTCCAGTCAAATGTGTCACGTAAGCGTGCTCTTTTCTGAACCGTGTGTTGGTGGTTTTTTTCTCCTCTCGGGTTCAGAGGAGCTGCTGCTGATTGTAATTTTTGCTCTCCCCTCTGATGTAAAGGGCTGAGGACTACAGCTTACAGATTCTGTTGAAGACTCATCACTATTAGCAACGTCAGATAATTCACACTCACTGTCGCTCTTAGTGAGCGTATCCAGGATTTCTTTATTTGTTCAACCATGGTAACATGACATTTCTCACATAGAAAACTGACAAAAATACAGGAATCTAAGTAGAATTATAAAGGGAGGGAACACAGCAACAAACGGTGGCGCTTAGGTGGCTGTGACTCAGCGCGCCTAAACTTGTCCCTAACGGTGGGAAGACTGGTGGCGTGGGACGCATAAACACGTCCTTAGCGCTGCATGGAAGACCCAGTGCAGCGTGTATACACGTCAGGCGCGCCAAGGGAACGGCGAGCCACGATGAGTTTACATGTCCCCAGTAGTCAAAGGGTTAATGTTGTTGTTCTTGATGTTCTGTTCATTTTCCTGCAGTAATGTTCTTTGAAATTTCTCTCAGCATTTATGAAGGTTTTGTCTGGTCTTTTCCTTTGAGTCCTGAATTCTTAGAAGTTTGCTCTAATAGAGTTCAACTTCTTCCATGTTTATCTTCCCATAAAGCATCTTCACATTAATCATTCCACCATAGGTGCCTTTTCTTTTTGTCAAGAAAGAATCTGATTTGCTGCTGCTTGGATTTTTTGAGGCATTTTGTGCATCCGGTTCTTTCTAATCTTCATCTGTTACTTCCTGATGGTAATATACTAGTTGTCGTATATTATTCCCATTCAGTTGTTTTATCCTCTGCTTTGGTATTTTGAATGGTTCCCTGTTAATAATATTATTGAAAATAAGTTTAATTTTAATTCTTGTTAAGATAGTGGTCTGAATCAAAGTTAATTACTTGCTATACTCTTAAGTTTATTATCTCTGTACAGCTTGTGGTTGTTACACGACAAATTTGGAACGCTCCCAACATTGAACTTGGCAACTGCCATGTTTTCATTTGTTTTAACGTCCTTTTTGTACTACATGGACGTAATTTTCATATTGAATGGTTTATAGAATAGTAGTAGTAGTTTTCTTATTGTAGTTACTGCTCCCATTTTATTCATTTGTGGCACAGTCTGAAATATCTTGGTATTCTTTCTTACGACAGTTTTTGGATTTGTTTGTAGTCCTAAGTAATTGTAAACAGACAATGCATAAGACATTGTATTTTTAATCATTTGACCCACAGTGCAAAATAAAGATCACCTATTTCATTGGTTGTGGTCAACAGTATGTGTAATAAAATTTTTAAGTGCACTGTTAGGTTGTGCTTCACTTTTTTCTTTTTCATTGAATAACTACAGCAGAAGTTTAGTATACAACAAGTGTACTTCTGCTGACATTTGATTCTAATTTTTACATGTGGAAATGCAGAATAATCATCATCATCATTATTATTATTTTTATTTGCAGGGTGTAACTTACTGTGGTACTTCAAAAGCCAGTAATCTTACAATGGAAAATGTTCCTTGGCATGAAGAAGTTGTGAATTTTGTACAAAAACTTGCTGACCGCCTTAAAGACTATGAAATTGCAGCTGAACATGAACATTCAAATTGTGTTCTCATCGCACATACAAAGGTAAGGACAATTGCTACTACAATTATGAGAATAACATTTTTTTATTAGTGTTGTTACTACTACTACTACGCAGATGAGATGTAGGTGGTTAATGTGATCATTAAACATTTCTATTGTTTCAGTTCAAAGTGAATGGTACTTGGCACACATGGATAGACTATGAAAAATTTCATCAGTTGGTAAATGTCTTTTATGAATCAAATGGAACAGCAAACTTTACTGCATTGGTGAGTGTATTTATATGTTGCAAATTTCAACAATTGAATTCTTGAGAATTCAAAATGAATGTGGGGAAATTTTAGTGTAATGTTTCTTATATTCACACGCAAAAGGGGTGGGGGTGGGGGGGATGGCGGCAGGCTATATCATTCTGATGGTGCCAAGCCACATGGGAATTAAGGGGAATGAAACGACGGATCTAGCAGCCAAGGAGGCATGTCATGTTCTTTAGTTAGTTCAGTGTTCTGTTGTTGTTGTCTTCAGTCCTGAGACTGGTTTGATGCAGCTCTCCATGCTACTCTATCCTGTGCAAGCTGCTTCATCTCCCAGTACCTACTGCAACCTACATCCTTCTGAATCTGCTTAGTGTACTCATCTCTCGGTCTCCCTCTACGAGTTTTACCCTCCACGCTGCCCTCCAATGCTAAATTTGTGGTCCCTTGATGCCTCAAAACATGTCCTACCAACCGATCCCTTCTTCTAGTCAAGTTGTGCCACAAACTTCTCTTCTCCCCAATCCTATTCAATACCTCCTCATTAGTTACGTGATCTATCCACCTTATCTTCAGTATTCTTCTGTAGCACCACATTTCGAAAGCTTCTATTCTCTTCTTTCCAAACTAGTTATCGTCCATGTTTCACTTCCATACATGGCTACACTCCAAACAAATACTTTCAGAAACGACTTCCTGATACATAAATCTATATTCGATGTTAACAAATTTCTCTTCTTCAGAAACGCTTTCCTTGCCATTGCCAGTCTACATTTTATATCCTCTCTACTTCGACCATCATCAGTTATTTTACTTCCTAAATAGCAAAACTCCTTTACTACTTTAAGTGTCTCATTTCCTAATCTAATTCCCTCAGCATCACCCGATTTAATTTGACTACATTCCATTATCCTCGTTTTGCTTTTGTTAATGTTCATCTTATATCCTCCTTTCAAGACACTGTCCATTCCGTTCAACTGCTCTTCCAAGTCCTTTGCCGTCTCTGACAGAATTACAATGTCATCGGCGAACCTCAAAGTTTTTACTTCGTCTCCATGAATTTTAATACCTACTCCAAATTTTTCTTTTGTTTCCTTTACTGCTTGCTCAATATACAGATTGAATAACATCGGGGAGAGGCTACAACCCTGTCTCACTCCTTTCCCAACCACTGCTTCCCTTTCATGCCCCTCGACTCTTATTACTGCCATCTGGTTTCTGTACAAATTATAAATAGCCTTTCGCTCCCTGTATTTTACCCCTGCCACCTTTAGAATTTGAAAAAGAGTATTCCAGTCAACATTGTCAAAAGCTTTCTCTAAGTCTACAAATGCTAGAAACGTAGGTTTGCCTTTTCTTAATCTTTCTTCTAAGATAAGTCGTAAGGTCAGTATTGCCTCACGTGTTCCAACATTTCTACGGAATCCAAACTGATCCTCCCCGAGGTCTGCATCTACCAGTTTTTCCATTCGTCTGTAAAGAATTCGTGTTAGTATTTTGCAGCCGTGGCTTATTAAACTGATAGTTCGGTAATTTTCACATCTGTCAGCACCTGCTTTCTTTGGGATTGGAATTATTATATTCTTCTTGAAGTCTGAGGGTATTTCTCCTGTCTCATACATCTTGCTCACCAGCTGGTAGAGTTTTGTCATGACTGGCTCTCCCAAAGCCGTCAGTAGTTCTAATGGAATGTTGTCTACTCCGGGGGCCTTGTTTCGACTCAGGTCTTTCAGTGCTCTGTCAAACTCTTCACGCAGTATCGTATCACCCATTTCGTCTTCATCTACATCCTCTTCCATTTCCATAATATTGTCCTCAAGTACATCACCCTTGTATAAACCTTCTATATACTCCTTCCACCTTTCTGCCTTCCCTTCTTTGCTTAGAACTGGGTTGCCATCTGAGCTCTTGATATTCATACACGTGGTTCTCTTCTCTCCAAAGGTCTCTTTAATTTTCCTGTAGGCAGTATCTATCTTACCCCTAGTGAGATAAGCCTCTACATCCTTACATTTGTCCTCTAGCCATCCCTGTTTAGCCATTTTGCACTTCCTGTCGATCTCATTTTTGAGACGTTTGTATTCCTTTTTCTTGCTTCATTTACTGCATTTTTATGTTTTCTCCTTTCATCAATTAAATTCAATATTTTCAGTGTTCTATCCAAATGAATATTATCATCTCACTATTGAGGTACAGTGTTTCACATCTACAGACAGCAGAGTGACTGGAAATTACAGACAGGAAGCTGCATCTAGTTAAGTCCATAACGCGGCTATGGTGTACCTCCTTCCACCCACAGAGGTGGGATGTGGTTCTTCCCACTCATATTTGCGTAGGACACAGCCCTTTAACACATGGATTTTTACTTCAGCAAGAGGCCCCTCCAGTGTCTGCTGCATGTGGTATGCAGATCACAGTTCACCATGTTTTAGTAGACTGTATTTTTTATTCAGACGAAAGGGCAGCTGTTCATTTGCTGATCAAATTGTCCTTATTTTAACTGTTAGTGATACATGTGGTATGTCCTTTTAACATTTTGTGCAGTGACGTGTTCCCTAAAGTTTTTGGGTGGGTTTTTCTGTTATTAGGGTGGCTTGTTCATGCATGTTTAATATAAGTTATTAGTCAGCAGTCACATCTTCCTGTGAATCTATTGTAGTTTTCCTCTTATTTTGTGTTTTCATTAAAAATTTTAGGACATTTGACCATTTTAATGATGTCTTACAAGGTGTGACAAGATTTGAGCTAGTGAGATTGTACAGATGATTGTGTGTGTGCGTGTGTGTGTGCGTGTGCGTGTGCGTGTGCGTGTGCGTGTGCGTGTGCGTGTGCGTGTGCGTGTGCGTGTGCGTGTGCGTGTGCGTGTGTGTGCGTGTGTGTGCGTGCGTGTGTGCGCGTGCGCGTGCGCGTGTGTGTTTGCGCGCTGCAATTTTCTTCCAGATTGCTTCCTGCCTCTTTTATCACATTTCTTCATTTTAATCACATGGGCATTGATACCTCACTGTTGAGTACCCCATAAACTAGCTAATTACACAAATGCACCCTTCTTTTCATAAACAATTTTCAGATGGATTTGCCTTTTATGTCTTATCTGATCAGCTGCTGGTGTCATTGAAAAAAAAAAAAAAAAAAAAAATTGTTTCAGGACTATATGCATCCAACTCCTGAATGGGCAGTATATGGTGCTGTGGAAAGAGGCTTTGATCCTATTGAACAACGCTGGCATCGCAAGAATGTCAAGAAAGACATATCTGGCTGCTGATAGAGTAAACTTGAACAGAGAGCACTCAAAGATAAACAGTAATGGACAAACAATTGCCTAAATGTGATCAGGTGCCTTTTAACTGACAAAGGATGAGCAAGACAATGCTAATAAATGGGAAGAATAATGCTCCATACTGGAGTGAGTGTTCCTGCTTATTAGTAACTTTGAGATAATGTGTTATATTGTGATGTATAGTGAGAGAAAAGAATAGTAAATGTTCTTGATTATCTTAAAACAGTGAATGTGTGAAACAATGCAATTATGTATTTTTAAAGATGTAAAGACTGGGTATGAAATTTGTGTGCATATTATGGACTTCAAATGATTCAGTATTGCACTGGAATATTTATTTGATTATTTATTGGTTAATATTTATGAGAACCAAAATCACCATGATGAAGTTTCAAATTTTTTTATGAAAGAAAATAATGAATATTTAATGCGGCTGATTTTTGTTGACAAGCTAAATTCTGTGTGTAGGTGCTGAACTTTGTGTTAGAATCTCACCCTGGTGAATGAAATGTTTCAACTGTATGTTTGAGTGTGTGCAAATATAAATATTCATAAGTGTATTTGCCTCCTGTGATTTCCTGTGACACAAAAGGAGATAAGAGAATCAGTAGTTTAGGACAATGAAACAACCTGTATATTAATATGGGCACAGTAGTTACTTGTGCCTAGAAAGTGTTTGCAGAAAAACAACAACTTAAGTAAATACAAAAATAAAATGAACAAACAGCAAAGGTACTCTATAAAATTGAATAAGTTACCATGTTGATACATGTTACGAACAAAGATTCCAATCTCTGAGAAAGACTCTAGGAAGACAGTGGACATGCAAAAATTTACTAGCAACTGAAGCGGATTTTTATTCTACAAAAATGTTTCTCATTTGTGGATGTTTAGCTGTCAGATATTTTGCATCATTAACATCAATGAAAAATCATTGTCCATTTCACTCTCAGCCCATGTTGGATTATTTTTATTAGATACTATCACTTTATTGACTCAGCGTGGTAAGATCATAAAAGACTGTCAAACCCTACTAGCATCCACTTCCAGAAAAGTTTAAATTTAATACAGACTGCCAGCAAAGAGTACAAATGTTACTGCTGTGGAGCTGCTCATTACATTATGATGTAGATGCTATGAGGAGGTGGTGATTGTATCCTCAGCTGCTAACTTAACTCTAAAAGAAAAATTGGGAATGAAATCTTAAACACCTGCAAAAGTAGGTGCAGAACAAGTGACAATGCAGTTCTTGTTTTATGACCTGGAATGAATTCAAGCTCTTTCCTTTCTCCATGATACCTGGAGGAAAGGGCATGGACAGAAAAATATATATGCTAAAATTTCTCTCGTGCTCTTGGGAACCATAAATAACTGGTGTAGATAAGTGCAAACACTGAAAACCTCTTCATTATGAACATTATGGTTCCTGTTCACAAGAAAATCTTGTTAGTATTACATGAATTTTAGTACCCATGTTATTAGGTCTTAATATGTTCTCCATGCATGCCAAGATGATCCCCTTGAAACGAACGATACAGATTTTCTTCCACCATCCACGTCAGTCCAGTCATCTGCTCCATCTCTTATGAGCTTGTTGCACTAGAATATTAAAACTTGATTTCATTTCCTTTTGAACTCCGCATGCCCAGAAGAAAAAAGTTATTTTAATGACTCGCACTGCTGTATCGTATGTGATCTGTGTGAGGTCATAATTTGTTGGACGCCTACTGCAGCAATTTTAGTTCAAAATCACACCAGCAGTGAAGATCACCATGGAGTAAAGAATGACAAAAATGTTTTGTACGTTCTTCTGTAGTTCAGTGAAGCTTTCGTATTGCATCTAAGAATAAATAACAGCCTGTTAAATTTGTGTGCGCGTCTTCTTCAGACAGAAGAATATTCACAAATTCTATAAGTAGTGTGATCATGACACGCTTCATCTTTTCTTTCGGGCAGAAAAGAATTACTTTTCATAGAGTTTTTGTCTTGAAGGAAAACTTCCTGTGCTGATATCTACAGTGAGAAATGCTGTTTCAGAGAGTTGATACAGTGCCAAGCTTGAAGGAATATTTATAAGGAAAGACTATTGCGAGTGGTGGTGGTGGTGGTGGTGGTGGTGGTGGTGGTGGTGGCAGCGGTGGCGGTGATGGTACAGAAGTAGTGATAAAGTAGTTAAAAAGATTTTATGGAACTCTTCTATTATACTGGGATCAAAATTCTCATAAACAGGTTCACAGATATCAGTGGTCATAATATATAAAAGTAAGTCTAAGAATAAGTTTTAAAAACACATGAAATTGATAGAAAACATTTAGTGCTTCAGAAGTACTTTGTGGTTTCCAGTATTTACTTTCTAGCACTTTTCACTTCATTCTCTCAGTATCAGCAAATACACACTAGAAACTTTATTAAAACTGTGAATCAGGACTCAACATAGGCAGCACTCTTAAACTAAATGATTGAGAAAAGAATATTGCCCACTTAAGGCAGTTGAAAGGCTGAGTCTTGGTCTGACATGTAGATTTAATGTCGGGAAGTTTCATAACAATGCGCTCTGCACTGCAGAGTGAGAGAGTCATTCTGGAAACAACTATGCTATGGCTAGCAGTTCCTCTACAATAGATTTTCTTCCAAGAGTACCAGTCTTTACAAGTATGTAGAAGAGCTTATGCAATGATAGGATAGTAAAAGAAAAGAGTATCAGAACTGAAGTGGAAAAAATACAAGAAAGTAATTTTGATCTGCCCATACTGTTCTTGTACCAGTTAGTCTTGATTCATTTTAGATAGGCACTTGCTGCAGTCATTACCACCAAATAGAATATTCCACTTAGCTCCCACTATGTAAAACTATGGCCTAGATTAATTTTCTCTCCACATATCCCTGTAGACCAAACTCCTCAAATATATGAATTCAGCATAATTTTGAATAATTTCTTGTTGTGTGTATGGAGCATTGTGATGCAGCTTCTGCCACTGTAGTATTTGTTGAATAAAATGTGTACCAGTTGCACTTCTTATTTTAAAAACTATGAGCATTTTGAGCTGCCAGGCCATTGTCTGGTGGTATGCCACTTGGCCTGAGGGAACAAAGAATGATCATTCATCTTTCATCAAAACTTGTAAATGACAGAGTGTGGAAACAGTAGATTTTCCTTTTTAATAGCAGGTAGTGTCAGAAAGTGCTCTTTCCAGTGGGATCCCAAAATTTTGCGAATAAGGTAGTCTGTGATAGAAACAATGTCAATTATAGCACACCCCACTGCAGTTTGTTGAGCATTTGCAGCACACTTAACACTGAGTAAACACCCATGATGTATCCTTCAGCTCTCTCTCTCTCTCTCTCTCTCTCTCTCTCTCTCTCTCTCTCTCTCTCTCTCTCTCTCCCTCTCTCCCTCCCTCCCCCTCCCCCTCCCTCTCCAACCCATCTTCCATCCTCTGCCACATTAATCCAGCTCAGTATGGGCTCAGACTGATGGAAAAATACTCAACAACTAATTGGGAAAGGACCTTGCAAGCAACCTGTTCCCAGCATAACTTATCCTTTCAGCACCCACTGCAGATAGATTGATGTCCTCACTCCACATGAAATTGTCCTGGACTCAAACTCCTAGATACTTGATGGCTTTGACAGATTCCAGTCACTGCATGTTCAGTGCATAGTCAAATGATAACAAATCTTTCTGTGGCTTTGAACGGCAGGTAACACCTGGCATGGGGACTCTAGTCAGCTGTCGGATTTGTCCACCTACAATCCTTACCACTGTGACCCTGTTCCAGAAATCCAACAGGATCTCCAGTCTCTCTTCAGATTCTTAGGCCCATCTCAGAACCTATCCCTTGAGTGTCTCTCCTCTCCTCCCTCAACCCTGCCACTCCCCGCACTCCTACCTTCTACATGCTTCCTTAAATCCATAAACAAGAGTTTAGGAAATCCCATTGTGGCTGGTCAATGTGCCCCCACTGAGGGGAATCTTTTTTCGCACGGACCTCAACACCTTCAGCCTATTACCTGTAATCTATCCTCTTATTTAAAAGGCAAACTATTTCCTCCATTGACTCTCCACACTTCCTGTACCTTTACCACATGCTGCCCTGCTGGTCACAATTTATGCGCCTACCTCTTTATTAACATTTCAGTGCTCATGGCCTTTCCACTTTCCCATTGCCTGAATGACTCTAAACCTACAATGTCCTTCCTGGTCAATATGACCAATTATATTCTCGCCCACAATTATTTCTTCTTTGAAAGCATCACCTATAAACAAATCTATTGTATTGCTATGGGCATCAACATGGCATCATCCTGTGCAATCTGTTGTTGTGCCATATAGATGAATCATTCCTACCAACCCAGAAATCAGAATCAGTTCAGGCCTGTTTATAGTATTCTGGACACATTCAAAGTTTGATTGAAAATAAATGTCAAGATGGTATGGCAAATGAGTAGTGCTTTCTTCAAATTAACAGTTTTCATTCTTGCTTTACATTATTACGTGGTGTCGATGGTAGATACCTCAAGCCGCATGCTAATCTGGAACACTCCATCCACAGTTGGAGATGTGACCCAACTTTAAGAAAGGAAGGCAGGAACCTACACCGCTCTTGGCGTTATGAAGTCTAGCTGCAGATGCTTCTGGAGCTCCTACCATCAAATTGAATGAGAAAATGAACAAGAGTAACCAGTACACACAGCTAATACTTTGTTGGCCTGGAAGAAAGGGAATTAGTGTTTGTTCCGTTCACACTTCACTCGGTCATAGTCTTTAGTATGTTAATTTTCATGTGTGTCTGTGTTATCACTACATGGTCCAGCTTAATTCCAACAGAAGTAATGTAATTGATAAAGCACACTGCACCACAGTTCACTGTTATCAGTCTATAAGTGATGTACGTGATTGCATTTCATTTTGTCAACATTCTGTTACATTTCATGGCGTGACAATTTCAAAACATTGAAAGAGTTTGAAAGGCACTCACAGAGCATGGCTTTTTCATCACTGCTCACATTCATACAAAATGTTGTATCGGTCCACTTATAGATTTGTGCTGTAAACATCTTTCATACACAGTTCATGTTTAGCATAATCAAGTAAGCACCCTCCTTTTTTCTGTACTTAAATGTGAGCAGTGACACACGTTAGTACAATTTGTGTCCAATGTTATTAGCTACATTTAGTTAGCGATTGGAATACATCTTGCCAAAATTTACAGTTGATGCATTCTCACATGATCGTCAATTAGAATTCTCATTTAAATCAAAGGGAAATGTCCTCTGCAGAAAGTAAGACCACTTGAACACACTGGGCTATAAGTGTAGAGTATGTTGTACAATGTTGTTTTCATTCCTATAGTCTTGTACCTTCAGCCTCTGCCTTTAACATGATAAAAAGAGGACCCAGCACCCATAAACATGTGTTTGATTTACCAACAGGAAGCAAGAAAGAAAGAAAAAAAGCCTTTAACAATTTTAAGCACAACTCGAAACAGCAATCGGACAAAAATCATCCCGAATTGTCTCTACAAAGTGGCAAACATCAATTGGTACTCCACAGCACATGCACCTAGCCTAAGTGGTACACATACACACATTCATAGTCATAGTATGACTTCAGTATGTTTTCGTCTTATATTCAGCTAATGGGCTTCTTACATAACATATTCAAATCACACACACACACACACACACACACACACACACACACACACACACACAATAGTGACATAATTACATACAAAAACAAGTTGGATATTAAGTTTGTTAATGTGATTTTATCACAGGCAAAAACCTTCATTTAATGAAGGTTCTTTAAAGAGTCTGATGGACGTGAATGTTTCTAGTACACAAAGTTTTGCACCCTTGAAGCGTGTTCATTTGTTTCGGTAAAGTTTTGTACACTTCAAGAGTGTTCATTGGACTTCAGTTTACACGTGATACATACATAATAAATATAAAACTAACTAGGAACAAGAGGAAATGATGAGGAAGAAGAAGAAGAAGAAACTCGGGACCCCGTGCTCGGGAAACGAGAATAACTGATGATTACTATTTACATGGATCACAGTGAAATGCTAATTATTAAACTGCAAATCGCTTTATGGCAATGTGAGGGTAAAGTCCTTTTACCTTCAATGTGTCTGGATTTGCGAGGATATTACATCCTTCATGTGGGATGTTTACTATCTCATATGGTCCTGTATACAGTAACTGCCATTTTTTGTTCTGCAGTTTGAGAAGTGGAGCTTTATGGGGTGTTTTAAATAAGACTAAATTTCCTATCTGGTAGGATTGGGATTTAGAAATAGTTGTCGTACTTGCTCTTTCTGATACTGGCTTGTTTTGCAAGGATGCTGAGACCTTGTTCCAACTTAGCATCTTGTGTTACTGGGTCTCTCAGTATCTGAGGTAAATGATCTATCCACTCATTTGCCTCATTGTTTGCGAACATCAGTTCAGATGGTGAGAATACTGCCGAAGTGTGGGGCAAATGATTGCAGGTAGTTTGAAAAGAGATACATAATCTATGCACTTAGTATGTTTGGAAGAGACATAGGTTCTAATGAAACAATTGGATTCCTTGAATGTTCTTCAATGGGATTACTTTTTGTACGAAAAAGTGAAATTAATGTGTGTTTGATGCCATGAAACTGCATAGAAGGCCTCCATTTCTTGCTGGTGAAGTAGGATGCATTATTGGAAATTCTGAGTCGGCTTTACTGATGGACAGAAAGTAACCAGAGATGATCTTGTTCAGAATAGAAGTGGAAGTTGTACACTTGACAGGATACAATTTAATATGTTTGCAAAAAAGGTACACTGCCATAAAATACTTTAGCCCCCCCCCCCCCCCCCCATTCTAGATGTGAGTAGCAGACCTGTAAAAAGGGCAGTTAATTGTAGGGGTTTCATGAACGGAATAGGATGTAATTCAGTTTTAGAGCATACATTGTTGGCCTTGGTTTTCTGAAAAATGACACAGATTCTGATTAACTGTTGTACATGTCTCTTCAAGTTCGGATAATAGCAGTATCTGGCTATTTCACTTACACATTTGTTAATACTGAAATACCCACAGGAGTTGTGTGTATAGCAGATGAAATAGTCTAACTTGCCTGTTGGTATACAGATGCACAAGTTGTCTGCTTTTACACGTCCTGTCTGAAGAATAACACTTCCTCTTGCAATCGATATTGTAGGTTAAATGCGCTCATGGGATATGCCGTGGTTCCCTCTTTTACATTTTGCCATAGCGAATCTGCCTCCTGCAGTTGTACTATGTACTACCACATGTTTAAAAGTCACTGTTTATAACTGGAATCTTTTATCAACTGTATTCTGATGATTGCTCAACCATATATGTGAATTCTGGGAGTCCTGTGGAAGGGTAGAGAAAGAGTCTGCAACAATGTTGGTGAATTTCGAAATCGTAGTCCTGGAGCATCAATGTCCAATGTTACAGTCGTACTGCATGCCAATAGGAAACTTAAAGCTTGGTGGTTACAGAAGACCTTCACATCCTTGCCATAATAATACTTTTTGAAGGCCCATACAAACTGCAAGTGCTTTCAGCTTCATCATTGTGTAGGCTCTCTCACATCCTGACAGTACTTTGCTTGCTAACCCAATAATTCGTACTTCCGTCTTGCCCAGTGATTCATCAGTCTGGAAAAAGCAAGTGCCTAAGCCCAAAGGTGAGGCATCTGTTGCAAGACTAAAATCTTTAGTCATGTTTGGGTGTTGCAAGATGGCAGAATTTACAAGTGACTGATTTTATCAAAGTCTTCTTTACACACATTCTTTCAACATCAATGCACATTCTTCTTTATAAGACTCAGTAGTGCCTCACTATTGAGTAACTGTGCAGGAGCCAAATACCCAAAGAAGAAAGCCAGTCACATAAAAGCTATGAGTTGCCTCTCATTTCTTGGGTATGGGACCTATTTTATTGCATCAACTTTTTCCCAGTTCAGGTACTATATTTTGGGGCGAAATTATATGGCTCAGAAATTTTATTTCATGCCATCTGAACTTAGATTTCTTTAAGTTGGTGCTTATGCCTGCCTCCGCAAACTTAGCCAACACTTTGTCACTCAATTCTAAATGTTCCTGCCAAGTGGCATTCACAATAAGCAGATCATCAACAGAAATTTTCACAAGATCTAACAGCTCAGGTCCAAGCACTGTATCGAGCATGTCAATAACCACAGCTGCACTTACGTTCAAACCAAAGAACTCTAAACTGTTTACTACCAGTGAATACGAATGCAATGTATTTTGTCGATCTCTCAGCGATTTGCCAGTACAAATATTGTAAATCAATCCAGGTAAGGTACATGGTTCTGAAGAATTTCTGGAGCTGTTCTTCCAGGTTCTCTGGTCTGGTCCTGGCAGACACAATGATTTTTATTGATAACAGGTGCATCCAGCACCAAGTAAATGCTACTGTCTGGCTTAGCCACAGCTAACATTGGCCTGCTGTAGGGTGAGAAATAAGTCTCCATCAGACCCCACTCTAGCATTTTCCGTAATTCCTTCATCACTGTCTCTTTATGAAACGAATATGTGGCACAACAATAGGTCTGATGTTCGTACACTTGTTTGTCGTACGTGTATCCTCGTACCACCCCTAGTTTTCCCAAGAACACTTCCTTGTAATGGTGGAGTAAGTTTATTAGCTCACGCTGTTGCTCAGCACTTAAGTAATCTCATTCTCTTACTTTAGCCTGTGCTAAATTATTCACATTATGTGCTTCTTTGCTATAGGTAACATTTATATCACAATAACCTTCCTTTGGTCGGTTGTTGTGTAAAAACAAACTATTTGATTGCACGCATTTAACCTTGACACCATGGCAGTACTTACCATGAATGAATGTCAATTGATTTTACAAGATCCAGTTCAATCTTTTCTCCATGGTCTATTACACAAATAAGCCCACATGGGAGGTCGATCTGTGTGTCCCTCTTGCACATGAAGTCTCATCACTGTAGCTGATAAATTATTTACTAATAGAGAAGAGCAACAAATGGCTCCTTTTCTGACAATGATGCCGGCCTGAACCTTGTGTTCAGCCATTTGGCTTTTAGCACTAATAGCCCCCCCCCCCCCCCCCACAACCTTACAATCTTGTATGGGGAATATAGGCAAACACTTGACCTGATTGATATGTCTGATGAAGCTGTATTCCATAACTGAAATAGACGCTCCTGTGTCTACAACTGACTGCTCATCAGTACCGTGACGGAATCGTTAACAGTGACTTGTACCAGTTCCACTTGGTCTTTTATACAATTACAGGTTCAGGGGTGCCAACTTATAAAAAATATTGGGGAGGCCCATAGGGTCATGCCCCGAGAAATATTCAAAATTTTAGATGAAAAATAGTGAGTTTTAAAGTTTTTTTAAGCATTTTAGTCATATGATCAACGTTAGAACCCCGAAAACTGGACTCTCGACACTCCGGGAAACTCCGAAAGCCTGACACACTTTTTGGCTTTGAAAAAAGAAACTAAACATAATCACGCACATTATGTTTGTAAAAAACTAATTTAATTTACATTATTAATCATGCTTATAGACTATTAGAGAGCAGTGAATATATAGGTCTGAAAAGACTGAAATTATATTTAAATAAATAAACTATCATTAAAAGAATAAAATATTGCTGTTGAACAGTAATAGCATTTTGATTAATAAGTGAAATAGCTAATTTAAGCTTACATTGAATAAGGCTCAGGGTTCATTAAATAAAAATAATACCTCAGAGTTAATGCTTTAATACCGTTAATAAAGTTAATACAGTATGCCTAATACTTTGTCAAAAAGTATATACATAGTGGGTTTTAATTGAGTCTTACACCCTAAAAATATTTAAGTATTAGAAAATAACTAATACAGTAATATAGTAACACAGTACTAAACTAGTAGTGATATTTTGAAACTGAAAATTTAGCCTTATGAGTGTATTTAAATCTCTAATATCTAAAGATTTTTAATATTACTCTATATGCCATTATTAGGGCTAGAGTGTCTTTAGAAAGGTGCAAATGTTGACCATCTGACTGGATTACTAAATATGTTGTTGTTGACTGGTTGGATTTCCAATTCTTCCAAAACATCTTGGTGGGCATGAAGAACAGCCAAGTTGTTAAACCTCTTCTGTCCCATTGTTGATTGGAGATATGACTTTAGACATCTAAGGGCACTAAATGACCATTCTGCTGTTGCTGTCGTGATTGGAACTACATGGAGAAGCTTAATGCACTTCACTACTTCACATAAAACTTCTCCAACTGTAGGCTCTTGTGTAATGTACTTTCTTACATCACACATGGTTTTTAAGACCAGTTGTTTTTCATTAGCAATACTGGCTAACATATTCAAGTGTAAGTGCAGTCCCTCAATGTCTAGCTCATTTTGGATAAACTCAGTTGATTTTTTCCAAATTTGTTTCACCTTTGTTTACTAAAAGCAAACACTCTTGTTCAACTGCAATGACCTGTGTGAATCCGGTTGAAGCAAACCGCTCAGTAGTGCAAGATTGCACCATTTCACAAACTTCAATGTAAACAGCTTTGTAGTATTCCTTTGGGGTTTTGAAAGTGTGCTGGCTTCATTGTTTTCATACTTTTTTGGTATACTTCGATTCTGAGGAAGCGAAGGATCATTAACTTGTGAAGGTTTTTCTTTTAAACACAATTCCCAAAAGTGTTCAAAACTGTCACGCTTTCCGTTCAATATACAAATAAGCCCTCATATATTTTTTCCAGATCAGCAACGCTTAGATGAGGGCATTGAATTTTTTCATTGACATCCTCTACTGGGTTCATTGCACGGCATAAAGACGTAAAAAGCAGTAAGTCTTGATTTGTAACATTGACAATGTTTCAAAAAACTCTAGAAGTTCTTCAGTTTTTCAATATTCTCAAGATACGGCAAGCTCGCATAGTCCATCGAGTCGGGCAAAAGGGTCGGCGACCAGCTTGGTCGTTGGTGCCCTCACAGTGTGTGCTTCTGAAAAGGCCCATCCTTTCATTGGATTTCACTATGGTGTTTATTAAGTCTTTGGCTTAAGCCATAATATCCCTCATAGACGTAAGATGGCAGAGACTGTCTACAACTGCCAAGTCTAAACTGTGAGCAGTGCAGTGCACATAACGTGCTTTTGGTTGTATATCCAAAACTAACTTTTTTTAGTCCTTTGAACTTACCTCTCAAATTCGAGGCACCATCATAGCACTGTCCTCTTAAGTTATCCATTGACAAATCAAGACAAGCAAAAACATCTTTTAAATACTAAACAGAGTTTGTGATTCATTGTTGGGGTCTCATATAAGCCAATAAAGTCTTCGTTGATGATTACGAATATAAAATGACACCTGTTCGTGAATCAAAGAATCACTTTCAACCATAATAGAAAAAATGTTCAGTCTTCTTGACTGAAGCCAATACCTTCATCATCACAGACTTTCCTGGTATATCAGTTATCTTGTTTTGAATATCGTGGGATATCCACTTATACCCCAAATGCCTTAACCAATATTTAAACTCAGGTATGCCATTCTTTCGGAGTACCAACAACTAAAAAAGATTTGAGTTTACATCTTTGTGCCCTGTAATTGCTAGTCCTTCTCGGCATAGAAACTGCAAGATAGAAAAATTGTCTCGAGAGCTACGGCCTTTCTTCATATCACTATCTAACTGTTCATTCAATTGGGAGATCACACTTCAGTTAGTGATAGAATTTAGTTTCAGAACACCTTCTTTATGCGTTAACTTATCTTCAAGAAGAAGGAATTTTTCCAAAGCCTTTTTCCAGTTAGAAAACCCTCTGGATGTAAGTGCATCTTCTTTTTTTGAAGAAAATTGTAATAGATTTTTAGCATCTGCCTCTTTGCAGGTTTTCAAAAAAAAAAAAAAAAAAAAAAAAAAAAAAAAAAAAAAAAAAAATTCAGTAGATGCTTCATATTCTAGCGATGTAAATTTGATCAAACAAGTCTTCTGAAATGATCTTCCCTTACCGGATTGTCCAGGTTTCGGCTGTGAATGGCTCTTGCCTGAAGATGATGAAGCAATTGATGACACAATAATTGTTGGAGGTTGACTTGCAGTGTCATAAACTTCCAAGTGCACCTTTTTGGTAACAAATCAATCCATTGATAATCTTTTGTTGTCGCCGCGGCCAGTGTGCTGGCCTGTTGGTGCCAGACATTACCCGAAGGTTCGCAACAGGACAAATTTTAAGTGTGCCCGCAGCACCGTAACACTATCATGATTCACACCACTTTTTTGCAGTTAACTTGCTTACTATCAAAATAATTATCTGTTTTATCTCATTACTAAATATATTTTAAAAGGTAACTACCATCAAACAAGGAAAATAAAAAATTCCAACATAATTTTGTGATTTTACAAAGCAAAATATAACTAATAATTTTCTTGAATTATTGGAGGGACTCCCCCCCCCCCCCCAATCCCCCAAAAGAAATGAATTTTTGAGGGGGCTAGCCCCCCCCCCCCCCCCCCCCCCCCCCCCTCAGGTCCCATAGAGTTGATGCCTGTGCTGTGTACAGGTTTCCTGAGAGAATACCTGCCTCAGATCATACACACCATTGTACCGCAACATGACTAAGTGTCGTCGTGTTGTCCCTTCATTCTGTGTCGCGACCAACTGACGAAGGCCCACAGGAGTCTCCCACAGTTTGACACGTGTGAATGTTAACTTTGGTCAGCTTCCTCATATCCACAAGGCATCACTGTGTGATTGCATCTGATACGGTGATGCACATGTCTTCATTGATTGCCTATGTTACAGGTGACTAATGTATGACATCGGTATCGCCAACACCTGATTCATGTGCATGTTTTGTGGTTGCTGTGGCGGCGGCGCTGTATTTTGCATCCAACTACTGGTTCCGGGATTCTGCCACGACCCATTTGCAATCCTCGTATTTTTATTACATTTGTTGTTATCAAAACCATTATTATTTTGTCTTTTTGTATTATAGTTGTTGTTACTACCATTCTGGTAGTTTCCATTGCTGTTACTTGTAGCTTGGTAGTTATTAAAATTGCCACTCGATTTTGGCCTACCGTTATTGTTGTATCCGTTGTTTTCGGTTTTGTTTCGCTTGGAACTGCTGTTTTTGCGGCTATCAAGATTATGGTAACTATTATTGTTCCAGTTGTTGTCATTCAGTTTCTTTGTGTCCTCGTGTATAAGTATTTTCTGAGATTTCCCACTTTGGGATTGTATAATTCTGGGCTGTGTACAAGCTTCCAATGATGTTCCTGCACACATGTAGACCAGAAACTTCATAAAATGCATTTCTCAAAATCCAGAAATGTGTTGCATGTCTCAGCAACTTGGAGTGCCCATAGTGATGCAGCTCCAGTTATATATGAGATGACAAACTGAATTTTCTCCCTTTCGGTCCATGATATTGGCAGAACACTTTGGAAATTCTTTATGGATACTGCAGGGTGGTTATTCTCTTTTATCATCACTGAAAGTTTGGAACTGGCAAAGTTTGATCAAACTTTCCTCTTGCATAAAGTTTGTCAAAGATGGTACACCTCATTCCATGTGAGTTCAGTTTGTCTCATAGCAAGTGTTATTACACAGTACTCTTTTACCCCTAGTCACGGGTTCATACATAGGAGAGGCTATTATGTATTACCATACTGAGGAACAGTGTGGCTTACATCATGTCGCTCTGCATCATTTTTATTACGCATTTGCCTGTCAGGTTCTCTAACCTGCATCCATTGCCACATTGGGAAGGTAGACTGCATGATTTCTCTAATTCTAGTTAGCTCCTCACATAAGCCTTGGCAAGTTTCACCTTTGCCAAAAGCTACCTCTATTATGGCAATTTCTTCTTCTTTCTTTACCTTCCTCTGGGCAGTCTCCCTCATCTGTGTACTCATTTCGTCCACATCTGAAATGACTTTTTTCACCTGACCTTCTAAGGTGTCATGTGATGCTTTCATATCCTCCAGATCTGCTGTCAGTTTTTTTTTTCTCTCTCTTCATCTAGCAAGTCTTTGCAGTTAGCCTGCAAAGTAGTGATGTCTTTGTGAATTCTACCTAGATCCTCCTTAGTATTCTCCACAATAGCTTTATTGTGAGCATCTAAGACTACAGTTAGTTGTGACTCCTCTTATCGAGCAGTTAGTCCTTGATTTAGTTGTTTGATCATTTCCTTCTCCCTGAGCTCCTGCTTAGCATCTTGCTCTTTGTCTAATGCAGTCTGTTTAATATCTTGTTCCTTTTCAAACTCAATCAGGAGTTATCTTTCCCTAAAAGCCTGTCGCTCTTCACGCTCTTTCTCTAATACAGCCTGTTTGGCTTCATGGTCTTTTTATAATAAAGCCAGCTTTTGTAACAGGATAATAATTAAATCTCTTCCTGATACAATCTTCGTTAGAGGAGCAGCTGACACTGCCCCGTCCACAGAAACATCGATAACATTTTCACTACAGGACATAGTAAACATATTTCCTTTGTCTACTACTTCCTGTTCCAAATCTAGATTAGTTTTATCTGTATTTTGGTTTCCTTGATCCCATGTGGGAATTGCAGTTGTTGGGAAAGAATGCATCACTGTCTTCTCTGATTCCTGCACACTGTCATTTTCCTCAGTGTCAGGGATTTCCTTTCGCTTTGGCCTGAACATTGTGCTAAATTATTATT
Source organism: Schistocerca gregaria (assembly GCF_023897955.1). Lineage (NCBI taxonomy): Eukaryota > Metazoa > Arthropoda > Insecta > Orthoptera > Acrididae > Schistocerca > Schistocerca gregaria. Next base: position 413,936,300 of record NC_064920.1, on the reverse strand, counting down.
AAACTTCACGTGCAATATATATAGCATACACAACATACAAAAAGGAAATTATAACTAAACACACAAATCTATCTATATCCGCTCCAGCTACTGCCAGGTCTGCGTGCTGACGAGTCCTCTCCATTTGGCTCGGTCCTCCCACCACTTTTCTTCCTCCACTTGCTGCCAGGTCACACCTCTCCTTTCAACAGATATTCTCACTCCCATTTTCCACCGTGTTCTTGGGCGCCCTCTAGGTCTTTTCCCAACCATCTTTAGTTCTTCCATAATTTTGGGGAGTCTCTGCCCATGCATCCTCATAACATGCCCATATCATCTTAATCTCTTTCCTTCAATTTCTTCTCTCATCCTTTCTTGTTTGAGGTCCTTTCTAATCTCTACATTCCTTACTCTGTCCATTCTTGTTTTTCCCTTAACTGCTCTGAAAAATTTCATTTCCCCTGCTTGCAGTCTGCTCCAGGCCCTTTCTGTCATTGTCCATGTTTCTCCACCATAGGTGACGATAGGGATGTAATAATTCTTATACATAAGGAGTTTTGCTCTTTCTGAAACCTCATTATTCCAAATCAGATGTTTTATTGTTTGGTAGAAATTGCCTCCCTTCTGTAACCTCCTATTAATTTCGTTAGTTATTGTTCCATCCCTAGATATTTAACTCCCTAAATAAGCGAAACTTTCTATCATTTTGAGGGGTTCTCCATTCAAGGTAATATTTCCATTGATTCTTTTCTCTCTTCCAAATACCATTACTTCATTCTAATCTTTATTTATTTTTAATCCATACCTTTTCATTATTTCCTTCCGCGCATCAAGCTGTAACTGTACATCTACTTCATCACCACCCCATATTACCATATCATCTGCAAAAATCATCTTTTTGTCTTTTTCTTTCATTCCCTCCATCACAACAAAAAGCGCCGGAGATAGAATACTTCCTTGCTTAAGTCCTTGTCTTATTTCGAAGTATTCAGAGTTCCCCAATGGTGTTCTAATTCTACAATTGTGGCCTCTGTACATTGTCTTTATAACATTAATGTATCCACCTTCTATACCTATCTTCTTCAGTTCTTCCTAGAGTCTTTCCCTGTAAACTGAGTCATATGCCTTTTCAATGTCTATAAAAACCATTATCACCCTTTTGTTATACTCCCAACTTTTTTCCATCAGTTGATAGATAGAAAATATCAGGTCGATTGTGCTCCTTCCTTTCCTAAACCCATGCTGTTCTTCACTCAGCTCCTTTTCTATCTTTTCACTTATTCGATTTAGTAAAATTCTTTCAAAAATCTTGGCGGTATGACTCATGAGGGTTATTCCTCTGTAGTTTTTACAAAGTCTTTTATTGCCTTTCTTGAAGATGGGAACAATGTCTCCTATTCTCCAGTCGTCAGGTATTTTACTATTTCTCCACGCGCTTGATAGTACTCTATACAGCCACTGCATTCCCACTGGACCTGCTGCTCTTATCATGTCCACTGATACTTCATCAGGTCCTGGGGCTTTCCCCCCATTCATCTTCTTCACAGCTTTTTCCATTTCTTCCCGTGTAATTTGTCCTAATTCTGCTTCCCAACTTCTCTTAATTTCTCCATTATTTGTTGTTTCCTCATGTACCTGCTCCTCAGCGATTAACAGCTTCTTAAAATGTTCTTTCCAGAGATCTTTTATATTCCCTGGATCTTCAATAATGGTACCATCCTCTGTTTCCATCTTTACTGGTACTACAGGAGCCTTCCTTTTATTTTTCATCATTTTATAGAACATTTTCTTATTGCTCTTCACATCTTCTTCAAGTTTTTTTGTAAACTCTTCCCATGCCTTTTTCTTTGCTGTTTCCACTATTTCTTTGCACTTCTTCTTTTCCTCTATATATCTTTTACGGTCTTCGTCATTTTTAGTTTTCCACCATTTTCTCCATGCTCCATTTTTTCTTCTAACTGCTTGGATTGTGGTATCATCCCACCAACTTGTCTGTCTTACTTTTTTCCTTTCCAGATGTTCTGCCACATACTTTTTGTGCTGCTTCAACTAAAGTGTCTTTGAATAAACTCCATTCTCTTCCTACATGGCAGAAAACTTCTTTTGGAAATTTTTGTGTTATTAATTCTCTGTACTTCTCAGCACATTCACTCTCCTTCAATTTCCAATCCCGTATCCTCATCACTTTCTTCTGTTTTCTATTTTTCACACACTGATTCATTTTCCATTGTCCCACCAGTAATCTATGGTCTCCATCTGCACTCACACTTGGAATTACTTTCACATTTGTTACTTTCTCTCCCCATTCCCTATCTACTAGAATATAATCAATTACACTCTTCGTTCTTCCATCCCAACTGTATCTGGTGATAACATGACTTTCTCTCTTCATAAACCCTGTTAGCTATTTTCATTCCATTCCTCTGGCACAAATCCAGGAGTCTTTCCCCTTCTTCATTTCTGCCTCCATATCCAAAACATCCCAATACTTGCTCAAATCCCTTTCTGTCTTTGCCTACCTGTGCATTAAAATCTCTCATCACTATATTAGCACTCTATATAGGGTTTTCTAACACATTTTCAAAGTCCATCTTCTCTTGTTCGCTACATCCCACTTGAGGTTCATAAATCTGGATTACTTTTATTGTTTCTTTTTGGAATCTCAGGTTTAAGATTATGATCCTGTCTGATATATATCTCACATTTTCAATACAGCTTTGTACATTCTTATTCACCATCACTGCCGCACCATTTCTTCCAGACCTGTTATTCCCACTCCAGTACAGTTTTCCTCCTCCTCTCAAATTCTCCTCACCTTTTCCCTTCCACTTTGTTTCGCTTAATCCCAATATATCTAACTTCATCTCTGTTAGTACATCTGTCATTTCTTCTATTTTTCCATTGAGGGTTAATATATTAAGGGTGCCAATATTTAGTTTATTTTTTAGTCCAGTTGGTTTCATCTTCTTGTACTGATGAATATCATCAGGTCTCCCATCATTTGCACCAGTATTTGAAGAAGCAGTGCGGTCAAATCCTGAGTGGTTTGTTCTGAGGCTCGTCTGTGTTTTGAAAGCAATATATGAAGACTTTCCTACTGGCTTGCTAGGCCTAACACAAGGAAGGATTTTCTGTTGGGATTGTCTCCCTCAGCCTTTGGAGTTTATCTTCCACCACAAGGCAGTGGTTCCCTTCTCATTTAATCCTCAGAAAGGAGGGTTGCCTCATCTGCCAGCTACGCCATTCCGAAGTCTTCCTTCTTCGCCGTCGCTGCCATTAAGGTCTTCACCCATAACCCTGGGCATGGGTTCCGTGTTATACCCCATGGGATTGGGTCCCTGCCTGAATTCAGCCATCCTAGCACTCCGGCCTACTGAAGTGTAGGATGCCCACCCCCGCGACGAGGACGCGCCAGACAGGAATTACTCCAGTGGAGGAATAGGGAAGGGCACCCTACCTCCCTGGAGCCAGGTTAATGATTGTGTATGGTGCCACAATCAAAGGACACACAAATATTTGCATAAAATGTGTGTTAATACTTCCTTTTATTGAAATTACATTAACATACAGATACGTTATTGCACACCAAAGCAAAACCAACCTATAAACATAGTCTCCTTTGCTCTCAGGTTTTAGGGTTCTATATGTATATTTTGTTTGTAACAAACTCGGTTTATTAATTTTAATTGCATTAAGCATAATTAGTTACAGCTTTCTCTGTAATGGCGCCAATGTGAAAAATAAAGTACTCTACATTAGTGGCCCAGTAAGGCAAAATTTGCATCAGAAAATGGAAATAATGACAAAGATGCTTTACCACCTTTATAACTGCATAAAATGAATATGTATTCTCAATAACATATGGGTTAGAAGAACCATAATTACCAAAAGTAGTTGTACAATCCAAAACGGTGGACAACAATAGACTAAGACTCTAACTAATTAAACCTGGAATAACTCAGGAAAGGAGACAATTATCTTATAAATAAAAAATTGCTTCACTATTAACAAATAACATTTTGTATTCTGCAAATGATTTAAATAATTTAACAATTATTACACTTATTACAGACCTCTTAATGGGGAGCATAGTGTGTCTTGCTAGGTCAGTGGTCGAGACACAATGTGTATGTTTGTCATAATGTTGTTGTATAGTGCAGTTTGTACTTCTGCTCCAATGTCACTGTTATCACTGCCACCAGCTGTATGGTGTTTGTATAACTGTGCATTTATTTTACTTTAAGAGAGTGTTTGTATACAAATTTCGTAATTTTGTTCTATTCTGCTTTTTTGCAATTTTGTTTCTTTGGCAGTTTATAATCATTGTGTGCTACATGGTCCTTGTAAACCAAAGCCAAAATACATTAAAAATAAATACATGTGTTCATTGTTTATGAGCGCTTCAAGTCTCGTTTTTTGTAGAGTGGTTCCCATAATTTATTCAATATTTAAATTGTAACTCCAGATGTGTTAGAAGCACAAAAGTTGTACAAAACATTTTGAAACCACGCAGCATTGTAGCCAGTACCTGCTTGCTAAACTATGGAAAAGTACAGAATGTACAATAAAGTAATCCTTATTTTATAATGGAGAAGTATTATCATATTAGGTCCATTGCTAAGTGTTTTGCCACCTAGATGAGAACTGAAAAATGATGCCCTGTCTTTACTACCATCGGTCTTCCTGATTACACCTTCCCCCTCCATGACCAACATCCAGCAGCACAAAAATGCATATGTCCTGTTAGACATTTAAACATTAAACTAAGGTGACCAGAAGTCCTCTTTTTTTGGGGGGCAGGGGGCAGACAGTCTTCAGTTTTAAAGTTTTGTCTTCAATTGCTTTAAAACTGACTGAGGATAACAAATGCCCCAAATTTCTTACATTTTGCTCTCAGTTTCTGATATTCCCCAAAATAACTGAAACAGGAACAATGTGCTGAACATTCTAGAATTGAACTAAATATACCAGTGCAACCAAATTTGGCACCAATTACTTATTTTAATTAATAGCAAGAAAATGGACTATCTTCTGGTCCAATGAATTTTTCTTGAATTCAGAAATTCTTATACTGATGGGAGACATGGAGAAGCACCAAACTAGGTCATCCAGATAATCATAGTGTTATTTCATCTCTGTTTTAATTGAAATATTTTTAGAACAAGAAGTAGGTCTCAGTAGTGGGACAACTTGTGCATCACCCCACATTGCACTGTTGCCAAATTTATTCCAGATGGTGGCCATAGAAGTGGCAACATCATAGTGACATCATGGCGAGCAGTTCAAATTTTGGTGGGAAAATAGATCAATTGGGCTACCTCCACTTATCTAACCCCTCCCCTCCCTCTTCCACCCCCCCCCCCCCCAAAAAAAAAAAAATCAGTAAATAGGTGGGAAAAGGACTAAGTCTATACTGGACTGGCAGATAGGATGGATGTAAGTCTACAAAATAAGTATAAATTATTGCTGTACATAAATAGCTGCATAACTGAAAACAGGTACAAATCATTTCTGGACATAAACATATTACTGTCCACAGCTCATGGTTTCATGATCGCATTCTTGCTTCCCAAGCATGGGGTCCTGGGTTCGATTCCCGGCGGGGCCACAGATTTTCACCTGCCTTGAGTTGACCGGGATTTTGTGTTGTCCTCATCATTTCATCATCATTCATGAAAGTGGTGAGATTGGGCTGAGCAAAGGTTGGGAATTTGTACAGGTGCTGCTAACTATGCAGTTGAGCATCCCACAAACCAATCATCATCCTCATCATAAATGTATTGTTACAAAAATATAGTATTTGCTAAATATTATGTACACTCGAAGTAGAGCAAGTTGCATTACATATTAGATTGTTAATACAGAGTGCTGATAGAATACATGTATGCACTGCACATAGTAGTGTCCTCAGTGCAAAGAAAATGTACATCACCACCCTAGATTGCGGCACAAAATAGTGTCCAGTAAAAATTATTAATAACTGCCAACCATAAGTGTGAAGGCAAACTCTATGACGTATTGAGGGAAAATCTTGCAGTCCCATAGACAATGACAGCATAAACATTATTTGAAAATCACGGTGAGAATCTCGCAGACCCACTGGCAGTGTCATCAGAAGCACTTGACAGAACTGACTAGTGAAGGACAATCGTGCAGTCCCACTGGCACTGTTATCAGTAAAAAATTGGTATTGGCAGTAATGAGGAGGTTAGAAAGCTAAAAAAAACAGTCCATCCAAACTGTAGTAAGAACCCAACCACTCATTTTAAACAAGCCTCCACAAGACATTCAAAGTATGTCCGGCCAAGGTAGCTCAGTGGTCAGCGTGACGGAATGTCAATCCTAAGGTCCCGGGTCCGATACCCGGCTGGGTCGGAGATTTTCTCCGCTCAGCGACTGGGTGTTGCGTTGTCCTAATCATCATTTCATCCCCATCCACGAGCAGGTCGCCGAAGTGGCGTCAACTCGAAACACCTGCACCAGGCGAACGGTCTACCCGACGGGAGGCCCTAGCCACACGACATTTCATTTTTCATCCGAAGTATGCATAATCTCAAGTGCAGTACAGGCTAATCACAAGCCAGGATATAAATAAAATAAAATATGAGAACTAACAATGGCCCCCCAATGAAAATAATTCAATATCTGTGCAGAGTGCAAATAAAGTACAAATGCTTCACATAAAACAAGAAGGTGTGTCCAAGCAATGAAATACAATGGTGAACTATTAATAACTGCCACCCATTATATATAAAGATTCCACGACTTACCAAGTGGGCGCACACACACACACACACACACACACACACACACACACACACACACACACACACACACACACACACACACAGAGAGAGAGAGAGAGAGAGAGAGAGAGAGAGAGAGAGAGAGATTTAAAGGCAAAGAGTTTGGGCAGAGATGTAAGTCGAGGCGGAAGTGAAGTGCAGAGGCAAAGATAATGTTGAATGACAGGTGAGGTATGAGTGGCGGCAACTTGAAATTACCAGAGGTTGAGGCCTGGTGGATAACGAGAAGAGAGGATATATTGAAGGGCAAGTTCCCATCTCCGGAGTTCGGATAGGTTGGTGTTGGTGGGAAGTATCCAGATAACCCGGACGGTGTAACACTGTGCCAAGATGTGCTGGCCATGCACCAAGGCATGTTTAGCCACAGGGTGATCCTCATTACCAACAAACATTGTCTGCCTGTGTCCATTCATGTGAATGGACAGTTTGTTGCTGGTCATTCTCACATAGAAAGCGTCACAGTGTAGGCAGGTCAGTTGGTAAATCACGTGGGTGCTTTCACACGTGGCTCTGCCTTTGATCGTGTACACCTTCCGGGTTACAGGACTGGAGTAGGTGGTGGTGGGTGGGTGCATAGGACAGGTTTTACACCGGGGGCGATTACAAGGGTAGGAGCCAGAGGGTAGGGAAGGTGGTTTGGCGATTTCATAAGGATGAACCAAGAGGTTACGAAGGTTAGGTGGACGGCGAAAAGACACTCTTGGTGGAGTGGGGTGGATTTCATGAAGGGTGGATCTCATTTCGGGGCAGGATTTTAGGAAGTCGTATCCCTGCTGGAGGAGCCACATTCAGAGTCTGATCCAGTCCAGGGAAGTATCCTGAAACAAGTGGGGCACTTTTGGGGTTCTTCTGTGAGAGGTTCTAGGTTTGAGGGGATGAGGAAGTGGCTCTGGTTATTTGCTTCTGTACCAGGTCGGGAGGGTAGTTGCGGGATGCGAAAGCTGTTTTCAGGTTGTTGGTGTAATGGTTCAGGGATTTAGGACTGGAGCAGATTCATTTGCCACGAAGGCCTAGGCTGTAGGGAAGGGACCGTTTGATATGGAATGCGTGGCAGCTGTCATATTGGAGGTACTGTTGCTTGTTGGTGGGTTTGATGTGGATGGATGTGTGAAACTGGCCATTGGACAGATGGAGGTCAATGTCAAGGAAAGTGGCATTGGATTTGGAGTAGGACCAGGTGAATCTGATGGAACCAAGGGAGTTGAGGTTGGAGAGGAAATTCTGGAGTTGTTCTTCACTGTGAGTCCAGATCATGAAGATGTCATCAATAAATCTGTACCAAACTTTGGGTTGGCAGGCTTGGGTAACCAGTAATTAGGCAGGATAAAATGTATGGTAGATTACGGAAAAAGGGAAGATGAATAAAGTGAAACTACTTGTACAAACTAAAAGAGAAAGTAAGATGATAGAAAAGATTTCGAAATGCAACAGAGACATCATATATATATTACATCAAGAAACAAAATGAGAAAGACATTACCTTAAAGAGCCAAGTAAAATACCAAAAACAGTACATCTTAACACTGACGAAATGTCTTAAAAATAAGGAAATAATTAGTTTTTCAAAAGTATTTACAAAGCCCACATGTCAAGAGTAATGCACAAACTTAGTTGCTGTGAGACAAGAATTTTTGACCTTAAAGAGCACAAATATTACAATACGGTACATCTTAACACTAAAGAAGTGGCTTAAAACTAAGCAAATAAACAAAGTAGGGATGTCAGCACGAAAAGATTATGTCCAATATGTGATAGTACAGACAAATGGCATGGGAACTCCTTTTTTATTCAGTGCAATGTGCAAACTTAGTTGCAGTATGACCAGAATCTCTGCATATAAAGTTATAGTGGTGACATATGAAAAATAGTTATCAAGAGCAAGATGTCACATTTGGGAACATGAGTAACTCAGTTTTATAAAATAATAAATATCATCACAATAAAGAAAAGCAACAAGAATTTAGGTATCCAAAAACAAATTTTCTTTCAGGTTTTTAACATCGCCCAGTAGTTTTAGCCAATAATTTTGTGAAGTTTTGTTGGTATTGGTATTAGCTGTGGCGTAATAGTATTAACACAAATAGTCGCTTTCTTAGTAGACAGAGAATTTTGAACCTGCACATTGTTAGTTCTATAAATAGTGTATAGGTACATAAACAAAAGGCCCAACAAGCTACGACAAAAATTTAAAACCAGTGATAATAATCATTATCGCAGCTGCTGTTAAGAATAGAGATATATTTTGCTACGCCGGAAGGCGAATGACCATGGAAGTAATATTCTACTTCCATGCGAATAACGCTAAAAATTCCATTCAATTTTTTGTCATTCATTAGAGAGACTCTGTCTTTAGTTCTCGTGGCGAGGAGACGTATTTCTTGTAAATCAATGTGTTGTCTGAATAATAATCCGGTCATTTCCAAGAATGATTGCCTATCGAAGTGGCGGAGTCCAAACGATACATATCGAACGTGCGCAGCATCGAAACTGATCTTACGAAGTTTTACACACTTCACACCACCACATAGTAGCTTCTACCCTCGTTGGGTGGTACTCGATAATTGCGACCAAAAGTCGAACAATTTTCTAGGCTGGATAAACATGGAATTAGATTTTCCATGTGACACAATCCGCCGAAGAAACGTCAAGAACACCAGACATCCCACTCACTACCGACATGAACTGTCTGGGATTCCCTAGCAACTCACAAATAACACTAGGCAACAATGAAAATGTTTCGGGCTTAAAAATAGCAAATTTACATGTATTTCCATTGCTGAATTCAAAAATCACCATAAAAATTACACATTAGCTCTTGTTTTGAAGATAAAGTGACATTAGATTTTTTTTTTAGAGTGGAGATTTTAAATTTGGGGGATTTTTTCTTTGTTTTGGTGTTGGCACACCTGTCACATAACAAAACACAAATGCTCTTCAGCTGTTTGTAAGTCATAAACGTGGATACTGTTGCTGTGACTGTGACTTCCATGTAGTTCCTACTCAAAATAATGCAAAATTTCTGGCTTGCTAATGCTTTTTAGTGTAAAATTTGTAAAAATTCCACGCAAATTTGGTGAATAACTTTTGTTATATTTGTGGTGAAACAACATTTTCCTCATAGAAACGCAATCTGACGCCTTTTGTAAAGACTGCCTACCAGTGTTATTTCGGTATGAAAGTAGGGGACCAGGATAAGTCTTGGGCTCCATATATATGTTGCAACACATGTTCAGTTACACTGCGAGAATGGCTGAAAAAGAAAAAACGATCTATGGCTTTCGCTGTGCCTCCACCAGAAAATTGTGTGTTTAAAGTAGGAAATGAAGACAGTGTGGAATAAGAATAATAAAACAAGCCTTCCACATCCCATGACACATCACAGACTGAGTCAAGCGGAATTGAGTGATCTCATTAGAGACCTTGGCCTGTCAAGGAGAATTCAGAAATTCTTGGGTCTCGACTGCAGCAATGGAATCTTCTCCAAAGTGATGTGAGAATCTCACAGTCCAGAAAAAGTCACATGGAACTGCTTCCCTTTTTTGTGAAGAAAAATAACCTTGCTGTTTGCTGTGACATTAATGGCTTGATGAAATGTTTGAATTTGAACCAGGATCCAACTGAATGGGGCTATTCATAGAGTCCTCCAAGATTAGTTTGAAAGCTGTGTTACTTCACAATGGAAACCTTCTTTGATCTATTCCTGTTGGTCGCTGTTCACATGAAAGAGACATATGCAAATATGACAGCACTCTTGGACTCAATTAAATATCATGAACACAAATCGAAAATCTGTAGTGATCTAAAAGTCATTGCCATACTTTTAGGAATGCAACTGGGTTACACAAATCATTGCTGCTTCTTATGTATGTGGGACAATAGAGATAGGAAAATTCATTATATTAAAGAAGACTGGTCTGCAAGAAATCTTCACCCTAGCGAGAAAAATTTCATTGCCAAGCCTCTTGTGGACCCAAAAGACATTCTTCTTCCACCCCTGCATATCAAGCTGGGTTTGATGGAAAACTTTGTCAACGCTATGAACGGAGAAAGATGTGCCTTTAAGTATATAAGAGAGAAATTTTAGAAATTAAGTGATGCAACAGTTAAGGAAGGCATTTTTGTCAGACTACAAATAAGAGAACTTGTATAGGATCCTGCATTTGACCAAGTTTTGGAGGGGAATGCCTTCAAGGGCGTTGTTCATGGATTTTTAGGCGACAAAAGATATGAAAACTACAAGCATTTGGTAACAGTGCTCCTGCAAAAATATCATAACCTTGGTTGCAACATGTCCCTTAAGATCTATTTTCTCCAGTCTCACATAGATTTTTTTCTCCTAGTTGTGGAGCTGTTAGTGATGAACATGGTGAGACATTCCATCAGGACAATTCTATTTGGTACAAAGATATCAGGGCCATTGGAATGAAGTAATGCTTGCAGATTACTGTTGGTCTTTGTGTAGGGATTCTGCACAACTTCATTACAAGAGATAAGCTAAAAGACAACGAAGTCAATAGGCCACCACATGAATCTCTTCAAACACAACCATCCGCAAAGTATTTTTCCAGCAATTTAGAACTCTTAGCATGTAATTACGAGTTTAAAAAATCAAACGCACTTTCATTGTTGTTAGCATATATGTAATTAAAATGTATCCTTTTCTCTCAATCTGTTAATATTTAATACTTCCATCTTGTATATATCACAGAAACTAGAGCTAATAAAAATTTTTCATTGTGATAGATGTTTTTCTCAACCAAAATTAGTAGAAATTGCCTCATGAAGTGCTCGAAACATTCAAAAATTAAATTTTTATTGCCCAGTGTCATTCGTGGAGGTGTGTAATTTAAAGTAACTAAGGGAAAGACGGAAAACAGATTAAAATGACGATCACAAATAATTGACCACAACGCTAGCCACCAGAGTCGCATGATCGATTTACGATCGTATGTTCGATATGTAACGTTCGGACCCCGCGACTTCGATTGGCAATCATTCTTGGAAATCACCAATAATCAGGAAACGTTAACGACAGTCCCAGACATTTGCGCAAGCCCCGCCCATTTACCCCCTCCACAACTACCCCCCTCTCCCCCAGCCACACCAAACAAGAGCGCAACAATATGATCTTTGGTAGTCCTCGTCGCTGTCGTGTTTTTGTTCGTCGTTTTTTTGTTTTACCACTGTTGTTCATGCTAGCAGTGTTGTGCTGTTAGTACTTCTTAGCAGTTTGTGTAATACTCTCAAAATGAAACATAGATATGCACTCTCAATAAAGTTATCATACACAAGGTGCCTAACCTTGACTGTTTTGGCCAACTGCTGTCAAAACTGATATCTAACAGACATTAAGGTACGATAAGATGTGTTGGAATGACACTGACGAAATTATGTACATATGTTTAACAATAGGGAGCTCTAAAGCTCTGAAACACTGAAGAAGAACTCAAAGTAATCTCGTGTCTGCTATAAGCAAACAGTCATAAGAGTTCACAAGTAAAAATTCAACCATTACACAGGCAAATATTGATGAAGAATGTCACTGTATAAATATTTGACTGCTTGCATTACGCATTTCTACATCATCCCAATCTTATATTCTTTAGTCTTAATGAGGTACTCAGAAACAAACCAAGACATCGACTTTACCTTGTTTATGCACAACATTGACTTTAGACAATCGAGATAATGGACAGCATCCTTGGCGATACGAGCAATTAATATTTCCCAACAGAATTTCTTACACTACGCGAGGTGACAGAAAATTGCGCTCACTGCAGTTAACAAATATCAGATTTTTTGATATAGTGCACATGAAAGCTCATGAAATAAAAAATGGTACCGGAAAAACTGTATTTCGTACTAACTACTGATTTTCTCCCTTGTTATGAGTGGCATATCTGTGATACGAACAACTTTGATGTTGGAACATGCGGCAGACCATACGCGGAGCTTAGGATATGGATTAGTGTGGACGGGGTGATTGGGCGGGACTTGTGCACCGCCCGGGGCTGTCGCTAACGTACGTCCACTAATCCTATGAAAATACTAAGTCTGAAAGTTAGTTTTTGTGCGCATTATCTCAATGTCAGGTCAACAAGAGGTGTGCATCGGAAGTCCGATTAAGAACTAATGTCATACACACGGTCAAGAGATAAATACTTATGGCGGAAGAAGACGAATATAACTAAGGATGCCAAACGTAGGTTCACTACACCACTGGCTCACAATAGTGAATTAAACGTGAGAAAACAATTTATTCGCCTACAATTCATAAAACTAAAATGTGTCCATAGTATAATTACTTTGTTTAATTATATGTATAAATTTACACAACTGGCAACCAGGTGGCATGACATTGAGAAAGACATGAAACCAGTTGTGTAAATTATTCAAAATTATTTATGACATTGTATGAGATTTTTCATGTACTAATTATTTTCAAATTTTCATGTGCAACATCACGACTGGGAGCAAAATAACTAGAACCAAAAATTCTTATGATAAAGTAACCAATTCAAAAGTGAAACCGAAATTTACGGAAAATTTTTGGAAATACACTGTTCGTTTCATCGTAGCAAAGGTAGGACTCCTACGCAATAGCTTGCTTAGCTATACTTGGTACAGGGTGTATACGACCCGGAACAACCGGGAAATCAGGGAAAAGCCCGGGAATTTTTTCATCAGGGAGAAAACCGGAAAAAAACGGGAATTTTTCATTGTTTTAGCTTTCAGTTATATTTTTGTAGTTTTGATTGCAAAATTGATTCTCTAGCAAAGAATGTTGTATCCTGCTACTGGAGAATGATACTGCAGCAATAAAATATAAACGAGAGGGGAAAAAATAAAACTTAGTGGCAAAGGAAATGTGCAATTTACAACAACAAAATACGATGCACGCACAAGCGTCTGCAAATAGCAAAAATATGTCAAAGGTCGTAGGGTGCAGACTGTAATTCTTCGTAACAATAAACTGCTTGCTATAAGCATGATGTTACAACTGTTCACATTAGGTTCGTTTGATCAGTTGCCAGCGGTCCGTTGCGCATGCGCATTTGACTCGCGGATAAGCAGTAACTACTCCCGCTTCCCGCTACTTGAAGTTTGGCTGTTACCTGTATCGGTAGTAGCAGCAAGCAACCAGATGCAAACGAGAAAATTTTTTCTTGCGCACCCTAGTTGCCAGATTCGCGCTTGCTCAGAGTTGTCTAAGTTGTAGTGGGGAGGGGGCTAGTCTCCACGTGACCCGTGTTTACGTAAAGTGATTTCGCTGCTTCTCTTCGTGTACAGCTCCCACGTCAAATGAAAACAAAACTGATTTCTGTGGCTGGGAGCTATCAAGTGAATTAAAATACATTCACATAATTACGGAGGACAAAATATATTAATTTCAATTTTCCGATTTTATTTTATTTCCAAGTTAGTAGCAGTCACGCATTAATCGCCTTGCAGAAAAATGAAGTTATTTTTGCAAGTTTGCTAAAGAAATTTGGCTTTATTAATCTTTCCGCTGAGGCAATCATTTTATTTGAAACGAAGTGTTTCATTCTACAGTATTGGATAGTTCCAACTGTTCGCTGAATTTAAAGTGCACGTTGTCATCGACTGCCATGTATGGCATTATGCCATAATAAAGAACCAAAACTGAGATCGTCGAGTACTGGTAATCCAAGAAAATTTACATCCCAAAAACCACGCTGAAAAGCTTAATATCAGATGGGACCTACTTCATTGTGAATCTGGAAAAAGCCAATTTGCGCTTTAAGCCGAATGATGCATTTTAGTATTGTTTATGAAATTCCGATGCTCTTTAGAGTATCCTCTGATGCCCTGTTTCTTTTATTGTGTAATGTAAGCTCTGTTAGTGATTTATACACACGAACATACGGGCTTCCTACACCACTACAGTTGCACACGCTCAATAATAATTTCTGGCCCTCTCTGGCAACAGGTAAATCGAACCTATTTCCAACAAAAGAAAATGGCTCTCTGAGCACTATGGGACTCAACATCTGATGTCATCAGTCCCCTAGAACTTAGAACTACTTAAACCTAACTAACCTAAGGACATCACACACATCCATGCCCGAGGCAGGATTCGAACCTGCGACCATAGCAGTCACGCGGTTTCGGACTAAAGTGCCTAGAACCGCACGGCCACCGCGGCCGGCCTATTTCTAACAGTCTCCGGATAGTACTGCGAACGGTGGTTAGAAAAGCGTTACTTTCAAAGTAAATTTCTTTTTACGCAAGATGAATTACATTACGTGTGAGAAAGTGGGATGGATTTCTAAATCACAGAGCGTTCGAAACTGAAGTTTTTGAGGACCAGCCACTTAACAATAATTTCGAGCCGAGACATCTATGTCCTAATTTTACATTTTCTGGCACATTTGTGAGATGTATCTTAAAGTATAACACACACAAAAAAGATCAATATTAGATGTGAAAGCTTAGCTTCTGTTGTAGAGTGTTAAGAGACCAATATTATATGTGAAAGTTTAGCTTTTCTTGCAGATATACGGTACTGTGTACGTTAATGTAAACCGTTAACTTTTCCTCTTGTGTGTTGGCATGTAACCAGTGATCTTGCTATTGGCTGACTATAACACGTGTCCTATGCTCTGAATAGCTGCTGTCATCGGCTGGCGAGATCTCGTGGCTTGACTCTTACAAAAGGACATCGCAACCTCGGTTTCAACGCTCCGGAAACTAACGCGCTGTGTTTGGTGCAATTCGAATTTAGACTTTCGTAATACAAAAATACACAGCGTATATGTTGCTGTAAATCAAAGGTCTTTCCAAAACTTCTCTCCTTTTTTATTAAAAGTCTCTCCAAAACTTCTCTGCCCCATTTTTTTTTTTTTTCCGGGAAGTTTTACGCGAGTGTATAAAACCTTAACCATTCAAAGGATTGATAAGTTTTACAGTTCCGAGGGAAAATCTACGGAAAACCTACTGTCACTTAGCACAGAAAGTGTATTTTCGCCCGGGAAAAAGCATATTTTTTAAACGGAATATCCGGGAAAAATCAGGAAATTTTTTTTCCTTGTCCCCGTATACACCCTGTTGGTAGCGTCTCCTGCGTAGTAATTACTCCTCCCTTTCCTTAATTTCCCTTCCTAAATGTATTGTAATGAAATTTTCAGAAATTTTGTGTAATGATTAGCGAGAGAAGAGTTGAAGTTTTTGTGTCATACCATTTCGTGCATCATAAAAGTAGCTATTTAACGCTTGACGACACGTAAATCATATACTTAAATTTCCAAAAATAATGTATTTCAGTTTTCTATTTTTCGAAATTTTAATTTTAATATTCAAGCAAAATGGCACAAAAATCGGTTTCCATTATTGCTGACAATGGCGAAAATGCAATGAGCCAAGATGACGTAAAATTGCAAGACAGAACATTCGAAGTACCATCGGCATGTCTTCCACACTTAGACGAATAAAATAGTTCAGAGATGAACATAATCGAAGAAACAAGTGCTAGTGAGCTTTCGCAGAGTTCTAACTTTGATGATACATTGATTACAATAGATGAAACATCACATATCTCCACGAGCAACATTCTGCTCACACAGGAAAACATAGAAAGCGAAGATAACATGATTTTTGACAACACTTTACCGTCACCTATCATACGAAATCCAAATGTTAATTTACAAAGTACAGTTGTTAACAACCAAAGTACATTAGATAGCAACCAAAACAGCGCACTTGCCGCTATACTTCAAATACTCGACAACTTGAGCACATAAATAAAAAATACAAACACCATACAATATATGACAGTTTGTCGCAAAACCTTACCATAGTCACACAAGTTATAAACAACATAAAACAAGAGCAAAAACAAGTTTTAAAAGATTTTCGGGATACACTCACACAACAGATCAGTGATTTGACTAAGAATTTTCACGAGGAAATGAATGTAAAATTTAAAAACATGGAAAGACAGCTAAAGGAAGATGTACTTTCCGAAGTAAACATTGCCATTACGGAAATAAAACAGAAATTAGACACTCTTAAGGAGCAGAATGATACAGTAGCGCAACAAACAGAAGCGATTAAACACACACACACACACACACACACACACACACACACACACACACACACACACAAATTTGGAAGCTACACAAACACAGTTAACTTCCACAGTAAAGAACATCTCTACTGTAGTGAACAGATTACGAAAATGTACCAATAGCTATTGATGAACTCACTTTAAAAGTAACATCACTTGAAATCGAATCAGTCTGTGCCAAAAAGGAAAGAGACCAAATTAGTGAAAATTTATCTGATGTAATTTCAAAAGCTGAAGCAGGTAACTTGGACAAAACAAGTACCGCAGCGGAAAAAGTAGTGAAGGAATGTAGATTAATCAATGATGTAGTACAAAAAGTTATTCAGCAAAAGGAAAATGACATTATCGACAAAGTGAACAACAATTTGTAAGCTACAGTGCACAGGATACGCAACTACTTAGGTGAGAATGTTACAGAGGCATATGCTGTACACATAAACAAACAGCCAGCTACAGCATACCAAAGTAATGTATGCACACAGATCATTGCAAACCCTACAAACAATACCAATATTAATGACAAAAAGCAGAGTGTAGGTTTACAGGGCATAACAAAACAACCAGTACCTACAAGAAATGTAAATAATTGACAGTTATGTAAACACAGCACAAAATGCAAACACCTTGTCCACGATATTTGCTGATGGAGGTATATTAAGACACCGTTAATTCTCAACATTTACGAGTGAAGGTAAGAGGATGAACTCTGTTGTATTTATTAGTACTTTTCGACATGTTTCCTAGAAGTTGGACGGAAGCACAAAATATCAGGTTTGTTGTTGGGCACACGCAAGGCGATGTAGTTTTGTGGACGTCCGAGGTAGCTGAGCGTTGTGCCACATATTTACAATTTGAACGGGCATCTCTTGAGAAATACTGGTCAGAAGCCGTACAGGTGAGACTTAGGCGAGAGGTTTTTAATCCCGCCCCCTTTCAATAGCAAATATGGTAGCTTGGGATGTTATTTTGAGAACTATCTGAATAAAACACGTCATAGGACGAATCCTATTTCTCAGGTACATTTTTTAAAAATTCTAAAAAGTCTTTTGTCATCACACATTTGTGAAAAATTAATTACTACACTTGAGCACGACACACAACATTTTCTATCCATTTTAGATTCAATCAATCTAATAACAAATAGGGCGTCAGACGGCCAAACACCACAACATAACTCGAATGATGAATACAAAAAGCCAGGTCCGAACTTGCAACAAGGGAGGTAATGCTCAACCGCAAGGATGCATTAACCGTGGTAATGGATACGGGAGTGGAAATGGCAGGAACAAGAGATTTAAACAAAACTTTCCGTTTAATAGGAACGATTGCTATCCACAAGCTAATTTCATTCCCTCCTCTCAAAACTATGCACCGAGTGTAAATAAAAACAGCCAGCCGTACCAAAGGCTGGCGCGGGGCAACAACTGTAATATGCCACACGCCGTACCGCAGCCAACCTTTGCGCAGCAAAATCACAATACGGCAACATTCCACAACAGCCATCTGAACACACGATAAAGCATGTCGCGAACTGGAAATGATACAAAAATGGCTCTGAGCACTTTGGGACTTAACATCTGAGGTCATCAGTCCCCTAGAACTTAGAACTACTTAAACCTAACTAACCTAAGGACAACACACACATCCATGCCCGAGGCAGGATTCGAAGCTGCGACCATAGCGGTCGCGCGGTTCCAGACTGAAGCGCCTACAACCGCTCGGCCACTCCGGCCGGCCAATGAAACATATGGGGAAACAATCACACAATACAACTGACAGAAAATGTTCCATGTGCACAGAAGTAGATCAGACTACACCGCAGGAAAACCCGAAACGGTCGTAGTTGGGCGCCATACTATAGACGTTATAAACGATGGGGGCAAATCAGATTTTCGAACATGTTTTGTACGATTCGATCAACAAGGCGACATAAAAGACGATCTAAACCAACATGAAGTAGGACTGGCGAAAAAATTCACTAGAAGAAAAGGTGCAAGCAGTAGTCAGGTAAAAATTTTTGGTATAGACACACAGTTAATACTTGATACAGGATCCACGACTAATTTAATGTCTGAAGCATTTTTCACTGAATTAAGAGGACGGAATAAATTTCCTGTTCTGCCAGTACGAAACTGCAAAGTACAAACCGCTACCGGCGGCAATACCAAGTTAGTAAAACATCAAGCTCTTAGTACCATGCACATAGAACAATTTTCTGTGTAGTGTACTTTTTTAATAGTAGACGAACTTATTGCCAACTGCTTGATAGGTCTGGACACATTTACAACCTACAAAACTCAAATAGACATAGGTACTAGTAAGTGCGATGTCTTTGTGAAAGACCAAAGATTTTCTATCAGCCTGATGACCACACCGTAGAGGTACGACCATGGAGGTAGAATAAGGGGAGCTGGCGCTACAGACTTCACGCTGTACGTTGTTTTGAAGCCAGTGGGCGGAGTCTGCCGCCATCTTGGATCCCCCCAAAAATTAGCAGATGAGTGTTTACAATTGCTTCTTGTTCGTTATTTCTGTCATGTGCACGCGAAATTTATTTTATATAGTAAATGTTACTGTTTTAGTGAACAACACAGCAAAAGGAACGCAACTGCTAACGTTTTTCTGGTCTTAAATGCATATTCGATGCAGTAATACGAGACGAAAATATGACTCTTCTGGCTTCAGTATTGTAATTCCGGTTTGTTTACACTCTTCGAATAACTGAGAAGAGAAGTATGTGCTATGAAAAGCGTGCTTTCGTAATCCATTTCTGTTTACTTTCATTGTGTTTGTGTCGGTAATTGATCAAGCCAGGACTCCAAAAGCAGTGATTGATAGTTTCGAGGCACCGATTTGTATTCGGTGCATTTTCAAGCCAAATGCAAATTTCAAATGTTCATGTTTGCAAGAAACTTACCTTATTTCCTTTGGTGTCCCATAGATGTGTGCATGGGTGATATAAAGAAGCTAGCTATCATGTCAACGAAGTGAAAGATTCGATAAATTACGAAGGAAAAGAACTGAATTAAGATTGTCAGGCCCATTGTAGTTTACATATCTGCTTTGTTTTTAAATTGTACCTACCAAGTGACATTCAGTGTGGCAAATAACAGCAATTTACAGGGTAACACGACAACAGAGCCGGCCAGAGTGGCCGAGCGGTTCTAGGCGCTACAGCCTGGAGTCGCGCGACCACTACGGTCGCAGGTTCGAATCCTGCCTCGGGCATGGATGTGTGTGATGTCCTTAGGTTAGTTAGGTTTAAGTAGTTCTAAGTTCTAGGCGACTGATGATCTCAGCAGTTAAGTCCCATAATGCTCAGAGCTATTTGAACCATTTGAACGACAACACAGTAATTAATGTAATGATCTAAATAGCTTGGACTTAGATAGGGAACTGTGCTTTAACAAATATGTAACCATTTAAGTACTTATAATTTAACCACTGTAACAGTTGTTCCACACATTTTACTGAAGATTTAATTAACTACATGTAGTTACATTATTTTATATTAAATTATTGCATTTTAAAATATTAGTCCCTATTTTCAGGATATTTCTTGCCAGGACTCTTCAGTTACTTGGGAATAAATAAACAATGAAAACCAAGTGTATTGCTTACCTCCAGGGAGCTATTCACGTTGGATTGATAGAAAAGCTAAAGTCAAATCAAAGAGTTAAAACCATACTGTAAAACTTTACATTGCATCAAATGGTTCAAATGGCTCTGAGCACTATGGCATTTAACTGCTGAGGTCATCAGTCCCCTAGAACTACTTAAACCTAACTAATCTAATGACATCACACACATCAATGCCCGAGGCAGGATTCGAACCTCCGAACGTAGCGGTCGCGCGGCTCCAGACTGTAGCGCCTAGAACTGCTCGGCCACTCTGACTGGCTACAGTGCATCAGAATTTCAAGTATATATAAGAAATTAGAGCTTAAGTAAGTCCACTTACAAATGAACGATTAGTATACCGAAAGCGACGCAAGCCGGCATTTTTTGTCGAAGCACTTCACAACTGCAAGGAATCAAACCACCAGAAGCGAATGTTTTGGGGCAGCTAACATGGCGGATCTTCACTTGGGTCGGCTTCAAGTTTGTGACGTCATGACAACTCTTATTTTTACCTCCATGGGTATGACACAGTAAACCCAGAACCCCTTGTCATTATACAGCATCCATTCCCACCATTTATTTTGTGAACAAATGTGATGATGAACGCAACACTGACACTGAAGTTAACCAAGCATTAGTAGAGCAAAATTTGAACGAATCAAATATTCCAGATGCTACACAATGACAAGAGCTTTCAGACTTATTTTTTACATATGCAAGTGTTTTTAATAAGAATGCAGGAGTAATCAAAGATTATGAACATAAACTTAATGTCTATCCTCACGGAAAGATTTTGTGTTATGTCTTACCCTACACTGTGGGCAAAATGTGAAGCAGTTAAGCAGGAAATCAATATAATGTGCGAATGGGGAATCATACAGCCATCATTTTCTCTGTATTGCAGCCCAATACTATCAGTTAGCAAACCTGGTGGTTCAGTACGACTAGTTTTAGACGCTAGAGGCATAAACTAAATCCTAGTACCAGTAAGAGCAAAGCCAGATAATTTAGATGAACAGTTACTAAAATTTCGTAACACCAAATATTTCAGTAGTCTCGACCTTAAAAAATCTTACTGACAAAGTTACATAAGGAAAGTAGAAAATGCACAGCATTTGTCTGCAATGGCAGGAGTTATGAATTTCAAGTTTTACCCTTTGGCTTAAACATTAGTGCAGGCGTATTTATATCAACTTTGGACAGGGTCTTAGGACCAGAATTGCTCACTAAGTTTACGATTTATGTTGACGATATGTTAATAGCCACATTAGGACAGAAAACATCAGTATAATGGAAAACGTATTTCAGAGGTTTACAGATTACAAAGTAACAGCAAATATTTAAAAAATCTAACTTTGGCAAAGAACAAGTAAATTTTTTTGGACATATCGTATCAGAACAGGGTATATTACCAGACCCATCGAAACTAGACGCCATACGTAATTGCCCACCCCCAAGGAACAAAAAACAATTGAAAGCATATCTAGGACTAATCTCCTTTTTTCGAAAATTTATACCACAACTACTGATGAATAGCGATGACCTACTTAACCTGTTGAGAAAGAATAAACCTCGGATATGGGATGAGGGATGCCAGGAGCACTTTACCAAAATCAAAAATGCATTAATATCAGCAAACATTTTGAGTCATCTTGATATTCTAAGGCTTTTTATTTAAGGACAGACGACTCGTCTCAGGGGCTGGGGGGTATGTTTGCCCAGATACAAGAAGGAGGATAAACGGTACACAAAGTCATCAGCTTTGCCAGCAGAACTTTATCAGAGGCAGGAAGATCATATTCCGTATCAGAACCGGAAAGTTTAGCAGTAATTTGAGCGTTTAAGAAATTAGAGTATTTTCTTCGGGACTAAAACACGAAGGTCTGTTGTGATCACCAATCTCTTAACATGTAAACTGTTACACTGGAGACTAGCGAGGTGGTGTTTATACCTGAAGGAATTCAATTTTAAAATGATAAACATAAGAGGCAGTCAGAATATTACCACAGATGCACTATCCAGATTAACGCAGGAACTAGACGAGTTCAGTGAACTGTCTGACCACGATTCAGAAATCTGAACATTATTGATGAAAAGTAATACACAAAAAACAGACTACAAATAATTTTATAAACATATGGGAATGATACAACGCCATAGGTGGATAAGGTAATACAAAATCTCAACCAGAATACAAACCATAATGTAAGTAAATGGTATCAGTGATACAAAGGCATTTTGTTTCACCGGAAGCGCAAACTTTCTAACCATTGGTGTGTATGCCTTCTTCCAGGGGAATACATCGTCGAATTTATCAAACACACACACACACCAAGTATGGGGACACGACAGAGTAACAAAATGTACAGACAAGATTTCCAAACTCTATTACTTTCCTAATTTATGACTACATGTTTCACAAATATTAAAAAGTTTACTATTTGCCAAAGAACAAAACCATCCAATATGTCAAAGTTTACAGAACTAGACCACATACTATACAAAGCTCCACTGTAAATGGTTTCTCTGGATATCGCAGGGCCATCTCATAGAGCAAAAGGAGGTGTCAAATACATAATAGCTCTTTATGATATTTTCACAAAATACATCAACCTTTATGCTATCGAAACCACTATAGCAAGTAGCATCATAAGGAGAATTGAAGAGAATTATTTATAAAGAGTAGAGAAACCCGAAGTACTATTAACAGACAATGCAGTGTATTTCCTAAGATGAAAATGGAAACAATTAATGGATACACTGGGCATTAAACGCATCTTGGTATGTTTTTTGCCTCTAAGAAGCAAATCCTGTGGAGAGGGTTTTTAAAGAATTCAATAGATTTATAAGGACATACGCTCATAATAAGCATTTATGATGGACTGAATACTTGACTCCATTTTCACATAGCAAACAATCTCCCCCACTCTTCTACAGGTGTCACACCTAATGAACTGATGTTTAACACAAAGCAAAATGACGAATGGGAATCACCCATACCAAAATTACCTACTAAAGAGTTAACTTTACAGGAGGAAATCAAACGAGTAGTAACTATGCTGGAGAATAGAGCAGAATACAGAAAGAGAATATACAACAAGCTACACATTTTTTGAAGGGCAACGAGTCCTCTTGAGAACATATCCCAAATCGACAAAGATAGGTAAGTTGGACAAAAAATGACAATTACTATACTCAGGGCCATCTATTATTGCAAAAATAATTTATCCTGGAATTTATAGGTTGGTACATGAAAGAATGGTGAGAGACAAAGGTCTTCACCCTCACAAATACTTAAAAGCTTTTCACGAGTAGTGACACAATACCACAGCAGTTTCCTTGTGTGAAATGCAAATTGGAGCAGCGTACGACTCAGCTGTGCACACTCAACACTGTATGCTTAATTCAATACTAGGGAAGAGACATTTACCATGTGCAAGCGCAACAGGTTAACTCGCAGCACAACCAAATAGAAACGCAAAGCTGCACAAGTATCAGGCCCAATTTCAAAATAAATAATAACATGTAACAACTATATTTACAACCAGGGGACGAAAGAATATAATATTACATTTGTATCAACATGCAAAGTTGCGTCAATACTGAAATATACACATTTTAACTAGAATTAAAAGAAATCATTACAATGAAACATACTGTGCGTCTTAGCGAACAAAGGAATAAGATACCACAGGAGATGTCATAGCAACTTTCTTTACAGGGTAAATGAATAAAAGCAATACAAATGCAAGTAAATAAATGTATAAACAAATAAGAATGAAATATGAAAAACGTCTGCGAACGAAGGTGATGACTGAGTATATGCATGGCCTATGAGCTACAAAACACAATTAGTTTTTAAATTAGTCATAAGTTTTTTTTATATTGCAGCGACCAGGGCATCGACATGGCGCAGAAGAAGATATTTACGACGGGTGTTATAGGTACCAAATGCAAAACCGGTCCCCACCTCAAAGAAATCATTCAATTATTAGTGTACACACACACACACACACACACACACACACACACACACACACACGGTGTTACAAAAAGGTATGGCCAAACTTTCAGGAAACATTCCTCACACACAAAAAAAGAAAATATGTTATGTGGACATGTGTACGGAAACGCTTACTTTCCATGTTAGAGCTCATTTTATTACTTCTCTTCAAGTCACATTAATCATGGAATGGAAACACACAGCAACAGAACGTGCCAGCGTGACTTCAAACACTGTGTTACAGGAAATGTTCAAAATGTCCTCCGTTAGCGAGGATACATGCATCCACCCTCCGTTGCATGGAATCAGTTATGCGCTGCTGCAGCCATGGAGAATGGCGTATTGTATCACAGCCGTCCTCAATAAGAGTACGAAGAGTCCCTACATTTGGTACCGGGGTTGCGTAGACAAGAGCTTCCAAATGCCCCCATAAATGAAAGTCAAGAGGGTTGAGGTCAAGAGAGCGTGGAGGCCATGGAATTGGTCCGCCTCTACCAATCCATCGGTCACCGAATCTGTTGTTGAGAAGCGTACGAACACTTCGACTGAAATATGCAGGATCTCCATCGTGCATGAACCACATGTTGTGTCGTACTTGTAAAGGCACATGTTCTAACAGCACAGGTAGAGTATCCCGTATGAAATCATGAAAACGTGCTCCGTTGAGCGTAGTTGGAAGAACATGGGGCCCAATCAACACATCAATAATGACTGCCCAAACGTTCACAGAAAATCTGTGTTGATGACGTGATTGCACAATTGCGTGCGGATTCTCGTCGGCCCACACATATTGATTGTGAAAATTTACAATTTGATCACGTTGGAATGAAGCCTCAGCCGTAAAGAGAACATTTGCACTGAAATGAGGATTGACACATTGTTGGATGAACCATTCGCAGAAGTGTACCCGTGGAGGCCAGTCAGCTGCTGATAATGCCTGCACACGTTGTACACAGTACGGAAACAACTGGTTCTCCCGTAGCACTCTCCATACAGTGACGTGGTCACCGTTACCTTGTACAGCAACTTCTCTGACACTGACACTGACATTAGGGTTATGGTCAACCGCGCGAATTATTGCCTCGTCCATTGCAGGTGTCCTCGTCGTTATAGGTCTTCCCCAGTCGCGAGTCATAGGCTGGAATGTTCCGTGCTCCCTAAGACGCCGATCAATTGCTTCAAACGTCTTCCTGTCTGGACACCTTCGTTCTGGAAATCTGTCTCGATACAAACATACCGCGCCACGGCTATTGCCCCGTGCTAATCCATACATCAAATGGGCATCTGCCAACTCCGCATTTGTAAACATTGCACTGACTGGGAAACCACGTTCGTGATGCAACGTACTGATGTGCTTGGTGCTAGTACTGTAGTGCAATGAGTCGCATGTCAACACAAGCACCGAAGTCAACATTACCTTCCTTCAATTGGGCCAACTGGCGGTGAATCGAGGAAGTACAGTACGTACTCACGAAACTAAAATGATCTCTAACATGGAAATTAGGCGTTTCCGGACACATGTCCACATAACATCTTTTCTTTATTTGTGCATAAGGAATGTTTCCTGAAAGTTTATATATATATATATATATATATATATATATATATATATATATGTGTGTGTGTGTGTGTGTGTGTGTGTGTGTGTGTGTGTGTGTGTGTGATTGATCAATCATCAGGCAAAGGAAGAATAAGAAATCACAGTGCAACTACAAAACATTTACCCTTACCTACTGACTACAAAGAGCACATAAACATGGAGCTATGTCACCTCAGATAAAACTAATCAGTTCATATCGCGTCGCATGAGAATATAAACGACGATATTTCCACATAATCGTAAAGAGGTGAGCATGACGTAATACAAAAACTTTTGCATTACTAACACATAGCTACATGTAAACAATTATAACCAAGACAATGGTATATAGTACACGAGTCGTTAATACATTTCGGTTCCATGAAAAGGGAGTTCCCTGATAAGTGATTTAAGAAAGGATGAATAGCATTTCTTAGTAATTCATAAACCAGTAAAGTAGTATTCCTTATGTGTAGGTCAGTCAGCAACGCGTAATGTCGAATCCTGATGTAAATGTTTTTCTTTGTTTCTCCCTAGGAAAACATTTAACTCTCATAACTGATGTATGGATGACTGGAAAATAAAATGCGGATGCTGTAAATACATATATAGTAACACAATGTAATGGAACGTAAATAAGTTACTTGTATTTATGTACAAAGGATTTCTTTTTTAAGTTAACAAACGAACTATACTGACCAACAACTGTAACTGAAAAAGGAATTTTGTATTGTTCTAATATTTAAAAATTTTCTACGTTTGATACAAATAATGGGAGGAATGTCAGTCTTAGATATAAGCCATTGCAATATGCATTGTTATGTAAAAATGTTTATGTGAATTTTATGTGTATATCGAGCCATATGTAAAAGACGAACTTGAAAAACTAACAGAAAGGGAAAAAAACCTCAAGGACTAAAAAAATTCTCACGCCAAAGTGAATGACGAAATAGATAGTGGTATCCAAATGCATGTGCAATTGTGCAACGAATCAGTTATGGTAATGTGATGCTACGCAACATCTGATATATTAATCAGCAAACTACAATTGTGCAAGCATCACTTACCTTGACATCGGGTGTTGATATGCAGTATTCACCCCACTGAAAATGTGGATACGACAGTGAAGATCCTTCCCGGGCCATATTAAAGGCGAATTATCTGCCACAGCATCGGTTCTTGTAAAATAAACGCACATGAACTGCACTCACAATTGAAGACCACACCACAGCAAATTATTCGACGGACAGTACTGCATTCATTGCGAAAGTGACACTAAAGCGGGCGTGAAAGCGCGAACGACCGTACACAATAATTCATGGAGCATTAACGGCTCTTGCACGGCCAACAAACATATTTTGTGCGCATGCGCTCAGAGGCTGTCAGTGTTTCAAAAGGACAAGTACCCGCTCTAGCAATGCTCTCAAGTAAATACTTAATGAACTATCATTCCATATGTAAGTTATGTATTTCCTGTAAGACAATGTGTAAGCAAGACGAGCTGCCATCACCAACCCAAAATACAAAGAAAAATATGCTGACAAATAAAGGTCATTGTACCCCTTTCGGCAAAATTTAAATTTAAGCTGGAGAGTCTATACAAATCACTGTGCGCCTCCATTGCATGTCACTTCACAGTGTGGTGCCAAGGAGGTATATAAACTATATAGGTCGTTGGTGGGGGCAATTCTATAGGAACATAGGGAAAAGCCCCAACAAGATACGACAGAAATTTAAAACGAATGATAGAAATCAATAGCACGGCAGCTGTAAGCGTCGATAAAGAAATATTTTGCTACGCCGGAAGTCGAAAAACAAATGCTACAAATTCCATTCAATTTTTCTATCATTCATTAGAGAGACTTTGTCTTTAGTTCTTGTGGCGACAAGACGTATTTCTTGTGAATCAATGTTTTGTCTGAATAATAATAGTATGAAAATACTGAGTCTGAAAGTTCATTTTTGTGCAAAACCACGTAAGTTTTCCTTTCTTCCGCGCATTATCTCAGTGTCAGGTCAACAAGCGGCAGACATCGGAAGAGTAAGAACTAATATTATACACACGGTCAAGAGATAAATACACTACTGGCCATTAAAATTGCTAGACCACGAAGATGACGTGCTACAGACGCGAAATTTAACCGACAGGAAGGAGATGCTGTGATATGCAAATGATTAGCTTTTCAGAACATTCACACAAGGTTGGCGCCGGTGGCGACACATTCAACGTGCTGACATGAGGAAAGTTTACAACCGATTTGTCATACACAAACAGCAGTTGACCGGCGTTGACTTGTGAAACGTTGTTGTGATTCCTCGTGTAAGGAGGAGAAATGCGGACCATCACGTTTCCGACTTTGATAAAGGTCGGATTGTAGCCTATCGCGATTGCGGTTTATCGTATCGCGACATTGCTGCTCGCGTTGGTCGAGATCCAATGACTGTTAGCAGAATATGGAATCGGTGGGTTCAGGAGGGTAATACGGAACGCCGTGCTGGATTCCAACGGCCTTGCATCACTAGCAGTCGAGATGACAGGCATCTTATTCGCATGGCTGTAGCGGATCGTGCAGCCATGTCTCGATCCCTGAGTCAACAGAGGGGGACGTTTGCAAGACAACCACCATCTGAACGAACAGTTCGACGACGTTTCCAGCAGCATGGACTATCAGCTTAGAGACCACGGCTGCGGTTACCCTTGACGCTGCATCACAGACAGGAGCGCCTGCGATGGTGTACTCAACGACGAACCTGGGTGCACGAATGGCAAAACGTCATTTCTTTTTTTTTTTTTTTTTTGATGAATCCAGGTTCTGTTTACAGCATCACGATGGTCGCATCCGTGTTTGGCGACATCGCGGTGAACGCACATTGGAAGCGTGTATTCGTCATCGCCATACTGGCGTATCACCCGGCGTGATGGTATGGGGTGCCATTGGTTACACGCCTCGGTCACCTCTTGTTCGCATCGACGGCACTTTGAACAGTGGACGTTACGTTTCACATGTATCACGAAATGTGGCTCTACCCTTCATTCGATCCCTGCGAAACCCTACATTTCAGCAGGATAATGCACGGCAGCATGTTGCAGGTCCTGTAAGGGCCTTTCTGGATACAGAAAATGTTCGACTGATGCCCTAGCCAGCCCATTCTCCAGATATCTCACCAATTGAAAACGCCTGGTCAATGATGGCTGAGGAACTGGCTCGTCACAATACACCAGTCACTACCCTTGATAAACTGTGGTATCTTGTTGAAGCTGCATGGGCAGCTGTTCCTGTACACGCCATCCAAGCTCTGCTTGACTCAATGCCCGGGCATTTCAAGGTCGTTACTACGGCTAGAGGTGGTTGTTCTGGGTACTGATTTCTCAGGATCTCTGCACCCAAATTGCGTGAAAATGTAATCACAGGTCAGTTCTAGTGTAATATATTTGTCCAATGAATACCCATTCATTATCTGCATTTCTTCTTGGTGTAGCAATTTTAATGGCCAGTAGTATACTTGTGACGGAAGAAGACGAACGTAACTAAGGATACCAGACGTAAGTTCACGACACCAGTGGCTCACAATTTACGGGATTTGTGAATTAAACATGAAAAAACAATTTATTTGCTGCAAAATTCATTTGCACAATAGTTCCAAAGGTATAACTGAACTTTGGTAACGTAGACATATAGATTTTTTAGTAACTGTAAAATTTTACCATGAGTGAGAAGTGTGGGCTCTGTCGTAGGTTAGTGAGTAGTGGTTTACGGTGTGGGATTTGTTCAAAGTATTTTCATTGGTGGGGAATGCAGTGGGGAAACCAGTGGTCATTTTAGTGAGATCCTCTCCTGGGAATGCAGAATCTGTAGTAGAAATAAGTTGATAGAGGAGCAGGAGCATAAGATCTGGGCCCTTCAGGTGCAGTTACAATGCACAAAGGAGGAACTAGATAGGTTGAGGAGGGTGAAGGGCGGAGGAGGGGGGAGGGGGGACGAGAACTGGCAGTTGGCAATAAGGCAGCAAGGAGGAGGAGGTATTCTGACAGTTATACTTTGCGTATATGCAATAGATTTGACCAACTTTCTTTGTTGAGTAACTGTGAATGTAGGGAACGTGCAGCAGTCCTCTGCAGTTAGGAGCCCTAGGTCAGTCGCAAAGTCTAACAAAACGAAAAAGGTTCTGCTACTAAGTGGTTCTCACGGTAGAGGTGTGGGCCAGCAGTTGCAGGAAGTGTTGGGGAGTGAGTACCAGGTCACCAGCATTGTGAAGCCTAGTGCAGGCACTGGTCTCTCTTTCGGGAGGACGACGGTTCAACCCCGCGTCCGGGAATCCTGATTTAGGTTTTCTGTGATTTCTCTAAATCACTCCAGGTAAATGCCGGGACGCTTCCTTTGAAAGGGCACGTCCGCCTTCCTTCCCCATCCTTCCATAATCCGATGAGACCAATGACCTCGGTGTCTGGTCTCCCCCACCAAAACAACCAACCAACCTAGTGCAGGGTTGGCCTCGGGTGGCTGACAGAATAGGGGAGTTATGTAAGAATTTTACAAAGGAGGATCAGGTAGTGATAGTGGGTGGAGCAGGGAAGAGTCTTGATAGGGACAGGGAATATGATGCAGGTGGTGACCTGATAAAGATAGCTACTCAAAGTGGTGGCATTAATGTGCATTTTGTGCAACAGTTTCAGTGTCGTGATTGGTCTCAACTTAATGAGGGTGCTGATGGCAGAGGGCATGGGTAACATTTCAGTGGTGCCAGTTGGGTCTATCAGTAGATTGGGTTTCACTAGGCATGGCCTGCACCTCAATAGGTATGGGAAGGGTAGCCTGGCAAAGCTTAGAGGTGACAGTGTAGTGGGTGGTGGTGAGATCACTTATGGAAAAATTCCTTTAGTAGTTAGTGTCAGAGCTTCATCTTTTTTTGATTGAAGTCAGCCGATAGGTATAACTGCTTAAAGGAAGTCCCTCTAACTAAGGGCTCATCTTCAGGGGATGTCATGTTTCAAAGTAGAGAAGGAATTATATTTCATCAAAATATAAGAGGTATTAGAGACAAAGTTAGTGAACTGCTTATAGATCTTGACTCTGAAATTATTGGTATATTGGTGCACCATTTAAATAATTTGACAATTCAGAAGCTTCCTTTACCAGGATAGAGATTAGCTGGCTGTTTTTCAAGGAGTTCCTTGCAGGGTGGGGGAGTGGTTATGTACATAAAAAACAGTATTCCATTGAGTCCATGGATGTATCACGACACTGCACTGAACAGATGTTTGAATGTTGTGCAGGGGCAGTTGAATTTAGTGAAGCTCAACTTCTAACTGTTGTTGTTTATAGGTCCCCTAACTCTGACTTCAGAGCATTTCTGCTTAAGCTAGAGAGGGTTCTTGATTCACTTTGTATGAAGTACCAGAAATTAATTATATGTGGTAACTTCAATATAAATTTTCGTATATGATGGTGGAAGAAAAAGGATTTTGGTAAATCTCCTAAATTCATATGATCTGATGCAGAATGTGTTTTGTCCATCTGTGGTGCAGGGGAACAGCAGCACATCCAAAGACAATATTTTTATTCATTATTCATTACTAGATGGGCATTCTGTTAGTAAAAGGGTGAATGGCCTTTCAGACCATGATGCACAAATTTTAACACTAAAAGGCTTTTGTACTCAAATATCACATATAATAACAAACTATGTAGGAAAGTTAATCCAACAGCATTAGAGAGTTTTTAAACTTTGTTAAGGAACAAGAGTGGCAGGATGTTTATAGTTCCAATAACATAGATGATAAATATAATGCTTTCCTTAACACATTTCTCATGCTCTTTGAGAGTTGCTTTCCATTAGAACATTCTAAACGTTGCAATAACAGTAATAGGCAGCCCAGGTGGCTGACTAGTGGAATAAGGACATCATGTAGAACAAAGTGAGAATTATATCAAAATGTTAGAAGCAGTCGCAATCGAGCGATAGTAGCCCATAAACAAATAGTATTGTAAGGAGCTTAAAATATTATTAGGAAGGCAAAGAGTATGTGAATTGCAAATAGAATAGCTAATTCGCAGGATAAAATTAAAACCATATAGTCAATTGTAAAGGAAGTGTCTGGTCAGCAGCACAAGGTCGATGATATAAAGTCAGTTCATAGTAAAAATACTTCTGTAAATCAGGTATATGTACAGTATTTAATAATCATTTTATGCGCATTGCTGGTGAATTAAATAAACATTTAGTTTCTAAAGGGAATCATATAGCTCTCTTGAAAAATTCCTTTCCAAGATTGACATCTGAAATACTCCTCTGTGACATAGACAAGGGGGAGATTGAGTCAATAATTAAATCACTGAAGACTAAGGACTCTCATGGATATGATGTAGTGCCTAGCAGAATATTTAAGTACTGTGCTGCACACGTTAGTCCTGTGTTTAGCTATATTTGTAATTTTTCCTTTAGGAATAGTCAGTTTCCTGCACGATTAAAATACTCAGTAGTAAAGCCACTTTTTTAAAAAAAATGAGAAAGGGATAAATTAAACAGTTTTAGATCTATTACTATGCTGTCAGTGTTTGCTAAAGTTAGTGAAAAGCCTGTGTATGTAAGGATAATTGATCATTTTATATCACATGATTTGCTATCAAATGTACAGCTCGGCTTTAGTAGTCGTTTAACTACTGAAAATGCGCTATTATCTTTTCTCTGTGAGGTACTGGATACGTTAAACAAAAGGTCTCAAACAATAGGCATCTTTTTTGATTTAAGTAAGGTGTCTGTTGTGTTGATCACAAAATATTGCTCCAGAAGTTGGACCATTATGGAATACAGGGAATAACTCGCAATTGGTTCACTTCTTACTTTAGTGACAGTCAGCAAAAGGTCGTTCACAATGGTGAGAATAGCTGTGATGTGATGCCTGTGTGGGGTACAGTCAAGGAGGGGGATGCCCCAGGGATCAGTTTTGGGGCCACTGCTGTTCCTTATTTATATAAATCATATGCCCTCTTGTATTACGGGTAACTCTAAAATATTTCTGTTTGGTGATGACACTAGCTTAGTAGTAAAGGATGTTGTGTGCAACATTGGTTTGGTTTCAAATAGCACAGTTCAAATTTCTAGGTGTTGATGTAGATAGTAAACTGTCATAGAAAGACCATTTTCAAGATCTTGTTCAAAGACTTAATGCTGCCATTTTTACTGTTCGAATGGTTTCTGAAGTGAGTGTTTGTTCGTCACAAAAATTAGTCTACTTTGCTTATTTTCATTCAATTATGTTGTATGGTATAATATTTTGGGGTAGATCTTTCCACTCTAAAAGGAGATTTTTGGCTCAGAAATAGGTGGTTCAGGCATTAAGTGGTGTAAGTTCATGAACGGCTTGTCGGCCCCTATTCATGACTCTGGATATTTTGTCATTGGCCTCTCAGTGTGTATATATATATATATATACTCCTGGAAATGGAGAAAAGAACACATTGACAGCAGTGTGTCAGACCCACCATACTAGCTCCGGACACTGCGAGAGGGATGTACAAGCAATGATCACACGCACGGCACAGCGGACACACCAGGAACCGCGGTGTTGGCCGTCGAATGGCGCTAGCTGCGCAGCATTTGTGCACCGCCGCCATCAGTGTCAGCCAGTTTGCCGTGGCATACAGAGCTCCATCGCAGGTAGCATGCCGCGACAGCGTGGGCGTGAACCGTATGTGCAGTTGATGGACTTTGAGTGAGGGCGTATAGTGGGCATGTGGGAGGCCGGGTGGACGTACCGCCGAACTGCTCAACACGTGGGGCGTGAGGTCTCCACAGTACATCGATGTTGTCGCCAGTGGTCGGCGGAAGGTGCACGTGCCCGTCGACCTGGGACCGGACCGCAGCAACGCACGGATGCACGCCAAGACCGTAGGATCCTACGCAGTGCCGTAGGGGACCGCACCGCCACTTTCCAGCAAATTAGGGACACTGTTGCTCCTGGGCTATCGGCGAGGACCATTCGCAACCGTCTCCATGAAGCTGGGCTACGGTCCCGCACACCGTTAGGCCGTCTTCCGCTCACGCCCCAACATCGTGCAGCCCGCCTCCAGTGGTGTCGCGACAGGCGTGAATGGAGGGACGAATGGAGACCTGTCGTCTTCAGCGATGAGAGTCGCTTCTGCCTTGGTGCCAATGATGGTCGTATGTGTGTTTGGCGCCGTGCAGGTGAGCGCCACAATCAGGACTGCATACGACCGAGGGACACAGGGCCAACACCCGGCATCATGGTGTGGGGAGCGATCTCCTACACTGGCCATACACCTCTGGTGATCGTCGAGGGGACACTGAATAGTGCACGGTACATCCAAACCGTCATCGAACCCATCGTTCTACCATTCCTAGACCGGCAAGGGAACTTTCTGTTCCAACAGGACAATGCACGTCCGCATGTATCCCGTGCCACCCAACATGCTCTAGAAGGTGTAAGTCAACTACCCTGGCCAGCAAGATCTCCGGATCTGTCCCCCATTGAGCATGTTTGGGACTGGATGAAGCATCGTCTCATGCGGTCTGCACGTCCAGCACGAACGCTGGTCCAACTGAGGCGCCAGGTGGAAATGGCATGGCAAGCCGTTCCACAGGACTACATCCAGCATCTCTACGATCGTCTCCATGGGAGAATAGCAGCCTGCATTGCTGCGAAAGGTGGATATACGCTGTACTAGTGCCGACATTGTGCATGCTCTGTTGCCTGTGTCTATGTGCCTGTGGTTCTGTCAGTGTGATCATGTGATGTATCTGACCCCAGGAATATGTCACTAAAGTTTCCCCTTCCTGGGACAATGAATTCACGGTGTTCTTATTTCAATTTCCAGGAGTGTATATATACAGGGTGATTCAAAAAGAATACCACAACTTTAAAAATGTGTATTTAATGAAAGAAACATAATATAACCTTCTGTTATACATCATTACAAAGAGTATTTAAAAAGTTTTTTTTTACTCAAAAGCAAGTTCAGAGATGTTCAATATTGCTCCCTCCAGACATTCGAACAATATCAACCTGATACTCCAACTCGTTCCACACTCTCTGTAGCATATCAGGCGTAACAGTTTGGATAGCTGCTGTTATTTCTCGTTTCAAATCAACAATGGTGGCTGGGAGAGGTGGCCGAAACACCATATCCTTAACATACCCCCATAAGAAAAAATCGCAGGGGGTTAGATCAGGGCTTCTTGGAGACCAGTGATGAAGTGCTCTGTCACGGGCTGCCTGGCGGCTGATCCATCGCCTCGGGTAGTTGACGTTCAGGTTGTTACGCACAGATAAGTGCCAATGTGGTGGCGCTCCATCCTGCTGAAATATGAATTGTTGTGCTTCTTGTTCGAGCTGAGGGAACAGCCAATTCTCTAACATCTCCAGATACTGGATGCGTGCTACATTTTCATCACTCATTCTCGGCCGTCCAGAACTTTTCCCTTTGCACAAACACCCATTCTCTGTAAACTGTTTATACCAACGTTCAATACACCACCTATCAGGAGGTTTAACACCATACTTCGTTCGAAATGCACGCTGAACAACTGTCGTCGATTCACATCTGCCGTACTCAATAACACAAAAAGCTTTCTGTTGAGCGGTCGCCATCTTAGCATCAACTGACGCTGACGCCTAGTCAACAGCGCCTGAAGCGAACAAATGTACAACTAAATGAAACTTTATAGCTCCCTTAATTCGCCGACAGATAGTGCTTAGCTCTGCCTTTTGTCGTTGCAGAGTTTTAAATTCCTAAAGTTGTGGTATTCTTTTTGAATCAGCAGCTTTCACTCAGTTAATACTTGGCAGAAATCAAACCTGAATGTGGATCAGATTTCCTTAACTCTCGTGCAGAAAAGGGTGCAGTATACTGCTGCATCGATTTTCAACAAGCTACCACTCGAGTTCAAAAAACTTAGCAGTAATACATGTGCTTTCAAATCGAATCTGAAGAGTTTTCTCATGGGTCACTCCTCCTATTCTGTCGAGTAGTTCCTTGAAAAATAAAGCTGATTATTGTCGTATTGTTGGCTGTGTTTTCTGAAGCTTATGGATTGACTATTTTTGGGTTCATTAGAATTTTATTTTTATCTGTTATTACTTTTATGTTATAGTTTCATGTACAGACACGCTGCATGAACTTGGAGATTTCCTCCTCAATTTGGTCCCACGAAACTTGATGTGAAAAAAAAAAATCACCATAGAGAAAAGGAAATCAAGTCTACAAAGTAGAAAATCACTTAAAATGTAACCCTAATCTCACACCTTCTATAACAGAAACAAAAATATTATGAAATTCCAAGAAACTATCATCATTGTCTACACAAAGTCTCTCCTTGATATAATATCTTTAAAAGAAATACATCATAAAGACTCATTTTAATACTAGAAATATGTACAGAATATCATAAACATCATACCATCAGCCTGACCAGTTCTCAATCCGATAAGACCTGTTAAAAATTGATTAGTACAAACTTTGAAAATTGATCAGGAGCAGAACCACAGTACATGGTCTACCAAAGTGTCTGCTCATACCCGTTACCTGAACGCTTACCATTTACTTCTGTATGTACCGAGCTGACTGTACTAAGCTGCTGAATTATATTGAGCTGTCACTCATAAACAAAATTATGGTAAGATGACGGCAAAAAAAGAAACATTTACAAGCACAAAGTGGGTCTCTGTAACTGGTAAGTGCACAGGATTAAAAAGTGCTAGTGGTGAAAAAAATGCAAGAATTAGGTTCACCATAAACAACAAAGAAAGTATATGCCATAGTCTAATGTAAAATGTCTTTTGGTAATAAACCAGTTGCAAAGCACTCTACACTCTATCCAAAATATAAGACAAATAAAGGATAGTATGACCTGCATACAACATTCTTGAAAAGACGAAGCATGAGTATGGAAAATGATAAGAAACAAATCAGGTTTAGTAGTATTAGCTGTATAAGTATGTTGTCTGTCAAGCTGTGTATGAATTTCTTAATTCATCCAAAACATATGAGAAAATCATAGTTTCCACAAGAACTAATAGTCGAGATAATGCAGTAAGTTATTATTAGGCAAGAAAAAAAAGTCAAAGCATGTACTAGTAATTAGACCAAAAATGTACATTGCTGTAAGATGTAGCATGGCTGTAGCCTGTTGTGTTGCTCTCATAGAGAAAAAAAAATTCCTTGTATATCCTTGTTATGCAACAATCTCAAAAAAGTGACAACTGCAAATCATACAAATAAACTTTAGTGTAGTAACAAATAGCTGCAGACTTTATTGTCAACCTGCTATGAATGATCCAAACTCATCTTTTATACTTATAAATCAGAAATAACATCACATGAAATAAAATCAACTTCAACGAAAACAGGATTCCTGAGCCCTAACCATTACCTCAATAAAATTCATCATCATTATCATCATCTCATCAGTAATTTCACATAACATTACATATGTAAGCCACATAAAGCGTAATCATATACCTCATTAAATATCATCAGTAATCATCATCATCAAATACACAGATATGGAGTAAATATCATAATACAACACATCTGAAATCTACCAAAATAAAATTCACTTTTTTGTCTACACCAATTGTCTTCCACACGAAAAAAACCTCATAGCCATAAATATAAAACATCGAAATACTGTACATAAAACACTTCCAATGAGAATAGATCCTGAGGAAAAGAAATTGTAACTCTCAGCAAATATTCCTTCTGATGCAAGGCAAAAATGTGTGAAAGAAACAGGCTCTAGATAGCATCAAATAAATGGTAGACAATTCTCCTGTGTAACAGCAACATAAATCCAAATATAAGTGAAGTCCAAAGTTATAAGACAAGAAAATACAAATAGCCTGTAGTGGTATCAGTCCAGTAGTGATTCAGATCACAGTGTAAGTGTGTTGTCTGTAAAGCTGTGTATGTGCGTCCAATTCATAGAACTCTTTGATAAGTCACAAAATCATGGGAAATGGAAAATTATAAAAGAGCAAATAATGGTAAACAAAATTCTCAGTGTAGGGACATTGTCTGCCAAGCTGTGTGAGTGTGTCCTATTCGTGAAATTCTTTGACATTCGCTATAGGGTGTAGATCCAGACTACACTCATTCTCAAACTTCCCACTTCTAAAGCATTTGGATGGCAAATGCGATGAATGATATATGATCCATTATAGCAAAGAAAGAATTAGCTGAACAAGTGTTTTACTTTATGAGACAACCTGTGTGATCTGACGAGTACTTTATGACCGATCTGAAATGTTCGTTTGATTCCAGAAGTCTCTTGGCATTGCATCCTTCTTCCTGCAGCTTGTTTGATGTTACATAAAGCTGTTTCCACAATTTAATGGTGGTGTAAGCAACGTAACTTAGGTGTCATTACAAGTTACCTGATACTGCCAGGTGGCAGTTTGTTTTTCTGTAGAAGGTACAGAGAAAGTAAGATAGAAGCGTTGGGAATAGAATTGATAACACCCTGAAATGTGTAAATGTATTTGTCCCATTCTCTGTGTTTCTTGTGGCAATACAATCTGCATAGTTTACCTATATCTTTCATAAGGTGTTCAACTGGATTTGAAGAAGCGTGATAGCGGGAAATGTAAATGGGTTTGATTTTGCTTGAGAGAGTGCGAGTCCAGTAACTTGACCTAAATTGCGGAGTGTTGTCTGAAGTGACCTTTTCAACGTGACCAACTTTTGTTAAAAAGATCTTAACAAAGGCAGCAGACACAGTTTTCCCAGTAGTTTTATGCAAAGTTTTGACTGAAACATATTTCGACATGAGCTCTACAACTATGAAAATATAAAAGAAGCCTTGTTTGCTAGTAACAATAGGATTGAATAAGTCAACTGCTGCTAGATGACATAATTTCACAGGAACGATTAGATACAACGGAGCGTAAAAGTGTGATGATGTCTTGGCTTTCTGGCATAATTTGCACTTCATAAGAACACAATGAATGCGTTTCTCCATATTAAGAAATAAGACGTTTGATGAAGAATTTAAGAGCATTTACGGGGTCCACAATGAGCATAGCTGAGATGTATGTACCATGTAAGTTCGTTAACTAGATGCTAGGGAACGCAGACAAGCCAGGTAGTAGTGTCAGGCATTAACCGTTTAAACAAGATGTCATTCCAAATGAGATAGTAGAGTGATAGAAGGTTTGATTTTGTCACCACATTGCTCTTTGATGTCTTTCCAGGTTGGACCCTTGTCTTGCTCCTTAGCAATGTCGGTCATTGGCGAAGGAATGAAGTTTTTGAAAGTTACCTGTTGAATGCATAACACACTGAAATTGGCGTGACAAAATTTTGTTGAAGAAGCCGACAGAGTACCACCATGTACACCAACCAGCGGAAATATTTTCAACACAAGCGAAATTCTCGTTAATACATAGCCCAATGAAGTAAACGCTCATGAGAAAGTTTTTCTGACAGAAGAAATTGCAACGCTCAGTATAAATCTTGGTTGTTTGTTGTTGTTGTGGTCTTCAGTCCTGAAACTGGTTTGATGCAGCTCTCCATGCTACTCTATCCTGTGCAAGCTTCTTCATCTCCCAGTACCTACTGCAACCTATGTCCTTCTGAATCAGCTTAGTGTAGTCATCTCTTGGTCTCCCTCAACGATTTTTACCCTCCACGCTGCCCTGCAATACTAAATTGGTGATCCCTTGATGCCTCAGAACATGTCCCACCAACCGATCCCTTCTTCTGGTCAAGTTGTGCCACAAACTTCTCTTCTCCCCAATCCGATTCAATACTTCCTCATTAGTTATGTGATCTACCCATCTAATCTTGAGCATTCTTCTGTAGCACCACATTTCGAAAGCTTCTATTCTCTTCTTGTCCAAACTATTTATCGTCCATGATTCACTTCCATACATGGCTACACTCCATACTAATACTTTCAGAAATGACTTCCTGACACTTAAATCTATACTCGATGTTAACAAACTTCTCTTCTTCAGAAACGCTTTTCTTGCCATTGCCAGTCTACATTTTATATCCTCTCTACTTCGACCATCATCAGTTATTTTGCTCCCCAAATAGCAAAACTCCTTTACTACTTTAAGTGTCTCACTTCCTAATCTAATTCCCTCAGCATCACCCGACTTAATTCGACTACATTCCATTATCCTCGTTTTGCTTTTGTTGATGGTCATCTTATATCCTCCTTTCAAGACACTATCCATTCCGTTCAACTGCTCTTCCAAGTCCTGTCTCTGACAGAATTACGATGTCATCGGCGAACCTCAAAGTTTTTATTTCTACTCCATGGATTTTAATACCTACTCCGAATTTTTCTTTTGTTTCCTTCACTGCTTGCTCAATATACAGATTGAATAACCCTGTCTTACTCCCTTCCCCACCACTGCTTCCCTTTCATGCCCCTCGACTCTAATAACTGCCATCTGGTTTCTGTACAAATTGTAAATAGCCTTTCGCTCCCTGTATTTTACCCCTGCCACCTTTAGAATTTGAAAGAGAGTATTCCAGTCAACATTGTCAAAAGCTTTCTCTAAGTCTACAAATGCTAGAAACGTAGGTTTGCCTTTTCTTAATCTAGCTTCTAAGATAAGCCGTAGGGTCAGTATTGCCTCACGTGTTCCAACATTTCTACGGAATCCAAAATGATCCTCCCAGAGGTCGGCTTCTACCAGTTTTTCCATTCGCCTGTAAAGAACTCGCGTTAGTATTTTACAGCTGTGACTTATTAAACTGATAGTTCGGTAATTTTCACATCTGTCAACACCTGCTTTCTTTGGGATTGGAATTATTACATTCTTCCTGAAGTCTGAGGGTATTTCGCCTGTCTCATTCATCTTGCTCACCAGATGGTAGAGTTTTGTCAGGACTGGCTCTCCCAAGGCCGTCAGTAGTTCTAATGGAATGTTGTCTACTCCAGGGGCCTTGTTTCGACTCAGGTCTTTCAGTGCTCTGTCAAACTCTTCACGCAGTATCGTATCTCCCATTTCATCTTCATCTACATCCTCTTCCATTTCCATAATATTGTCCTCAAGTACATCGCCCTTGTATAGACCCTCTATATACTCCTTCCACCTTTCTGCTTTCCCTTCTTTGCTTAGAACTGGGTTTCCATCTGAGCTCTTAATATTCATACAAGTGGTCCTCTTTTCTCCAAAGGTCTCTTTAATTTTCCTGTAGGCAGTATCTATCTTACCTCTAGTGAGATAAGCCTCTACATCCTTACATTTGTCCTCTAGCCATCCCTGCTTAGCCATTTTGCACTTCCTGTCGATCTCATTTTTGAGACGTTTGTATTCCTTTTTGCCTGCTTCATTTACTGCATTTTTATATTTTCTCCTTTCATCAATTAAATTCAACATTTCTTCTGTTACCCAAGGATTTCTACTAGCCCTAGTCCTTTTACCTACTCGATCCTCTGCTGCCTTCACTACCTCATCCCTCAAAGCTACCCATTCTTCTTCTATTGTTCTATTGTATTTCTTTCCCCCATTCCTGTCAATTGCTCCCTTATGCTCTCCTTGAAACTCCGTACAACCTCTGGTTCTTTTAGTTTATCCAGGTCCCATCTCCTTAAATTCCCACCTTTTTGCAGTTTCTTCAGTTTTAATCTACAGGTCATAACCAATAGATTGTGGTCAGAGTCCACATCTGCCCCTGGAAATGTCTTACAATTTAAAACCTGGTTCCTAAATCTCTGTCGTACCATTATATAATCTATCTGAAACCTGTCAGTATCTCCAGGCTTCTTCCATGTATACAGCCTTCTTTTATGATTCTTGAACCAAGTGTTACCTATGATTAAGTTGTGCTCTGTGCAAAATTCTACCAGGCGGCTTCCTCTTTCATTTCTTTGCCCCAGTCCATATTGACCTACTACGTTTCCTTCTCTCCCTTTTCCTACTACCGAATTCCAGTCACCCATGACTATTAAATTTTCGTCACCCTTCACTATCTGAATAATTTCTTTTATTTGATCATACATTTCTTCAATTTCTTCTTCATCTGCAGAGCTAGTTGGTATGTCTGCCAAATAAGAAGTGACAGAATTTGGAAAAGGCACACACGACAGTTAAACATTCGAGTTATGTTATAGAATATAGCTGGAGACAGAACGCTGCTACCGAAAGCAATGATTTTCTGAACAACAATGCTGTCTTCTTCCATCTCTCGAAACAGATAGACCCAATGGTCATTACAGAACTGTCAGTGGCCAAACAGAAGTCATGCGAAAGATCAGGATGCAAAAGTAAAGGATTGTTCAATAAAGCATATTTCAAATTGACAAATTCTTGTTGATCTTGTTCGTCCCAGAACCAGTTGGAGTTTTTGCCAGTAAGTTGGCACGAACGTGGAGTGTCGAGAGCCTTGTAGTGCATAGAGATGGCCAAACTGAAACACATAACTGTTTCGAAACAAATGAAACAGTACACTGTAATGTCTCGATACGCTGTTTCGAAACAGTGAAACAGTTTGTGCTTTGTAATCTAATAAACCTACACATTTTATCACCTTGAATGTCTACTGTATAAGTATGTCCATATAAACACAAATGAGGTGCGAGAACGCTGATCATATCGCAGAAAGTATGAAACTATCACTTAGGCGTCTTGGCAGTGTCGTGTTTCCTGCAGCAAATGCGCTGCTTTCGTGTCGTGTGACATTCATACTTTCCAATGGGCTGAGGACAGTCATAGCTGAAGATAGAAGAACCACCACTAACGGAATTGGAGGTGGGAGCAAACTGCAGAAACAACGGATATGCTACTGGGATTCCCACATTCTGTTAGTATGGGTAATATACCTATCCTGCTAATTTCCATACACACAAAGGGAATCATTGTGGATAAAAGGCACAGTGGCTATAAACTCACAAATAATGCCAAATAATTCGAATAAATAACAAAATATAACAGATTTTTTTTTCTTTCAAGGTGTTACTGTAAATTCACCATGCTTCCCAGCCCTTCCCTATCACCATTACACTATCAGTGATATGTCAAATAGATTGCTTGCAATTATACCTACATCAAATTTATGTATATGTCTAATAACTGTCACTCTATGCCATTTTTATTCAAAATGGTGTAGGCTTACTTGCGTTTCTTAATATAATTACTCTACATGAACAGAGAAGAGTATGTTATAAAAAAATTGTAATTTAACTGAACGATTTTCACATATTTATTATTTTGAATGTGAATAGTACGCGTTGTTTTATTGTTTGGTTGGTGTTTATAAAGCAGATGTTACGCCATTTCGGAATAGGACAGTCAGCTAGAAACGAAGCTTCATTTTCGGATATCTTAAGCTTCATGCTATTGCTTGTCAAAGAGATATCGACACTCTTGAAAGTGTTTCACGAAGTGGTACGTTGGTTTCAGTACCTGTGCCGAGCCCGAATCTCGTCCGATACAGAGCGGAATGAAACATCACTGTTTCGATACAATTAGTCCGTTCCAAGCACAGGTGGACTGAAACAGCCTTATTTTGAAACAACGATACAGTTTCTGTGTCTGGTTCGAGATCGAATCTGGTCCGGTTACCCGAGACAGGGGCGGAGTGAAACACCAGTGTTTCGAAACAGTGAACCACAGCCGTTCCGAAACACTGAAACAGTTCCACGTATTGATACACTGTATTGAAACGTAGAAACAGTGGCTAAGTCTAGGAGTGCACAAAA
The DNA here is from genome assembly GCF_023897955.1 of Schistocerca gregaria. NCBI lineage: Eukaryota > Metazoa > Arthropoda > Insecta > Orthoptera > Acrididae > Schistocerca > Schistocerca gregaria. Next base: position 413,892,546 of record NC_064920.1, on the reverse strand, counting down.
CTACGGGAAAAATTGACGAAACCGAGAAAAGTTCTGACTTGACGTTTGGATGTGGGTGCAGTGACGTCACGGATATCTTGCAACTTATCCGGGTCAGGTTCAACGCCAGAAACAAATATGACATGACCTAAAGATATGAATACGGAACTGCCAGTAGTGTCAGTGTCGCCCTAACCGCCGTCTGCTTCACGTCTGCTGTGCAGCGAGCTACCTTAATTTAAGTATTAACTGTATTTTTCTTACTTGACACTTCTTCTTCTGCGTGTTTTTGCTTTTAGGAAGCTTTAATAGTCGAGTGCTATTAAGTGTTCCATAGATCTCATGTTTGTTTTGAATACAGTCAGAGAGTCCCTTTAGTCAGCCATAGTGCTAGTAGTGCTAGTGTTTGTTTTGAATACAGTCCAGAGACAGGTAGTGCTATTTTCCTTGTTTTCTACAAGGAGCGGTTAGCAATCACACTTTAGTCAATAATCAACCGCCTTTAGTGAATTAGCAGTCTATTTAAAGTTTATTAACACTCTATAGTAAATTGACTTCTTAGGATGGATAGGATGTGTGGCTGCTGTGTACGGACGCAGGAGGAGCTGGCCACTCTTCGCAAACAGCTGAGCGTGTTGATGGCCGCGGTCAGCCGTCTTCAGGCTGCTGCCTCGGAGTGTAGCGGCAGTGGGGAGTCTGGTGCGTCGCAAGGTACACCCCAGGTGTTACATGCTTCACCCACTGTCCCTGCTGTCGAGACATCTTCGCGGGTACCGGGCGCGGTTGGACCACCCTCTCCCCAAGGGGAGTGGCGGGTTCAGCGGCGTTCGCGGCGCACGAGGCGGAGGGTCAATGTGGAGGCTGGCCGTGTGGCATCGCCCGCTCTGCCTGTGAGTGGACATGTGGCCGCTCCTTCAGCAAGGTCCGAGCAGGCACATGGGGGGAGGGGTTTATTAGTTATTGGGAGCTCCAACGTTAGGCGGGTGATGGAGCCCCTTAGGGAAATAGCGGAAAGGTCGGGGAAGAAGGCCAGTGTTCACTCTGTCTGCTTGCAGGGGGGTCTCATCCGAGATGTGGAGGAGGCCCTACCGGCGGCGATAGAGAGCACTGGGTGCACCCGACTGCAAATTGTTGCTCATGTCGGCACCAATGACTCCTGCCGTCTGGGTTCAGAGGTCATCCTCAGTTCGTGCAGGCGGCTGGCGGAGTTGGTGAAGGCGGAAAGCCTCGCTCGCGGGGTGGAATCAGAGCTAACTATTTGTAGTATCGTTCCCAGAACCGATCGCGGTCCTCTGGTTTGGAGCCGAGTGGAAGGCTTAAACCAGAGGCTCAGACGATTCTGCGGAGAGCTGGGGTGCAAATTTCTCGACCTCCGCTATCGGGTGGAGAAATGTAGGGTCCCCCTGAATAGGTCAGGCGTGCACTACACGCCGGAAGCGGCTACGAGGGTAGCGGAGTACGTGTGGAGTGCACATGGGGTTTTTTTAGGTTAGAGAATTCCCTCCCTAGGCCCGACAAGACGCCTCCTGAGACGCGGCAAGGCAGTAGGCAAAATGCAACAAGGAATAACAATATTAATGTGCTTATAGTAAACTGCAGGAGCGTCTATAGAAAGGTCCCAGAACTGCTCTCATTAATAAACGGTCACAACGCCCATATAGTACTAGGAACAGAAAGTTGGCTGAAACCAGACGTAAACAGTAATGAAATGCTAAACTCGGATTGGAATGTATACCGCAGAGATAGGCTGGACAGTGAAGGGGGAGGCGTGTTTATAGCGATAAGAAGTGCAATAGTATCGAAGGAAATTGACGGAGATTCGAATTGTGAAATGATTTGGGTGAAGGTCACGGTTAAAGCAGGCTCATACATGGTAATTGGATGTCTCTATAGGCCCCCGGGCTCAGCAGCTGTTGTGGCTCAGCACCTGAAGAATAATTTGGAAAATATTTCGAGTAGATTTCCCCACCATGTTATAGTTCTGGGTGGAGATTTTAATTTGCCGGATATAGACTGGGAGACTCAGACGTTCATAACGGGTGGCAGGGACAAAGAATCTAGTGAAATATTTTTAAGTGCTTTATCTGAAAACTACCTTGAGCAGTTAAACAGAAAACCGACTCGTGGCGATAACATATTAGACCTTCTGGTGACAAACAGACCCGAACTATTTGAATCAGTTAATGCAGAACAGGGAATAAGCGATCATAAAGCGGTTACTGCATCGATGATTTCAGCCGTAAATAGAAATATTAAAAAAGGTAGGAAGATTTTTCTGTTTAGCAAAAGTGACAAAAAGCAGATTTCAGAGTACTTGGTGGCTCAACACAAAAGTTTTGTCTCAAGTACAGACAGTGTTGAGGATCAGTGGACAAAGTTCAAAACCATGGTACAATATGCGTTAGATGAGTATGTGCCAAGCAGGATCGTAAGAGATGGGAAAGAGCCACCGTGGTACAACAACCGAGTTAGAAAACTGCTGCGGAAGCAAAGGGAACTTCACAGCAAACATAAACATAGCCAAAGCCTTGCAGACAAACAAAAATTACGCGAAGCGAAATGCAGTGTGAGGAGGGCTATGCGAGAGGCTTTCAATGAATTCGAAAGTAAAGTTCTATGTACTGACTTGGCAGAAAATCCTAAGAAATTTTGGTCCTATGTCAAAGCGGTAGGTGGATCAAAACAAAATGTCCAGACACTCTGTGACCAAAATGGTACTGAAACAGAGGATGACAGACTAAAGGCCGAATTACTAAATGTCTTCTTCCAAAGCTGTTTCACAGAGGAAGACTGCACTGTAGTTCCTTCTCTAGATTGTCACACAGTTGACAAAATGGTAGATATCGAAATAGATGACAGAGGGATAGAGAAACAATTAAAATCGCTCAAAAGAGGAAAGGCCGCTGGTCCTGATGGAATACCAGTTCGATTTTACACAGAGTACGCGAAGGAACTTGCCCCCCTTCTTGCAGCGGTGTACCGTAGGTCTCTAGAAGAGCGAAGCGTTCCAAAGGATTGGAAAAGGGCACAGGTCATCCCCGTTTTCAAGAAGGGACGTCAAACAGATGTGCAGAACTATAGACCTATATCTCTAACGTCGATCAGTTGTAGAATTTTGGAACACGTATTATGTTCGAGTATAATGTCTTTTCTGGAGACTAGAAATCTACTCTGTAGGAATCAGCATGGGTTTCGAAAAAGACGGTCGTGTGAAACCCAGCTCTCGCTATTCGTCCACGATACTCAGAGGGCCTTAGACACGGGTTCACAGGTAGATGCCGTGTTTCTTGACTTCCGCAAGGCGTTTGACACAGTTCCCCACAGTCGTTTAATGAACAAAGTAAGAGCATACGGACTATCAGATCAATTGTGTGATTGGATTGAGGAGTTCCTAGATAACAGAACGCAGCATGTCATTCTCAATGGAGAGAAGTCTTCCGAAGTAAGAGTGATTTCAGGTGTGCCGCAGGGGAGTGTCATAGGACCGTTGCTATTCACAATATACATAAATGACCTGGTGGATGACATCGGAAGTTCACTGAGGCTTTTTGCAGATGATGCTGTGGTGTATCGAGAGGTTGCAACAATGGAAAATTGTACTGAAATGCAGGAGGATCTGCAGCGAATTGACGCATGGTGCACGGAATGGCAATTGAATCTCAATGTAGACAAGTGTAATGTGATGCGAATACATAGAAAGATAGGTCCCTTATCATTTAGCTACAAAATAGCAGGTCAGCAACTGGAAGTAGTTAATTCCATAAATTATCTGGGAGTACTCATTAGGAGTGATTTAAAATGGAACGATCATATAAAGTTGATCGTCGGTAAAGCAGATGCCAGACTGAGATTCATTGGAAGAATCTTAAGGAAATGCAATCCGACAACAAAGGAAGTAGGTTACAGTACGCTTGTTCGCCCAATGCTTGAATACTGCTCAGCAGTGTGGGATCCGCACCAGGTAGGGTTGATAGAAGAGATAGAGAAGATCCAACGGAGAGCAGCGCGCTTCGATACAGGATCATTTAGTAATTGCGAAAGCGTTACGGAGATGATAGATAAACTCCAGTGGAAGACTCTGCAGGAGAGACGCTCAGTAGCTCGGTACGGGCTTTTGTTAAAGTTTCGAGAACATACCTTCACCGAAGAGTCAAGCAGTATATTGCTCCCTCCTACGTATATCTCGCGAAGAGACCATGAGGATAAAATCAGAGAGATTAGAGCCCACACAGAAGCATACCGACAATCCTTCTTTCCACGTACAATACGAGACTGGAATAGAAGGGAGAACCGATAGAGGTACTCAGGGTACCCTCCGCCACACACCGTCAGGTGGCTTGCGGAGTATGGATGTAGCTGTAGATGTAGATATGCCAAAACAGAGAAAGGCTGTATAATTGCAGCAATTAGGGTGCAATTCAACCTGCCAGAAACCATATTTTAAATCAAGAGAGGAGGATAATTTCTGAAGAATCTCTTCCATTGTTTGCAGTCTATTTGTTTCCGGTGTAGTAATGTTGTTAATTTGTCTCGATCGAGAACAAGCCTTAGTGAACCGTCTTTCTTTCACATAACATGAAGCGGGCTGTTGTAACGGCTGGCTGCAGGTTCAGAGCATGCAATTAATTCCTTCTTTAAATTTCTAATGATAGACAAAAGGAATGGTGAAGTGTCGTCCAACAAACGTATTGTGTGGCTCATCTTAAAATCCATGAAGAAAACCACGAATAGTACCAGGTACATTATCAAAAATATGAGCAAGAGTTTGTAAGATTTCTCGTAATTGTTGTTTACGAAAATCAGAGGTGGCTTTACAATTGTCAACTTCGTTCTAAATCGTGTCGAAAATGTCAATTACAGTGTATCAACGTTGCGCTCACAGTACGAATCAGCAGAATGAAATTGTGCAGTGTACCTGTCGGTATTTCTATTTGAAGAAAGAAGGTGCAGGTGATTTTCTAATTTAAAGATATCATATTGTCGTCGCTTTGTGATGTAATGAAAGAGTTGTTAAATCCAGCACTGCTTTAAATCTGTTTAAGAAATCGTTGTCTAGAATGACTTCAGTTGTTAATAATGGAACGATAAGAAAGTTGGTGAAAAACTTGTGACCTTGAGTAGAAATAGTGAATGAGTTTGAGATTTAACTTCAACGCTTTTATCAAGTACAGCACCATTTATTTTGATTTTATGAAGAGGTAACATCGGTCAAGAATCATCAGAATTGCAGAATGCCGCAGAACTCTTGAAAGTAACGGGAGAACCAGAATCCAGAACTGCTTTTAATACGTGTTTGCCAACTTGAATGATAATAACAGGATGATAAAAATGTTTGAGAGGCTGTTCAGTATCACATAACAGTAAATCCCTGAGGTCTCCTAAGAGCATCATACACTCTATAATGTGTGTAGAATGTGATGTATCGTGTGTTGGGGCGTCGTCCACATCATCTGACGCCTGGTCTGTTAGTCATTGTTGGGTAGCGTCTGCACTGTTCGGTGCGTTGGCAGATGCGACTTAATGAAATGAGATATCGTGTGGCTAGGTCTCCCATCGTTTAGATCGATCACCTGGTGCAAGTCTTTTGAGTTGACGCCACTTCGGCATCGAAGGGGATGAGATGATGATGATGAAGACAACAGTCCCAGTCCCTGAGCGGAGAAAACCTCCGACCCAGGTGGGAATCGAACCCGGCTCCCTTAGAATGGCATTCCGTCGCGCCACTCAGCTATCGAGGCAGACATGCGACTAAATGATTTGAACAGTGCTGAATGATTTTGATTATCTTGACGTGGATAAAAATGTGAGTCTGTTTCATTTAAGCACAAAGACTGGTTGTTATTAGAGTGCCTTTATTCCTGAAATTACGATTAAAATTTCTATTTCTCTGGTTATTCCCATTGTGAGTTTGAAAATGCTGGGTATTGCCATAAGAGTTTTGCTTGTACAGCTGTTGTCTGTAACTACAGAAGGTGTTCCAGTGTATAAAATTATTACTAGAATCATTTTGTGAGAATGATTGCTGCTGTTACAGCTGTTGCAGCAAAGGCTGTTGTCCGGAATTAACATATTGCTGACGCGACTGTTGAAAATTGTGATTCTGCTGTTGATAGTTATTAGGAAGACTTTGCTTCTGCTGAAAATGTCATTGGTGATTACCATTAAAATTCTGGTTCTTGTTAAGATTCCTGTTGTTTCTTTCATTCCCAAAATAGTTACTTTTATTGTAATTGAAAAACGTATCAGGATAACCACCGTTGTGTTTGTAGTGAAAATTGCGGTTGTTGTTATGAAAGTTATTATTCTTCTGCTGAGATCAATCTCGAGTAATCGTAAAACGTCACGAAAAGCTTGTATGTTAGATGTTTGTTGTCCTGCTCTTAATACACATTTCAATATTCCTGGAAGTTTTGGAATACTGAGGTAGATGAAACATGACGGTCTGAATGGTTCAAGTAAATGCTGGTCTTCTTGTTCCATGTATTCAAAGTATTGTGTTAAAATTTCAATTTTCGAGTTGTTTAAGTTCGGTAAATTAACCAATTTGTCTTTCACATCACGCTGTGTCTTCTCAGACCAGTACGCTGCAAGGAAAGCGCTTTGAAATTCTTCACCCCGGGACCATCCGACCGCCGTGTCATCCTCAGTGGAGGATGCGGATAGGGGGGCGTGGGCTCAGCACACCGCTCTCCCGGTCGTTAGACGGTATTCTTGACCGAAGCCGCTACTATTCGGTCGAGTAGCTCCTCAATTGGCATCACGAGGCTGAGTGCACTCCGAAAAAAGGTAACAGCGCATGGCGGCCCGGATGGCAACCCATACTAGTGCCGAACACGCCCGACAGCTCTTAACTTCGGTGATCTCACGGGAACCGATGTAGCCACTGCGCAAGGCTGTTGCCCGCTATAAAATTCTTCAACTGAAAAAAAAATTGGCGTTTAATAAGTCGCATTCTCGTTGATGCCACCCCTTCCAAAAACCTACAAATACATTCTAATTTATGAGAGACAGGCCAGTTTGATGGCAAAGAAAAGATAAATTGCTGAATCCAGTCCAAGGAATGTATACAATTAGGAGCACTACGAAATACATTGAATTTTCTGACAGATAAAAAATGCTTGTAGTCGAAACCATCGGTTCGAAAATTATCAAAAGAATGCTGCATATCTTGGAGGTGTTGATTATATTTCGTGCAGAATGGCGAAGAAATATGATGCAGTGTTCAGAAACGTGTATAAGGAAGAGTTTCCGTGTTTAAGTGAATCAAGGAAGGGACAAACTTACGCATTTTGTAGTGTATTTGATGTGACTTTTCGGTAGCTCATGGCAGGAAACGCGACATTCTTAAACATGTGCAAACTAAAAAACACCAGGAGAGTGTCCATTGTGTAGAACGGAACCAGAAACTTAACTTCTCGTGTAAACCCCAAAATGTAGATACTATGACGAATGCCGAGGCTTTATTTACCGCATTTATTGTAGAGCATAACTTGCCTATAAACTGTGCCGACCACGCTGGGCCTTTGTTTCGCAAAATGTTTCCCGATTCTGAAATTGCGAATCGATATGGGTGCGCCAGAACAAAAACGACTGCTATCCTTACGGAAATGTGCATGGAAGAAAAAGCGAAAGTTATTACACACTTGCAGTCGAATCTATTCGCTATTGCTACCGACGGTGGCAATAAAACGGACTTTAAGTTATATCGTATTATCGTATCGTTCTTCAGCCCTGAACTCAGTGAAATTCAAAATTGCCTACTCTCTGTGCTTAATTTAAAAGGGGATGCCACTGGACTTAATACTGCTGATCTTCTACTTTCAATTTTATGAGAATTCCATATTCCATTAAAACACTGTCTGGCTTTTGGCGCCGATAATGCTCCTGTAATGGTAGGGCTAAAAAAGGGTGTGGCAGGATGTTTGCAGCAAGAAATTGCTAACTTAATCATTGCAAGCTGTTCTTGTCACCTAATTAATCTTGCTGCTGAGAAGGGGGCAGCATATTTGCTTTTAAACGTCGAAGAAAATATTATCGACGTATTTTATCATTTTTAAAGGAGTGCAAAGAGGAAAGAAAAATTTAGAAAGTTTCAAACTTTACATGACACAGAAATGAGGAAAATTCTGAAACATGTGCCTACACAATGGTTATCGTTGAAAAGATGTTTGGATAGGATTTTGGAGTAGTGGGACCCTTCGGTTACTTTGTTCAAGAGTGAAATTGTAAGTAAGGATTCTGAAGTGGAAACTTTGAAGAATTATAAAATTCGACAACGTACTCAAAATGTAGATGTGTCTACTTTGTATCACAAGTCCAAGCACTGTGATAAGATTTCACCACACTCCTCACCTAAAAGAAAAACACAATCATCAGTTTTATAACAAACCATTGACACTGTGGACCATACTTTATCATGTGAGGAACGACTGTTCATGTTTCTGTCATCAAATGTACATAAATCTTTATGCCCTTTCCTTTCAAGTTTTATGCCTGTCTTTGAGAGCCCAAATGTAGCTCTACAGTCAAATGCCCCACATATCCACTTTTTGAGGTCAATTTTGGAGGAATTATTGAAGAATTTGATGGCAAGATTTGTGAGACCACTCATTATTAAAATCTCCAGCTCTCTTATTGATGTAGATTATTATACTCCAGCAAATCAAAAGGATGATTGTGATAGGGAATTCTACATTTGCTTTGATGAGCACTTTGAAGCCTGAGGAAAAGTCTATATTCTTTAAGTCTGTTATCATATGATTACATGATACACAAATTTACATTCAAAGATGAAGTTTTAATACATGAAGAAGTTGCAAATATTTCTATAATTGGCAAAGCATCATTTTCCAGCCTATGATTTTTCATAAACAGAATTCCTAATATTCTGACTAGCGAAAATGGATACAGAACTTGATATTCTTCACTCTCAGTTCTGTAACTTTCAGCTGGAAGAAACCAACTTGGCAGCATAGAGAATTGATGTTCAGTGGGCGTTGGTAGGTCAGAAGAAATAGGCTGATGGGGTTCTTCAATATTATAAACTTGCAAAGGTGATGCTGGCTATTTTGTCAATTCCACATAGTAATGCGGAAAGTGAGAGAATTTTTAGCACAGTTACAAAGACCAAAACTCAGTTCAGATCCATGCTTTCGGAAACGTCTTTGGAGAAAATTTTGATTTTAAAATCAGTTAAAAAAGGCAAGTGTTTTGAGCATAAATTTAGTTCAGATTTTTTGAAGAAGGCTAAGTCAGCTACGGGTGTGCTGAATAAGTAACTACCGTAATCAGACAAATTCAGACTGATAAACTATTCAGAGTATTTGCTAAGCCTAACATGTACATGCTGTATAAAATTGATTTTAAATTTGGGAAAGATGTCTTACGGATATAAGATGCCATGCAAATATGGGTTGCATTATGAAATGAAAATGTGTGATCATTTAACAGTGATTTATTCATGCAAAAACAGTGATAATGTCAAAACAGAAATTTAATATACGTTCATTTGTTTCCTCGGATTGTAATTTCGAACTGTAGTTCTCTCCAGAGTGCTTCATTTGAATGTGAATCCAAAGAAACCTGCAGAGCTCATCATTCATATTGTTCAGCATGTTGAATGATAAATTATACAGTCCAAAGGATCAGGTATGTCCATTATTTAGTATTTATATGTAAATAATAAAGGAAATGTAATTGAATTGTTACAGTTATTGAATTATTGCATCTTTAATCGTCGGGAATGTATTGTAATTCACAATAGTACACCGCTAAAATTCTCCTGATTTTTCACTTTTGAAAGTTGGCATGTCTGCAAAGGTAGTGAATCTTCAATATTTAAGTGCATGATATTAGTATTCTCTGACAATAAAATATCATAGTTACCACAAGCATTATTATCTGAATGCGGAGTCCTGCCACTATCATGAGTGTCTACAATGTTTATGACTTGACTATCTGGCTGCAAAGACACAGTGTCTCGCATGATTACTTCAGAAATATAGTTAGTATTAGTAGCAACAGAATGATCAGCAAAGGTATTGTTGCTGTCGGTTGCATTTTGCAAATCAGATTTTTGCGAATTCGCCCCAGTACATGATTTGCTGACAAATGGACTATGTGGCATGATAAGAGAGAAATATAAAAACACATCAGAAAATCACAGATGTGAAAGTCAACATCGAGAACAATAACATCAAAGCTGAAAGGCAAAACACAGTATTATCAAAATACAATGGAAAATCCAGGATGGAATGTAACAATATTATGAGAATGATAGTTGCTACTCACCATATAGCGGAGATGTTGAGTAGCAGATAGGCACAACAAAAGATTTTCACACTTAAGGCTTTCGACCATTGGCCTTTGACAGTGTGGTTTCAGTTGCCTGAGACTGCAGCCGTGTGCGTGAGTTGCATTTGTGTGAGTGTGTGTGTGCATATGTGTGTATATTGTTGACAAAATATTTTCACAATTAAAGCTTTGGCAGTGTGCTTTCATTTGCGTGAGACTGCAGTTGTGTGTGTGAGTTGCATTTGCATGAGTGTGTGTGTCTATTGTTGACAAAAGGCTTAAGCTGAAAGCTTTAAGTGTGAAAATCTTTGTTGTGCCTATCTGCGACTCAGCATCTCCGCTATATGGTGCGTAGCAACTTTCCTTCTGATAATGTTGTTGTTGTTGTGGTCTTCAGTCCTGAGACTGGTTTGATGCAGCTCTCCATGCTACTCTGTCCTGTGCAAGCTTCTTCATCTCCCAGTACCTACTGCAACCTACATCCTTCTGAATCTGATTAGTGTATTCATCTCTTGGTCTCCCTCTACGATTTTTAACCTCCACGCTGCCCTCCAATGCTAAATTGGTGATCCCTTGATGCCTCAGAACATGTCCTACCAACCGGTTCGTTCTTCTGGTCAAGTTGTACCACAAACTTCTCTTCTCCCCAATCCTATTCAATACTTCCTCATTAGTTATGTGATCTACCCATCTAATCTTCAGCATTCTTCTGTAGCACCACATTTCGAAAGCTTCTATTCTCTTCTTGTCCAAACTATTTATCGTCCATGTTTCACTTCCATACATGGCTAAACTCCATACAAATACTTTCAGAAATGGCTTCCTGACATTTAAATCTATACTCGATGTTAACAAATTTCTCTTCTTCAGAAATGCTTCCCTTGCCATTGCCAGTCTACATTTTATATCCTCTCTACTTCGACCATCATCAGTTATTTTGCTCCCCAAATAGCAAAACTCCTTTACTACTTTAAGTGTCTCATTTCCTAATCTAATTCCCTCAGCATCACCCGACTTAATTCGACTACATTCCATTATCCTCGTTTTGCTTTCGTTGATGTTCATCTTATATCCTCCTTTCAAGACACTATCCATTCCATTCAACTGCTCTGCCAAATCCTTTGCTGTCTCTGACAGAATTACAATGTCATCGGCATACCTCAAAGGTTTTATTTCTTCTCCATGGATTTTAATACCTACTCCGAATTTTTCTTTTGATTCCTTTACTGCTTGTTCAATATACAGATTGAATAACATCGAGGAGAGGCTACAACCCTGTCTTACTCCCTTCCCAACCACTGCTTCCGTTTCATGTCCCTCAACTCTTATAACTGCCATCTGGTTTCTGTACAAATTGTAAATAGCCTTACGCTCCCTGTATTTAACCCTTGCCACCTTTAGAATTTGAAAGAGAGTATTCCAGTCAACATTGTCAAAAGCTTTCTCTAAGTCTACAAATGCTAGAAACATAGGTTTGCCTTTCCTTAATCTTTCTTCTAAGATAAGTCGTAAGGTCAGTATTGCCTAGCGTGTTCCAGTGTTTCTATGGAATTCAAACTGATCTTCCCCAAGGTCGGCTTCTGCTAGTTTTTCCATTCGTCTGTAAATTATTCGCATTAGTATTTTGCAGCTGTGGCTTATTATACTGATAGTTCGGTAATTTTCACATCTGTCAACACCTGATTTCTTTGGGATTGGAATTATTATATTCTTCTTGAAGTCTGAGGGTATTTCGCCTGTCTCATACATCTTGCTCACCAGATGGTAGTGTTTTGTCAGGACTGGCTCTCCCAAGGCCGTCAGTAGTTCCAATGAAATGTTGTCTACTCCGGGGGCCTTGTTTCGACTCAGGTCTTTCCGTGCTCTGTCAAACTCTTCACGCAGCATTGTATCTCCTATTTCATCTTCATCTACATCCTCTTCCAATTCCATAATATTGTCCTCAAGTATATCGCCCTTGTATAGACCCTCTATATACTCCTTCCACCTTTGTGCTTTATCTTCTTTGCTTAGAACTGGGTTCCCATCTGAGCTCTTTATGTTCATACAAGTGGTTCTCTTATCTCCAAAGGTCTCTTTAATTTTCCTTGGACTAAAGTACAATAAAAATTAAAGTAAGACAGAGCAGCATACAATTTCTGACTGTTTCTCAAAATATTCCTACATTGCTCGTAGTGTAAAAGGACATCGCCAAATGAAAACTACCTAAATAAATAAAAATATGGACTGAAGTACTCTGTTTCTGATTGTAATATCTGTGCTGACTATTTATATACACCTAAGCACCACTTAAAATTGTAAAGTTAGAATTGTATAACTTGGAACAATATTTTTCTTAAAATTATACTTCTTATAAATGTAACTAAGAATTATCTCGCAAAATAAAATCTGTGCTGTAATAATAAATGGACAGTCGTAATGAGACTTATACTGTCATAATTGGAAGGAAAAGCTACACTGTGATAATATAAGTCATTAATAATCACAATGACAAGGTAAGTATTACATACTTTAAAAATTAGCAATCTGGCTGTAAGAATTTTGAACAATATAAACTGTTTGAATAATTAACGAGAGTATTAAACTAAGAGTGATTGGCTTTGCAAAATTTGATCACAAAAACTGTGTCAGAATAACATAATTTGGCCCTGATTGAATAAATAAAAAAATCAATCTTTTCTCCATACCTCTACTCTGCGCAAATCTGGATTACGCATTGCGGTACTGCTCTGTCTTGTGTACCACTATGCTAAAGATGAAAATTATTGTATCTACACAGAGACACTCGAGAGGTGCAGTGAGTTCTCTTTAATTGTAAATCGAACAGTTTATCGAACATACTTGGTTGGATGATCTATTAAAAAGAATTGTAAGAGAAATGTTGGCAAGAAAATGAAATATGCACAAAAATGACATACTTTTATATTGCGAAAAAGCGCTAAAGGCAGATTTTAAATTTAATGAGCTTCTCAACACCCAAACAATACACTTTCCTATCTCACAAATCTAACAACTTTCAGTACAATAACCAAGTCAGTCCGCCGGCGCAGCAATTATGAAAAAAAAAAACAACTATTGAAATTACTGGACGTTCCATTAGATTTCCTCCTTCACAAATCAGTTTCTTAACCATGTTGAATGAACAAAATGATAAATTGAGACGTTAAATTTGAATTATAATATTGTCATAGCTTCATCACTCTAACACTGCTCAACATTATCAGCCTAACTCTAACACTTCTGAACTTAAATGCCACTCTCTACCAAAGCTTAACATTGACTGCTTCCACTGCACTTTCGCGCATATCAGCAATGTTAGCTTAACTTCTGCGATACAGCTTTCAACATCGCTGCTTGCTGACAAACGATGCAGATACCAAAAATTCAGATACCAAAATTATGTGTAACACCTATTAACAGGAACTAAATGTACCACCGGACAAAGAGAAAACGTTAAACAATAGTTTGCTTCATTTTTGCATGTATACTGCTACACTTTAACATAGATTCTAAAAGAAGACTGTGGCACACTTGTGAAACCTCCCTGAGACATTTCACATGCTTTTGTGAGAAACAACCCTGAAACCTATATCAGCTCCAAGATCTTGTTTTACACGCCAAAACGACGATATTTGGCAGTCCAAATAAATATCTCTGAAGCTCTAAACAGGTCGCTCACCACTTTTCAGGTTTTAGCTGCACGTTTGAAGGCACTGCCCGAGAGAGAGAACAACTTCTGAGTCCTACAGTTGCTGCGGTGTTCATCACGGGGGTTGGGCATAGTTTTATATCTCCTGCTGTTCGAGCCAGGACGTTATTTTTCACATTTCTCAAAGAACACAATAGAGTCTAAGCACAGACAGGAAAATCAGAACAATTACACAAACAGAATTCGTAGGACTGTCCTACGGACGAGAAAAATGCCTGGAATTTTCGGTGAATTTTCGATGTCCTACAGCAACTCGTCTGGGGATGCCCTAAAGCCACAATGGCGGATAAGGGGCAGCATCATGCCAGAGGTGGATGCTTCTCTTGGACGTGTCTCCGAACACTCAAGTAAAGAAAGCATCACATTATTCTCAGATGTCAAAGAACTAATGGGATGTCTTGTGAATGGATTATTCTGATTGGCTCTCACTGAATTTACTCGCCAATCTGCTGCTGCTGCTGGTGTGGAAGCACAGTGCACCATTTTCTGCAGAGGCGAAGTTCACTGGAAAAACTACTTTGTACAGATTGAAAAAAATCATACAGCAGTCATGTTGCATTGACAGTTAAACCCTGGTAGTAAAGGGACAAGGTTCGTGCCAGGTCACCCTCATTGTTGCCAAATTTATTCAAGATGGTGGCGATGATGTCATCCAAGATGGTGGCACATAGACCTGGCAACATCACATGACGTCATCCAAGATGGCGGATTTTGGCGGGAGTATAGTCCAATTGTGCTACATCCACTGACCTAACCTCGAGAAAAAATGGTGGGAAGTTTGAATTTTGGCGGGAAAATAGTCCAATTGTGCTACGTCCTCCAGAAGGAAAAATGGTGGGAAGTCTGAATTCCAATAGGTTAATGATGCAAAGACTGTACTTGTCTTTTTATTATTATTGATTATCATTCATTAACATTCATTATTATTTATGATCATTTATTATTATTTATTATTACTGACCTGCGTCCACTAGAAAATTCCCTACAAATTCAAATTCCAACACGATAATGGTTACAAAACCTTACTTTTGTTTATTATTATTAATTATTATTTATTAACATTCATTGTCATTTATCATCATTCATTATCATTTATTATTATTATTAGTTATTATTGTAGGCCTACATCCACTAGAAAATTGCGCCAAATTCAAATTCCAACACGATAATATCTCGAAAACTGTACTTCTATGTATTATTACCATTTATTATTTATTCAAGATGTCTGATTTTCTCGGCGAGAAAGCCATTTTCCTTACATCCATAACAAAAATCTATCACAAGTTCAAATCCCAACACCATAATTGATCACATGTACGAACATTCTCCCTCACTTATCTTTTTTCACTGGTAGCCTATCATAATCGCGTCAAATAATAAACTGCTCTTATAGTAACGTAAGTCATGTCCTTTGATTTTGCAGGGGGGAACGGACTGAAGACTTTATTTCAAGCAGTGTAGTCATCACTTGTTCTCCAACACAGTCAGCACATACATCTTTGATATCACAGTGCAGTCAACACGACGTACGCGCTCCAACTGAATTAGTTCAAATCCTCGCCACCCCCTGGACAGCGCGCGGAGAAACTGCCTACACCTGTCACGTCAGGCGGCCAGTCACTAGCGCGGGGGCGAGTTCAGCGATCGCTCCCACGTCGTAAACATGTTTTCGCTGGACACACTAGTCGCGACTGAGATGTCGCAGCGAACAGACGTGGAGAGTGCGCTCGCGCGCTTCGCGAACGATGCGGCAACCGCAACCGCGCCGGCCGGCCGCGGTCCGGCAGGGCCTGCCCTGCCGGCCGCCCCGCCATCAGCCGGCGCATCTATGACGACTCAACCCGCGGGACAGGGAAGAAGTAGTACCTCGACCGCGGAGACATACATGGACGCTGATATGGAATACGGTTCGGATTCGAGTGCCGCTACAGCGGAGGACGACAGAGTGGAAAGGAGGGGGTCCGCGCTGTACAGAAGAAGCCGACGAGACCGATCTTTAGAGCGTCACGCAACGCGCCGTGACACAACTACAGAGGGCTTCAAGCAGCCGCCGCCGAAGAAACAAGCCCGCGCGAAAAACCTTACGGTTGTAGCGCGAGAGCTGGACGTGAGCAACCGCTACCAGCCTCTGCAGGGGGAGGGGGCGACCCTAGAAGAAGCTGGCCGTTCCCTCGCCGAGCAGCAGAATCAGAGGGAAGAGCAACAGCATGCTGCCAACGCATCGCACCAGCAACAGGACGACGCTCCGCCATCGCCGGGCCAGAATGCAGGAAGCCGCGCACCGCCGCCTGGTCCACAGCGACGAATCCCGCCGATTGTGCTAGTCTACAAGGAATCATATACGGACTTCCGAAACTGGCTCCATTCCACGTGTACACAGCCGTTCACCGTGCGTCAAGCCGGAAACGGCGACACGCTGAAGTTGCAACTGAACACAATCGATGACTATGTGAAAGTCCACGACGAGCTTGGGAGGAGGGGCGTCCCGATGTACACGTTCCAAGCTGTGCGCCCTCCAACTTTGAAGACGCTCATCAGACGCATTCCGCCGTCGCTGCCGAATGATGAATTAAAAATCGCCCTTGAAGATGCAGGGTTTGCAGCTTCAGTCGTTGACCACCATCGCATGCCGGGCACTAATGAAAAGACGGGACACAGAGTCGTTGTCCTGCCCGACACGCCAGCTCACAGGAAAATATTTGAGCTGACCAGGCTGTATGACTTGGACATCAAAGTTGAGAAGCTCAGGAAGTCAAGGGGGCCGGTTCAATGTTTCCGGTGTCAGGGCTTCCGCCACGTTGCCCGCCTCTGCACCATGCCTTGGCTCTGCGTCAAGTGCGGCGGGAACCACGACAGCCGACAATGCACCAGGAGCCGCGAACAACCCGCTACCTGTGGCCTTTGTGGCGGTAACCACCCAGCTAACTACCGCACCTGTGTTAAACACAAAGAAGAGAGCCGACGTCAGCGAGGTCTTCCACCTGCACCGCCGAGGCCTCCCAGGAACCACAGACGCTGGCAGCAACTGCCACCACCAGCACCCCCGACGCCTGCTGTGACCAAAGCGTGGCCCTCGCTGATAGAGCGGAGGGCAGCTCGACTTCACTCGCAGCAGACTGCTACGGATGCCATGAAGCAGACACAACCACCCTCGACCACGTCGACTGCCCTACCAGGACCAGCAGCACCGCCACCTTCAAGCCAGCCGACTCATCCAGCACCATCAACATCACAGACTGAGCTGAAGGACCTATTTACACTTTTGACGACCATCGCGGCGTCACTGGCAGAGGTCACCAAGACGCTGGCCCAACTACCAGCCACCATCACCGCCACTGTTGAAGTGTCGGTCAGCAGAGCCATCCAGGCACTCAGAGAAGGCAACGTCCACCATGCCTAGACACCTTCCTCTCGACGACCTTCGTATCCTCGAGTACAATGCAGACAATCTCACTCATGACGTCGCAGAACTCCAGCAATTCCTCAGTGATCATAATATCGACATCTGTCTTGTCAATGAGACTTTTCTTAAACCGGGGATCAGAAGCAACGTGGCCAATTACTGCTGCTATCGCACGGACCGCCTTACCCATGGGGGTGGCACTGCCATCTACATACGTCGCTCCATCAAACATTACGAAGTGCAGGCGCCTACCACAAGGACCATCGAAGCAACAGCGATCGTAGTGGAAACAAGGACTGGACCTGTGACATTTGTTGCGGTGTACCGCAGCCCTCGTCGCCTACTCGACCTCGACGACGCCAGAACGCTATTACGGATGCCGGGAAAGTTCCTTATAGCTGGGGACCTGAATTCCAAGCACGCTGCATGGAACTCGCTACACACAAACATGAGCGGGCGTCTTCTCCTGCAGGCTGTTGAAGAAGCCCAGGCACACGTCTGTGGCCCTGAAGAGCCAACTTGCTACCCGTCCAATGGCGCACCGGACATCTTAGATGTGGCAATTACTAAGGGAATTCCCCAATACATGACTGCGGAAGTGATCCATGGACTGAACTCCGACCATCTGCCGGTATTATTCCAGCTTCAGGTTGCGCCGGAACTTTCTGCAGGACGCCTCAACCTGAAGCACACGAACTGGGACCAATTTCGTGATTCTGTTGCCTTCTCTCTTGACGTCATCCATGACCCAAACGAAATCGACGAGACCTCCGTAGAACGGTTCGCCACTTCCATCACGGACGCCCTGGAACTGGCCACACCACCTCCAAGGCCACCTCATCGTCCACCACCGGATCTGCCACCGCACATATTGGACTCCATACGCACCAGGAATAGACTCTGCCGTGAGTGGCGCCTCACGCGCGACGCAGCACTGAAACAACGCATCAACCAACTTAGACGAGACATACGGGCTGCCATAATTGAACACCGGAACCAGCGATGGGCTGCGAAGCTGCGATCGTTTACGCCCGACCCGATGAACTTTAACTCCATCAGGTTCTTCACAAATAGACGAAGCCGGATACCGCCGTTGACAAAAGATGACCGCACTGTGTACAAGTCGGAAGACAAGGCCAATATGCTGGCGGACGTTTTCGAAACGAACTTTCGACCGCTGGACGACGGAGTTGACCCCCAGCGGGTTGCAGACATTGAAAACGAAGTTACTACCATACTTCGTGCAGCCGACGACGACGCCGACAACGATGACGACCTCATCCCTCCAGTAACGCCTGCTGAAATCGACGCTGGCATCCGGGCCTTACCTGCCAGCAAAGCACCTGGCTGCGACGACATCACGGGAAGGACTTTAAAACAACTCCCGTGGACCGCGATTGTGCACTTGGCAACCATCTTTAATTGGATTTTTGCTACGGGCAAGTACCCAGCAGCGTGGAAACATTCTATAGTGGTGGCTGTCCCGAAACCTGGGAAGAACCGACGACTACCCACCAGTTACAGACCGATAAGCTTGCTACCACACCTCAGTAAGCTCTTCGAAAGGCTCCTGTTGAAGAGGCTCCACACCATCATGGACCGCCTCCAAGTTCTGCCACCGGAGCAGTTTGGCTTCCGATCTGGTCATTCCACGACACAGCAGATTCTTAGGGCAACAGAATATATTACGTCAGCCTTCAACAATGGAGAGTTCTGTGGTGCTGTTCTTCTGGACGTGATGAAGGCGTTCGATAGTGTATGGCATCAGGGCCTCATTTGGAAGCTTACCGCCTTCGGATTCCCCAGGGCGTACGTCAAGCTCGTTGCCGCCTACCTCCACCAACGCACCTTTGCGGTCAGAGTAGGGGATGCACTTTCCACGGCTAGACCTATCCGTGCAGGGGTCCCACAGGGCTCAGTCCTCGGACCAGTCCTGTACTCCGTCTTTACATCGGACCTTCCGACACCACCAAGAGTCGACAAAGCCATTTACGCCGATGACACCATGATATACACGAGGGAGAAATGGCTTGAAGTCCTTGTCCCACGACTGCAGAGTGCCTGCTATGCCCTGGAGGAATGGGCAGGAAAGTGGCGCATCCGGTTCAACCCACAGAAGACGCAAACCATCATCTTCACCAAGAGGAGACCTGGCCCTCGCCGACTTCGACATCTTCGGAACCTCCGACTCTATGGAACCGAACTGCAGTGGACGGACTCTGTTAAATACCTAGGAGTGACCATGGACAAACAACTTACATGGAAGCGCCACATCGACGACGTCCGCGCTAACGTGTCACGAAGGATAGGGGCACTTTTCCCCTTCATCAACGAAGGCTCGGACTTATCGATAGCCAACGGACTGTTGATATTCAGGATGTACATTCGCCCCATCTTTGACTATGCCTGTGAGGTATGGGGCAATGCAGCAAAGACACATCTTCAGCGCCTTCAATCGCTCCAGAATAAGATACTTCGCCGTGTTTTCCACGTTCCCCCGCAGTTTCCTCACCGATACATTCATGAAGCAGCCGAAGAATTGGAGGTACCGCAGAGACATAAGCAGCTTGCACGACGATTTTATGCCAGGACTGAAACTTCGACCAACCCACTGATACGACACCTTGGAGCACCGCCTCAGCCAAGGGAACGCTATGCGCGACCCATTGCCATCCTTGAAAGGTAAAAATGTAAAAAGAAAACAATCCGAAATACGACGGAATCTGCACCCAAGATGGAAACTGATTCATGCCCGCCCACACCCATGACACACAAACAAATAAAGATGTTCAACACAAACCTACCCCCCTGAGAGATGTAGGAAATGCTTACAAGTAAACCCTGCACCACCAAGCTGAAGCAGATCAGCCAGAAGAAAAGCGGAAGTAGCTGGACACACTGGAACTTGTCGAGTTTGACGTCACAGCGGCCCCTTGTCCGCTCACCACGTGTATTCATCACCTCCGCACGTTTCCTGGCAAAATTGTCTGCCTCTGAGCTGAATCACACAACGGTCGACTGTTTGCTGTCACACTTTTGGCAGCCGTTCAAACCTTTTCGATGCCGACTGCTCACCGTCCACCACGTCTCCCTGTGCGAGGGAGAACGCAGTGCTACACTTTTGGCAGCAAAGTTTGCTCGACAGTGGAATCCACCACAACTATATAACAGCACGTTTGGACCGCACTAGAACGCCCGCTAATTGACTCGCTCTCGCGCGTGCGTAATAACTGTACAATCGCTGCGCCGCCGTCCCGCTTACGTCACTCACCCTCCATACACGCGACGGACATAGCCTTCTGTAAATACCTGGAAAATGACTCTTTATTTCAGACATTACGGTCATGCAGGTGTGTTCCAACTGACTTCTCCATGCTCACTGAGCGAAACTCCAGAGCGCAGCTGACGTACGCCCGGCCAGCTGAGCTCGCTCCATCGGCAGCTCCCTGGCCGGCTGAAGTCAAGCGACCAGCAGTGCCCGCACAGCCCCCACGGCCAGCGCACCAGGTAGGCGGCGAGCGGTGCCTCAGGGTCCCACCACAAACGGTCAGCCGCGCTCGTCTCAGAGTCCAACTACGTAAACATCATTCCGCGACCGCGAGCATTTAACGCTGGACACGATGGAACCTGTCGACCACATGCCGGACAAAGGATAGATTTGGCGCCAGAGTTTGACTGACAGTGGAATCCACCATGATCGTATAACAGCGCGTTTGCTCGTCGCGAGGATGCTCGCTAATTCACTCTCACAACCCCGCTATATTAAATAATTGAATTTACAATTTCATATACGTATGCAAACGCGTTCAACTCCCTAATTTCAACTACTTTTCGAGGACCAGACCGCCGCCTCCTCCTCCTAGGAACCAGCGCCAAGTTTGAAACCTGCCAATAAACAAAGGTCACTTGTGCTTCCACCACCAACCTAAGAAAATTGCTTCAAACTAAGCCACCAGCACTCAACCTCTTCCTACACGTTTCTGGTAAACGGACTCACCCTGCACTAGGTCCATGGATGGAGGAACGAATTAACTTTATTTAGGAATGGAGTATATGTATCCCACCGACATGTCCCTCATCATACAGACCTGCAAAACACTCCTACATAATTCATTTATAATGTTCTAGACACATCCTTGCTAATTGTAAACAGTTAAAAATAACTCATAGCACAGCCTACAGACATGGAAACCGCTAGTAAAAAATGCAAAACATTTACCTCCAAATAGCCAAACAACTGCTAACTTTCGGAAATAATTTCAGTGCATAGGCTGATGAACGGAGGAACGAGTGTACTTTATTTATTTACGACATATCTGTTTGAAACTTTTACTTCTCATAGGTTTCGATATGTAACGCTCACATAAGGCAGTTTCTGAACTCCAGTAATGCACTACACTTGGCAACACAACCACACCCATCAAGATATTCATTCCAGTCCAGACCTGTAACTCCTCTACAGATAAATTTGTCCAGTTATTTGTCTACTCACTCACATTCTGACCAGATTGCCGTTATTGCGCAAAAACAGCTCAGACTGCGCTGTGCTGCTCGGGGAAGTAAGGAAGAGCTGCACTCTATTTATGTGGAGCCCTTTTATTTAGTCGTGGAGTATATTTGTCACAAAACACCTGCACTGATCCCACTGTAGTCATCTGACACAGGCCACAAACACGTAAACACCTAATTTCGCCACACAATAGCAAACAGCTCTTAAATAATGCAGTACACAATATCAGCAGACGAGCTCTGTACTCTTAAACTCTCCAAATAAAGCACCGCACACTGCACAGACATGCCTGCATTCGCACCTATCACCAGAGAAATTGATATCGCCTATGTGCCTTAGATTATGCTCCATGGCAGGCAGCGCGTGCGTGCGGTCGGCAGGGAAGGGGATTCCAGAGTCTCCAGCCAAGTTCAGCTTCCGAGCGCTTGTGACAGTTGACATGTGAAAGCTGCATTGTTCTTCTCATGTATACCGCCAGTGTCTCAGGTCTGGACCTTCCTTCACGTCTATTCTCAGAATAGCTCATAGCTCGTTGACACACTCGATTAACGCGGCCGGGAAAACATTTACTACTCACATGCAACCGTGATGGTGATGGAAAACCAATCACTCTCATCTGCGCTGCAGGCGCATGTAATAATTGAGAACACTCTATTTTTTTTTTTTTTTGAACAACTTATTTAACCATACAGTGTGTCTATCACACTATCACAAAACACCAATGGCCCTGGGCCATGTTATACAGCCCACAGACACGCACCCAATCATAATTTCAGTACATACTATAGCAAACTGCTACTAAATAGTACGCTCAGTACTCTTAAACTATCCTAATAATGCATAGCAGAGCCTGCAGATCCGCTCGCAAAATAACTCAGCAGACGTCCGCAGGTACCCTCCACTCCGCACCCTGCCCACAGGATCGTGAGGTCACCCATCCGCCTGATTTCAGACCTCGCCCAGCCCCTGCTCGGCTTCCGCAAGCGTGAGTTGGCGCGGTCAACGCGCTCGTCAGCCGTCAAAGCACACACATACGTCCGTCCAGGACCGCGATCCCGAGCCGCGACCACCGAATGCAGGTGAAAGTCAACTTTATATCAACATAGCATATTTCCAAAGCGCAGCCTCCATACGCTAGACACATCATAGCAGCACATGTCTTTACCTCCTATGACACTGTAGAACACTGCACATTGCTCCTGACACGACATTACACGGCCCTTTACCTAAACATAACTACACATCCCTGCTCTCGCCTCGTCGCGTGACCAGCCATCTTAATACCTTCTCAATATTATTCTCAATTTACAACATTAAAAAAAAATCTGATTTACACCTCCCACCGCACCTATCCGTCCCACCATCAACATACGCAAACATCCTCAACCCTATCTTGACACTCATATATCACCCCTCAAACCATGCCCATCAATTAAGTTACCATTCTCTTTCCCTCTTTTCGAATTACAAACGTATCCTCTATCTAAACACCAGTCAACTCATCTTTCTCGCACTTTCAACAGTAAAATTAATTTTACACACACCCAGAAATACCAAACGCAATTAAAGAGTCAAACTTTTATACACAGCATCAGGCACATACGACAATATTCAAAGCCTGGTCCATATTTACCACCTCCACCTTCAATTAAATATTATTACCATTGCCGCACATTCTGCTCGATTTGTACCTTATTTTCCGCTCTTAACTGTTGTCACTAGCAGAAGAATAGCACTATCTATAGATTGCATACATTTCCACATAAAAAACAATCTTGCCCCGCCATTTAGAGACTCGTATATCCGAACACATAGCATCATTCAACTATCACTTGCTCTTATCTAATAACTCATCCATGAGGTCTGCGGGCAAGGTCATCCCTTTCTTCCTTTTTTTCTTTCATCAGCAGACAGCTATTTTTTTTTTTTTTTTTTACACTGGTAGCTAAACTGCTCCATCAACTTAACATCACCATTTGCGAAACATATCTTCAAATACGTAAACACACTTACTCAATTACACAATGGTGCCGCTGAGGACATGACCTTCAATATTACAGTTCTTAATCCAATAACAACCAAAACAAGTACTAAATGCTCAAACTAATCCCATAGCTCCTTACAAAGCGAGTGTCAAAGCACCGGAGGCGGTATCTCAAAGCCACATAGCTGTCCGTCTAAACAGCTGTCCACTCAGCCCCAGGATCAGAATGCTGAAGTGGAATCTCCCTATACCTGCTCTCCAGCTATTGTCTAATGACATACAGTGCACAAATGGATTCCTGAATAGCACAGATCTCTATCTCCCCCTAGCATCTCCAACAGGACATGTAAACAGTGTCTCCCCCAGCCAGCAAACCCGACGTCATTCACCCTTCGTTCACAATTTCCACTCGCATATATAAAACCATATTCCTTCGTGCCAAAACTCACTTAATGATAAAAAAGCATTCTTCCTTTCTAAGCATAGGTGAGTATGCATTTATCTTCACCCATCTGATCTCTGCAATTTAAGTTGGAGAAAGACATATCTATTACCTTCTGCAACCTGTCTATAAACAGAACGATCTCAGTTACTACAACAGGACCTTGTTTTGACCATTCGCCAGAAATGCGCGCAATGTTGTATGCCTCAAACTACAGCACAACAGATCCTCAACACCCTATCATCTTTATCCTCTACCATCAAACAGTGAAAAAGTCACGAAGACACCAATGCGATCCATCTCCAGTGTGGGACAAACGGAATTCACAATACTCCCCCCCCCCCCCCCCCCCGAATAACTCAGAGTGTAACCATCAAAGAATTCCTAACAACTCACCAAATCCAATACCTCAAACTACAGATGCCTATATGAACAAGATCATATTAAATATACACACAAGCTGCAGAGATCCCTTTAAAGTTTGATCACCCACACTCTAAGCAAATGAGAAGCTGCCTATGGCCCTTGTTCAAACGGTGTTTTCTAACACGCTTTTGCTCACTGCCGAGCATTTCGTCTTTCTGCTGTGACTTTGAAGTCATTGTCTGATTCTAAACAGACATTAACATGGACTGATGCACAGCCTCTCACAGCAAACTATACCTTATACCTTATAAATCATATTCTTACAGTTGATAACATAACATGGAATGATTTTAAATAAAGGACAGCCACAACACAAGGAAAATAGAAGAGCCTGCTGGCATTGTAGCGATTTCCCTCGAAAGTGATTGACCACCTCTACATTTAAACTCATATGTCGCAGTGACCGAATAGTTTATAACTCTGCATTCCATTTCTAGTGATTGGTCATTTTTGCACACAAGTACAGGATCACCATTTTTGGTGCTAGCAACCCTGGAAGTTGCGGTCCATCAACCAAAATTTCTCCCCCCAGTCAAGCAAGCATTGTCAGTCAATCATAATGTCGTACCCAATCCACGGATGCGATGGATAAGACACCACCGATCTACTGTAATATTATCCATCACAGCAGATATGGCGAAAAATTTTACAGTAAGTCCAACACTGGCCAATCATGTGACAGCTTGTTTTCTTAATTTCAGTATCATAGCTAAACCATACATCCTCTACTTTGCAAATATCATTGCGACCACTCACAGATGACTGCTCAGCATGTCCGTTCATTCTTAATTCTCGAACACATAAAGACAATCAAATTATACCATACAACGCTATACATATTTCTAAGTCCTCACACATAGTACTCGATCAATCTCTCTGCGTATGGCGGTGACAGAGCTATCTTACATTAAAATACCATCCTCACCTTGGCATTGTCCTACCTACCCTGCAACACTGTTACCCAATTATTCCTCAACCGAGCAGACGAATAAAGCTAAGCTCCACCTCTCTTGACTGAATAGAGCTTTCCTAGTCCTAACCCATCCAAGTGCACCGCATTTCTCCAAATATAACCAAGGCTTGGAGCTTAGCACACCATATCGATAGGAACAGAGGTGTAATCATCTTATAAGCGACTAGCTATTAAGAAAACACGATTGCAATGGCTATGTTATTGTCAAAAGCGGTCTTGATTCTACTGGTGCAGGCAAGTATCACTAATGGTATGCATGTTCAAAATAATAGGGACTTTAGAAATTGAGGTATGGTATTGCTTCCTAATGAGGTGGTCTTCCACACAAATACTGCAACATTGGATATAGATGGTAATCACGGGGGTGTGTATTAACAGGCCGAAAGCATAGGGTGTAAGGTTGTAATAAAAACACCAAATTTAGAAAGTGATTCAGTAATGGAACGCGGTATGAAGCCGATATCTGCAACTCCTTTCTGCCATTGCTAGATATTTCTCCAGTATTTGTAATGCATTGTATATCAATGCCATGTCACAGGTTCTGTGATACATCCACTGGGTCATAGGTGATGGCTGTTTGAGAATGATAACATACAGTAGATGGTGTACCATGTGACGTATCACTTTAAGAAAAATGCAATGCAAGATGTACAAAATCCAATGACCAATATACTTTTTTTCAGAACTACAGTTATATGCATTCTGGTAGAAATGCTGTGTGCGATTTGGAATCAAGCCTTTCCATTCGACTTCATACCTACATATACATCTACATACATACTCCACAATCCACCATACGGTGTGTTTTGGAGGGTACCGCGTACCACAACTAGCATCTTCTCTCCCTGTTCCACTCCCAAACTGAACGAGGGAAAAATGACTGCCTATATGCATCTGCACGAGCCCTAATTTCTCTTATCTTATCTTTGTGGTCTTTCCGAGAAGTTGGCGGCAGTAAAATTGCACTGCACTCAGCCTCAAATTCTGGTTCTCTAAATTTCCTCAGTAGTGATTCATGAAAAGAGCACCTCCTTTCCTCTAGAGATTCCCACCCAAGTTCCTGAAGCATTTCTGTAACACTGGCGAGATGATCAAACCTACCAGTAACAAATCTAGCAGCCCGCCTCTGATTTACTTCTATGTCCTCCCTCAATCCAACCTGATAGGGATCCCAAATGCTCGAGCAGTACTGAAGAATAGATCATATTAGTGTTTTATAAGTGGTTTCCTTTACAGATGAACCACATCTTCCCAAAATTCTACCAATGAACTGAAGACGACTATCCGCCTTCCCCACAACTGAAATTACATTCTTGTCTCACTTCATATCATTCTGCAATGTTAAGACCAAATATTAAACCGATGTGACTGTGTCAAGTGCTACACTACTAATGGAGTATTCAAACATTACAGGATTCTTTTTCCTATTCATCTGCATTAATTTACATTTATCTATATTTAGAGTTAGCTGCCATTCTTTACACCAATCACAAATCCTGTCCAAGTCATCTTGTATCCTCCTACAGTCACTCAACGACAACACCTTCCTGTACACCACAGCATCATCAGCAAACAGCTGCACATTGCTATCCACCCTATCCAAAAGATCATTTAAGTAGATGGAAAACAACAGTGGACCTACCACACTTCCCTGGGGCACTCCAGATGATACCCTCACCTCCGATGAACACTCACCATCGAGGACAGTGAACTAGTTTCTATTACTTAAGAAGTCTTCGAGCCACTCACATACTTGGGAACCAATCCCATATGCTCGTACCTTAGTTAGGAGTCTGCAGTGGGGCACCGAGTCAAACGCTTTCTGGAAGTCAAGGAATATGGCATCCATCTGATACCCTTCATACATGGTTCGCAAGATATCATGTGAAAAAATGGCGAGTTGCGTTTCACAGGAGTGATGCTTTCTAAAGCCGTGCTGATGCATGGACAGCAACTTCTCTGTCTCAAGGAAATTCATTATATTCAAACTGAGAATATGTTCAAGAAGCCTGCAACAAACCGATGTTAAGGATATTGATCTGTAATTTTGAGGATCCGTTCTTCTACCCTTCTTATATACATGTGTCACCTGCGCTTATTTCCAGTTGCTCGGGACTTTATGTTGGGCAAGAGATTCACTATAAATGAAAGCTAAGTACGGAGCCAATGCAGCAGAGTACTCTCTGTAAAACCGAATTGGAATCCCATCGAGACCTGGTGATTTATTTATTTTCAACCCATTCAGCTGCTTTACAACCCCAGGGATGTCTATCACTATGCCCTCCATACAGGAAGCTGTACTAGACTCAAACGGCGGTATGTTTGTACGATCCTCCTGCATGAAAGATTTCTCCAATGCTAAATTTAAAATTTCAGCTTTCGTTTTGCTGTCTTTCGTTGCCAGGCCCGATTGATTAGTGAGTGACTGGATGGAAGCCTTCGACCTGCTTACCAATTTTTCATAAGACCAGAATTTCCTTGAGTTGTCAGCAAAGATCTTTTGCTAAGGTATGATGGAGGAAGTGGTTGAATACTTCGCGCATCGCTCTTTCTACAGCAGCACGAATCTCTACTAACTTTTGCCTGTCCTCATTCTCCCAATCTTCCT
Source organism: Schistocerca gregaria (assembly GCF_023897955.1). Taxonomy (NCBI): domain Eukaryota; kingdom Metazoa; phylum Arthropoda; class Insecta; order Orthoptera; family Acrididae; genus Schistocerca; species Schistocerca gregaria. Next base: position 413,864,219 of record NC_064920.1, on the reverse strand, counting down.
TGTACTGCGAGTGCCACTGCCTTTGCTTCCTGAGCATTCTCCGAATTGCACTGTTAAACCACGGTGGTTCTTTTCTGCCCGTAACCCACTTTTTCGGCACATACTTGTCCAATGCGTGATTTACAATATGTTTAAAATTTGCCCATAATTCTTCCACGTCCATCATACCGGAAGTAAATGAAGTCAATTCATTTACTAAGTGGGATGCTAACAACTGCTTCTCTGCTTTTTCTAGTAAGAATACTCTCCTAGCCTTCTTGACCAACTTTCTAACTTTCGTAACCATAGTCGTAATGACAACATCATGATCACTAATCCCTGTCTCAACACTGACACCGTCGATGAGGTCTGCTCTGTTCGTGGCTACCGGATCTAAAATATTTCCATTACACATTGGCTGTCGATTTAGCTGCTCAAGACAGTTTTCGGATAATGTGTTCAAAAGTAATTCACATGACGGCTTGTCTGTACAACCTGTAATGAATCCATAGACATCTCAGTCTATACTAGGTAGATTGAAGTCGCTTCTGACTAATATAGCATGATCCGGGTACTTGTGCGATACAGAATGTAGATTCCCTTTGAATGATTCTAGAACTGTCACGGTGGAACCTGGTGGCCGGTAATAACACCCCACAATTAAATTTATTTCCCCTAGCCCTGTTAAACGTCTCCAGATAACTTCACAATCACACTCTACTTCGACCTCAGTAGACGCAATATTTTTATCAACTGCAATGAAGACACCACCTCCTACGGAGTCTAATCTGTCTTTCCAATACATGTTCCAACCCTCACTAAATATTTCAGAACTTCCTATCTCAGGGTTCAGTCAGGTCTCCGTCCCGAGAATAATTTGCGCACCACACACTTTCTGGAGGGCAATAAATTCAGGAACTTTATTCCGAACACTCTGAAAATTTACTGCTAATATCTTGATAGCTCAAGTGTCTTTACACTGAGTGTGTCCTGATTTCCCCACCTGCACATCGACTGTATTGGATCCTATGTAAATGTCTTTTATTGATTACAGCCACTAGTAAATCACTTTCGTGGCACTCTCGTATTTCAAAACAAGTCACCTTTTTCAAACCTATCAGCTACAGTAAAACTCCAACTTGGTGTTTTCGGCAGCCCCTATGCATCTTGTAACTGTTCCTCAGTCTCTGCAGCTTTGTCCATGTGATCATTCCAATTTAAGTCAGAACTGAGCAGAAGTCAGAGAGTGCTATACCTACCACCTTTTTTCTGCAACTCATGTAGAAACAGGGTGAGCTGAGTTAGTGTGACAGGCTCATGTTTTTACCATTTGGTCGAAATAGGAACAGGTTGTCATAGTTCCATCAACAGTGTATGATGTGTAAGACCATCGCCAAATGAAGCTTTCTCCGACAAGACACACACTCGATGATTTTAAATAAAAGATAGTCACAACATATGGAAACTGGAAGGGTTTTGTGGCATTGTGGGGCGTTTCCAAACAGGTTTCTGAAGGTGATTGATGGCCTCTACATTTAAACTCACCTTTCATATTGATGGGATAGCTGATACCTCAGCGTTCCATTTCAAATTATTCCTCATATTGCAGTCTGTATGTGATCATTGTTTCAGTGCTAGCTATCCCTGGAAAGTGTCACCCCTCCACCAAGAGACTTTCTCCATCTCAAACAAGTGATGTCAGTCTATCATTATGTGATAACCAACAGCATACCAGTGGATGGATGGGATGGAAAAGACACCTTTGATGTACTGAAATAGTAAGAATCACAGTTGATAGTACAATCAATATCAGCAATTTTTACGTAGTTTCAACTCTGACCAATAATGCGGCAACATGTTTCCCAATTTCTTCATCATCGCTAAACCGCCACTCCACTACTTTCTGAGTACCATATACTAGATTGCAAATGTAGATAGATGACTGTGCAGTACATCCATTCATTGTTAATTCTTGAACATATACACCAAAGTATACCAGACAGCAATCTACATATTTCTAGAACTTTGATGACAGTGCGTAATTTACGATCTTTCCTTATGTGGATGGAGGCCACAGAGCATTCTCCCATTCTTAGGATGAAGTTAGAGATTGAAAGATCTCCTCTCATTGTCTTTGACCAACTCTCCCTGCAGCTCTGTCACCAATTTAACCTACAGCTGACCAGAAATAGACCGCAAAATCCCATGTCTTATTTACGTAGGAACAGGCTGTGCTGAATCCGTAACTGCTGTTTTACACCAAACATACTCCTAGTGCACAAGATTTCTCCAGATGCACGCATGTCAAAGAGGTTAGCACCCATCATTGCTGTATAGTAGATGTGAAAGTGTTGTGATGTTAACTGCAGATGGTTAAGAAGAAGAACAAGAAACAGCTGGTTTTTATACATGATGGAGCTCCAGACAGACGGAGTTTCAAATGTTTTACATAAATCAACTGCATTATCAATTCTTAAGTATTGTTCTAATGTCTGGGATCACTACCAAGAAAGTATTGGTACATATACACACATCAAAAAAAAGTTTTGCATCACCTTGGTTCTGTGAATTATGGAACCTGGACAGAAAATGGGAATATAGATCAACAGAAACATCATTTCCGCCCTGTTTACTGCTCATGAAAACCGCACATTGCTTGCTGTACTACCATACAGCGAGACCTTCAGATGTGGTGGCCCAGATTGCTGAACACACTGGTACCTCTAATACCCAGTAGCATGTCCTCTTGCATTGATGAATGCCTTTATTCATCATGACATACTATCCACAACTTCATCAATTGGTCCAGATTGTTTCAGTCCTCAATGGCGATTCGGTGTAGATCCCTCAGAGTGCTTGGTGGGTCACATCGTCCATAAACATCCCTTTTCAATCTATCCAAGGCATCATTGATAGGGTCCATGATTGGAGAAAATGCTGGCCATTCTAGCCGAGCAGTGTTGTTATCCTGAAGGAAGTCATTCAAAAGAAGTGCATGATGGGGACATGAATTGTCCTCCATAAAGATGAATGCCTTGCCAATATGCTGCTGATAAGGTTGCACTATCGGTCGGAGGATGGCATTCATGCATCGTACAGCCATTATGGCACCTTCCGTGATGACTAGCGGTATACATCAGCCTCACAAATGTCACCCCAAAACAGCAGGGAACCTGCATCTTGCTGGGCAGTGTGTCTAAGGCATTCAGGCTGACAGGGTTTGCTTCCAAACACATCTCCAACAATTGTCTGGTTGAAGGCATATGCGACACTCAACAGTGAAGAGAACGTGATGCCAGTCCTGAGCGTTCTATTTGGCATGTTGTTGGGGCCCATCTGCACCATGCTGCATGGTGCCGTGGTTGCGAAGATGGACTTCGCCATGGATGTCGGGAGTGATGTTGCACATCATGCAGCCTATTGCTCATAGTTTGAGCTGTAACACAATGTCCTGTGGCTGCATAAAAAGCACTATTCAACATGGTGGCGTTGCTGTCAGGGTACCTCCGAGCCATGACATAGTGGTAATCCACTCCAGTAGTACCCCTTTGGCGGCCTGAGCGAGGTATGTCATTGACAGTTCCTGTCTCTCTGTATCTCCTCTATGTCCGAACAACATCGCTTTGGTTCACTCCAAGATGCCTGGACACTTCCCTTGTTGATAGCCCTTCCTGGCACGAAGTAACAATGCGGACACGATTGACCACGGTATTGACCGTCTAGGCATGGTTGAACTACAAGGTGCACCGTGTACCTTCTTCTTTGTGCAATGATTGATGCTGATTGGCTGTCAGACCCCGAGGGTTGACAATCCTGACTGGTATGGGCATAGCCTTTATTTTCGGTGATAGGAGGTGTCCTTTATGGTTACCCATTTATATGGACACGTCAGATTCTTTTAAAACATTCATACATACATTTTCTTTCCTAAAAAATGTGCTTGCTGTAACCATATAGTCCCATTGTTATCATTTTGCCTTCACGGTGTTTGGCTTGCAAAGCACAACATCCGTTACTGTACCAGATCCTGCTCACATGTTTAGTACAAATCCAGAGTGTCCTGTAACGCTTTTACACTAGCTTTCACTACACATATTTGTGAAGCTCGCATTTAGTGGTGTGATCCTTTGTGAAATCTTCAATGCAGTGACAACTGGTTATCATATCAGCAGACTGAGGAATTGATTTCACCTTGTCGCTCTGACTTATTCTGTTGGAACACCAGCCGTACATATGACATCCTTTGACAAGCTAGGTGTCTTGCAGCTTTGACTACATTGCTGAGCACAGAAATTTCATGTTATACAAAGTATTGCCATCTTTAATTTATCACACAGACACCCATGTATATCACATGCACACTTACCACTTTGCAGCTGGGTTTTGTATGTTGCTGCATGGGGTAGCCACGCGGTCTGTGGCGACGTGTCACAGTTCCCACACCTCTCTCCTCAGAGGCTCAAGTCTTCCCTTGGGCATGAGTGTGTGCATTGTCCTCAGCATAAGTTAGTTTTAAGTCAGAGTAAGTAGTGTGTAAGTCTAGGGACTGATGACCTCAGCTGTTTGGTCCCAAAGAAACTTACCACAAATTTTAAAAAAAAGTATATTTTTGCTCTTTGTTTTTGAGCATCATTCATACAGTTGCAATACATAAAGTTTCTATAGTGACATTTCCACATATTATACACATAACATTAAAAAACTACAAATACAATTACAAAATACACATTTCCTATTCATTTGCTGATATGTCATTCTCTTCGGTTATATAAATTATTTCTTGTTGCTTTCTTTTAGTACATTTTCTTAAATTACGATATTACACACCACTCAGATAATTACACATGGCATCACCTCTCTAGCTTTCTTCAGGAAGGATCTACACACTACAGGGTTGAGGAAACTTCATGGAAAAGCATTTATGTGCTGTTACATCCTGTTACTAGACTTAACTGTGATTCCAAGAACAAAATAGTTTGTTGTTTATAAACGCAACTCAAATCTGATGATACCAATTGTATCAAATACTTATTCTGTGTTTAAAAGTGCAGCTCAGTATTTACTTGTTATGTTCATTGTATGAAGTATAATCATTTCATACGCTGAGGTATACAGAGTTGTATCACCAATATGACATGTTACGTACAATGAGCATAAAAGAGTGTTTACATAACTAACAATTTCAATGTAAATGAGGCGTTTGACACTTTCATGGGTAGTTGACACTCACAGTAGTTATGTTTCAACCCCTTGATTATTTGGTAGTGCTCAAACTTAGTTTAGCATCGTGGTATGTGGCACAGTACATCTATTTTCTTCTTCACATACTTACACACTATCACATTCATGCCTATCATAAACTTATAACTATATTTATCTTGTGGTGCAGTTCTTTCTTATTTTCATATAGTACCTAACATTGTACAAGCATTTGTCTTTTTTAACTTTAGGGTGTCTTGATGCATTGTTTCCTGGAAGGAAAACTTAATATTAACTTAAAAATAAATCTTCATAGATGAGTGTATAGTGGCTTGATGGCTACAAATGCCTTTTTCATATTTTCAATCATTTATTCATTTATTCATTCCATACCAACCATTTGTTCATTCACTTCAGTGTGCAGTAGTGTTATCACAAAACTTATGTCATGTTTGTGTCTCTACTTACTTTATAAATCTGAAAGATAGAGACTATTATAGGTGTGGTGTGACCTCTTCTTCAATTTGCCACTTATTCTGTACTTGCTTGTTTCTCTTCACCAAGAATTTTCTGGTCCATCAAATATGATCAGTGCACGTACTTTTAATACTTAAATTTCTCTCTCTCTCTCTCTCTCTCTCTCTCTCTCTCTCTCTCTCTCTCTCTCTCTCTCTCTCTATATATATATATATATATATATATATATATATATATTAAAAACAAAGATTCCAAGACTTACCAAGCGGGAAAGCGCCGGCAGACAGGCACATGAACAAAACACACAAACACACACACAGAATTACGAGCTTTCGCAACTGGCAGTTGCTTCGTCAGGAAGGAAGGAAGGAGAGGGAAAAATGAAAGGATGTGGGTTTTAAGGGAGAGGGTAAGGAGTCATTCCAATCCCGGGAGCGGAAAGACTTCCCTTAGGGGAAAAAAAGGACAGGTGTACACTCGCACACACACACACACACACACATATCCATCCGCACATACACAGACACAAATATGTCTGCTTGTGTCTGTGTATGTGCGGATGGATATGTGTATGTGTGTGTGTGTGTGTGTGTGTGAGTGTACACCTGTCCTTTTTTTCCCCTAAGGGAAGTCTTTCCGCTCCCGGGATTGGAATGACTCCTTACCCTCTCCCTTAAAACCCACATCCTTTCATTTTTCCCTCTCCTTCCTTCCTTCCTGACGAAGCAACTGCCAGTTGCGAAAGCTCGTAATTCTGTGTGTGTGTTTGTGTGTTTTGTTCATGTGCCTGTCTGCCGGCGCTTTCCCGCTTGGTAAGTCTTGGAATCTTTGTTTTTAATATATTTTTCCCATGTGGAAGTTTCTTTCTGTGAACAAAACACACACAAAGAATTACGAGCTTTCGCAACTGGCAGTTGCTTCATCAGGAAAGAGGGAAGGAGAGGGAAAAATGAAAGGATGTGGGTTTTAAGGGAGAGGGTAAGGAGTCATTCCAATCCTGGGAGCGGAAAGACTTCCCTTAGGGGAAAAAAAGGACAGGTGTACACTCGCACACACACACCCACACACATATCCATCCGCACATACACAGACACAAGCAGTTTTGCTATTTGGGGAGCAAAATAACTGATGATGGTCAAAGTAGAGAGGATATAAAATGTAGACTGGCAATGGCAAGAAAAAGCGTTTATGAAGAAGAGAAATTTGTTAACATCGAATATAGATTTAAGTGCCAGGAAGTCGTTTCTGAAAGTATTTGTATGGAGTGAAGCCATGTATGGAAGTGAAACATGGACGATAACTAGTTTGGACAAGAAGAGAATAGAAGCTTTCGAAATGTGGAGCTACAGAAGAATGCTGAAGATTAGATGGGTAGATCACATAACTAATGAGGAGGTGTTGAATAGAATTGGGGAGAAGAGAAGTTTGTGGCTCAACTTGACTAGAAGAAGGGATCGGTTGGTAGGACATGTCCTGAGGCATCAGGGGATCACCAATTTAGTATTGGAGGGCAGCGTGGATGGTAAAAATCATAGAGGGAGACCAAGAGATGAATACAGTAAGCAGATTCAGAAGGATGTAGGTTGCAGTAGGTACTGGGAGATGAAGAGGCTTGCACAGGATAGAGTGGCATGGAGAGCTGCATCAAACCAGTCTCAGGACTGAAGACAACATGGGAAAAATATATTAAAACAAAGATACCAAGACTTACTAAGCGGGAAAGACAGGCACATTAAAATAACACACAAACACACACACACAAAATTTCGAGCTTTCGCAACCGGTGGCTGCTTCGTCAGGAAAGAGGGAGGGAAAAGGAAAGATAAAAGGATGTGGGTTTTAAGGGAGAGGGTAAGGAGTCATTCCAATCGCGGGAGTGGAAAGACTTAAGTCCGGGATTGGAATGACTCATTACCCTCTCCCTTAAAACCCACATCCTTTTATCTTTCCTTTTCCTTCCCTCTTTCCTGACAAAGCATCCGCCGGTTGCGAAAGCTCAAAATTTTGTGTCTGTGTATATAGATTCAATGTATACAGCAGCAGCTGGCCTGTGTGGCCAAGCAGTTCTAGGCGCTTCAGTCTGGAACCGCGCGACCACTATGGTCGCAGGTTCGGATCCTGCCTCGGGCATGGATGTCTGTGTTGTCCTTAGGTTAGTTAGGTTTAAGTATTTCTAAGTTCTAGGGGACTGATGACCTCAGATGTTAAATCTCATAGTGCTCAGAGCCATTTGAACCATATACAGTAGCATAACTTAAGTAAATATATTGTAGTTTAGGGTCTCTTTCCATGTATATAATCCCTTAGCTTTTCTTTGTATGTGTGTATTGTGTAGATATTGTAGTATAGATGTTTCCTTAATTTTCTGTGTCCCTATTTAAGCAACAGGCTTTACAAATGCCAGTGCAGGCTGTAGCTCATAGGGTTAGTTTGTTTTGGGTGCTCCAACACTCCCAGTTTTGTCTGTCTGGCACACATGCGGCTGCAGTTTGACTAGCTTGCTCCCCAATGCACATGCACTATGCCACTCTTGATGCCACTTACATTGTGGTGAGTTGTGTATTGCATTGCATACTACTGTGCGTTTCACAGGTTCGTTTTTTGTTTACAACTGGGCCACACGCAAGGCAAAGTGCTGTATTTAGAGTATCATCATCTCTAGACATATAAAAGTAGAATTCTTCTTTGTTACATCCACTATATCTTACCGTTTACTCATTTGACATATAAGTAAAAACACACACACACACACACACACACACACACACACACACACAATAAACAACTAACAGCATAAATTCTAGAATATGATTTTCCAGCATCCTAAATCTAATATTATTATACACATATGCAACTTAGAGGATATACCACTCTTCTTCAATATATAAATGTTCTAAAGTCTTTGTGTGGTTAAGGCCATTGTCTTTACCAATGTTCGTGTGTACAATCTGTATGCTCCCGGGTAGGGGATTTTAGTAATTATGTATGGTCCGGTGTATAGTAGCTGCCACTTATGCCTCAGTTTTCCAATTTTTGTGATTTTGGCTGTGTGCTAAGTGACACCTTTTGTCCTATATAGAACTGTATTGTACATTCCAGCTTTCTGTCATAAATTCCTTTAGCCCAGGTTTCAAAGTTGATTACTGCTTGTCGTAATTTATCATCCAGTGATAATTTCGGTATTGGTATCTTGGACAAAGGTTTTTCCCGCTCGTCTACTTGTTTGCACTTGAACATCAGCTAATTTGGTGTAAATACAGCTGATGTATGGGGAAGGTTGTTAACTACCTGTAAGAAGGGAGAGAGATATTCAATCCACTTGGTATGTTTACGAGGTATAAAGGTCCTCACAAACCTGTTGAATACCTTAAACACCCTCTCTGTAGGGGATGCTTCTGATGAAATTTGAAAACTGGAATGTGTTTGATTTGGTTGGAATCTACAAATTCTTTCCATTTACATCCAACAAAATATGAGACATTATTTGTCAATATGACTTCTGGTTTTCCTACTCTTGCAAAATAATCCTCTTTGATTTGTCTTATAATTGAACTGGCTGTGATATTCTGTGCAGCATGCAATATTATGTACTTGATGAAAATATCATAACAGTAAATTTTATTACCCCCTTCCCTCTGGGATAGGGTCCAGCCACATCTAACAATACCTTTTCTTGGCGTTTTTTTTTTTTTTTTTTTTTTTTTTAGCCACAATGGGATGTAGTTCTGTCTGTTTGGAGATATTGGAATGTTTTAATTTCTGGCAAACAATACACTTTCTTACCACCTGTAGCACTCTTCACCTGAGGTTGGGGAAATAACAGTATTTACCTATTATGTCAGTGCATTTTGCAGTGCCATAATGGCTCCAAGAATAGTGTGTGTAAAAGATAAAATTGTCCAATATTCCTATGGCAAACACAAGTGCCATTGTTCTTGTTCAGGATGGTCCTCATGGAACAGAATGCTTTTTCAAACAGTGATAAACCATTTTAACTTTTCATCACTGTCTTGCATAAGTTTCGCTCTTACTTTACTCTAGCGTGTGCCTTCCTGCTGTAATTGTTCCATGTTTTTACACATGTGACTAGTATGGTCGGAGTGTTTTGTCCTCCATCAACATAGCTCTTATTTCACTTTACTGCTCTAAAAGATCGTTGAATTCCTCTAAGCCTTGTAGTAATCGAGAAAGAGCATAGGCTATTATGTTTTGATGTCTTTTTTATGTACACTATTTCAAAACCGAATTCTTGAAGGTACATACATGACCTGGCTATCCATTGGTGCAGTAATACACATGTGAACAAAAAGGTAGGGACTGATGGTCACAGTATACTTTTGTGTGTAATATATTCAAACTTTTGAAAGGACCAAATTACAGGCAAACTCTCCAGCCTCATAACTGAATAAAAAATGTTCAGCTTTGGATAAGATGCATCTGGTGAAGCTAATTACTTTAGGGATGAGATTTCCCTCTTATACCATTTGAGTAGACATGTTGGTGCATAAACAAAAATCCTTCTTCATGTTTGATTGAGGCAAAATATTAGCATTTAATAAGGCATGCTTGATGTTCTCCAAATCAGTTTGACATTGCTTGTCCCATAAACCAGGTCTGTTTTTCCAGAGAAGATTGAGTAAAGCATCACTGTTCATAAACTGGTTAGGGATGAATTTCCTGAAAAATGAGACTAGGCCAAGTATGCCTTTACTTATCTCTTGTTTTAGGAACAGGGTAATTCCTAATGGCATCGAGTATTTTAGGATCATGCAGTATGGTTTATGAAGAGATTATGTGTTCTAAAAATTTAACCTTTTCTTGTACAAAATAAGATTTCTTGAGATGTGCTGTTACTCCACATTTTGAAAAGTGGCTCAATATTTATCCAATTAATCGTAAGTGGGTGTAGTGACTAAAAGGTTATCCACGTATACTGTTCCTTACTCAAAAGTTCGGGCACTAGCACTCTGTCCAGTGCAAAGATAAACTCACCTGCACTTACATTTAATCCAAATGGTAATACTTGAAATTTGAAGCTCCTGCCCCCACATACAAAGGCAGTATAGTTCCAACTTTCTTCATGCAGTTTTATTTGCCAATATGAAGACCGGAGTTTGATTATAGTAAGAAATGTAGCATCATGGAATTTCATAAGCTGTTCCTCTATATTGTCTGGATGTCTTTGGACTGGTAGAATAATCTTATTAATGTTATGTGCATTGAGGACCAAGCACACTTTACCATCTGGCTTACCCACAGCCAAAATAGGACTACAATAAGGGGAAAATGATGGTTGTATTATGACCCATTCAAGCATCCTGTTAATGACTTTGCTTACTTCTTCCCTCTTTGTTCATGATATAGGGTATGAGATAGGACAAGAAGTTTCATGAGGTTGTACGTCAATCTTGTACACAAAATCCTCAATGATAGCTGGTCTTTTTGATTCACTTACCTTTGTGCTTATTGTGTCAAAATTTACTTCTTCTGCTGCCAGTTGTTCGTTATTGTATGTGTTGGCAAACAAAACTATTGGATTTACCAACTGAACTTCAAAGTCATGAGTAACTTCAGTTTTATGTCTATTAGTACTTCCCCTGATTAAGTCTATTACAAATAATTGGTTATTCACAGTGAAATGATACTGGCCTTTTCCTATATCAATTTATACTTGATATGTCCTAAATGTACCCATACTAATTAAACAATCAACTTTTAATTTCTCTACTATCAACATATGGTATCATGCAGAAAACTGTTCTAATTGTACAGAAATTAAGACTTGTATTTTGCCTCCTTTCAATTTCTGACCAATGGCACTTTGTACCTTGCAATTTTGCACTGGCAGTATGTGTATACGTTCACATTTCTTCAGCTCTTGAAAGAATCCCTGTGACATCAAATTAGTCATAGCACCTGTGTGAAGCACCAGGGATACCTCAAGATCAAATATTTTGGCTTTAATTGTAGCTTGTACCTTGCTCTCTGTCAAGCTTTTCTGTGTACCCTCATTACTTTGATACAGATCATCTTTCACATCACTACCATGATCATATCTGATAAAGCAACTGTCAACCAAGCTTGTGCCCCTACTCTCATCCACAGTCACAGAATGTGGGCTGACTGTGAATGGTTCAAGTTTTCCAGTATTACAGTGGCATTGGTCTATGGCTTAGGTGCAACTTCTACTATATTGATTATGTCACTGCCTGTGTGGCTCTTAGCTGAAATTCTCTTTGTCTTTGCGCAGTATTCAGCATATGTGTGTTATTTTGCTCTCTGAATCCTGTTTCTGTGGGTTCCTTGGCTGTCTGCTATTGTTTTGTGTTTGCCAAGCGATCGGCTGATTATTGGCAGTAGCTTGTGTCTGTACATATTGTACAGGGTGGTCATACACTACTTGCCCGTTGTAGATGTTATTGTTAAATTTTTACCCATTTCTTTTATATCCACCCATGAATTTGTGGCTTTGTCCATTGCCATTGTGATTATCATTACCATTACCATAGGTCTGTGTAGGGTAAGGTTGCCATCCATGTTGTACTACGAATACATTGTCTACTTGTTGGTCCATAAATCTATGTGGCACTATCTGTGTATTAATAGGCATGGGTTGTACTGGCCTCTCTTTGTATATAAGATCTATTGAATCCAATACAGATACAAAGTATTCAGTGCATGTTCTGGAAGGGTATTTAATTTTTCCCCTTATGTGGGCAGGAAGACGACTTTAAAATTTTCAACACATCTACTTGAGATACCAGGTTGGTCCAGTATCTGGTTTTATTCAAATATGTTTCAAAATAGCCCCTTAAGCTTCCATATTTGCTATTGAATGGAGCTGGGTTGAATTCTTCATGTCTTAGCCTCTCATGTATGGCATCAGACTAATAATTATCAAGAAAGGCTATCTCAAACTATTCATAGCAGTGGCAATGTTCCGCCATGTCCATAGCCCATAGCAGAAGTCACCTTGGGTGCATCTAACCACAAATCTAATTTTGTGGGCTTCAGTCCAGGTATGAGGTAAAACATTTCGAAATGCTCTGATAAAGACAATGGGATTTGTTCTTTTCCCTTCAGAGGTCAATACAAAAAATTGTTGATGCCTAAGTAATCCCTCATCTGCAAGTAATGTTGACAAATATGCCAAGATGTCAGTGACAGGCATGTTTGTGTTTGCTTGTGGCATAGCCCATGGCAATTATGCTTGCTCGACAGGTATAGCTGCTGGCAAGTGCATTCTGCAACCTTCGCTATTTTCCTTTGATGGCTAGCCCCGTGTTGTGGGTAACCAGTGAAAGTATCTAACCTCTCTAAAAGCATGGATTTGTTTTCTGTCAAATGTTGTTATGGAATGTCAGTAGTTTTAGCAATACTGCCTCATAACATTTCCTCTACTTCCTTTAAACCTGAATGTATCACGGCTTCAACTTGTTCAGTTATATTTTCTTTATATTTGCACATATATTACCTCTTGGTTTTTTGGCAAATTTATGACTCTAACTTAACTGGTCTACTCTTAGACTTAACTTTTGTACTTCTCCAGGTAAGTTTTTGCATATGTCTTGCAGCTCTCTGACTGTGTCCATCACAGTTTTTACCAACGCATCCACTTGGGATTGTGTCTCCTGAGTTTGAGAATATGCTTCACTAGAGTTTTGTAACTCACCTGCAAATTGTTTCTGTTTACTGTCTATGGATGATACATTTTCTGTGAACGTATTTATATTGCAGGATATGTTGGTAATTATTTCCTGTTTTAGTTGTTTACCTAGCTCAGACAACTTTCCAGATAGTTCGTCAGATAATTCAGTGCATATAGTTTAGCTCACCTCTCTGAACCGTTTACTAATACTATTCTTGAAATTGTTAAATGCCAGCTTTTGCTGTGTAAGCTTTTTTCCTATATTTTCCTGATGTTTTGTGAACTGCTGTGTCACACCATTTAGTTGTTGTGTTACACTTTCTTGAAATTCCTGTTGTTCTGTAAACTGTTGTGTTATTAGTTACATGAGTTGTGTCAAATTGTGTGTCTCACTAATATTTACATTGCTTTTATGAACTGTTTCCTGTTTTTGCTTTTGCAACATTGTGAGCAAATAATCAAAGAAAGTTTTGCTGTTGCGCACTTTAGTTTCACTATATGAAAAAATGTTTCCTGGTGAGAAATGAGAAATTGTCTCATCAAGCATCATAAAAGTGACATGATAAGTTATATTACCAGTGTCATCATTTTTTGATAATGGGACACCAACCTCTTTGTTTTGGTAGCTATCAGTCAGTTCATGAGTTGGCGCATTACCTTCAACTGTTGCTATGCTCCGATTTCCATCATGACATATTGCATTTTGTAATGAATTTTCAACTATGGCCATTTCATTTGACTCCATTGTGAATAGTGTTTAACAAAATTATTAAAAAATATTAAAAATTGAAATTTTGTCTGTATCGGTACTTTTCAACTAAAGTATATTTATCTGCATACTCTCTTATTATCTGACATTTCATTACTTACCTTGCACTTTAATTATGACTTTCCACAAGTTTTCATCTTTTCTGTAGAAATGCACTTTCCATATAGGATATTATTTGGAAGGAAAAGAGATTACCTACTGCCAGAAAGATGGCGCCAAGGGTGGCCATATAAGCATACAGAATAGCAGCTATTCCATAGAAACCAGCATTCCCAGCGCATCTCAATGAAGGGTGGAATTTAATTTTAATTTGCTCCTTCAATGTTTTTCTTATTCCGAATCTCACAGAAATGCAACAAATACCCCAAAAGTTTCATTAGTTTCTTGCGACAATAAAATGAATCATTTATCTCAAATTTTTTTATCTCAACAATTGAAAGGTTTGTTCATATTCTGATCACTGCCGTCCTTTTAGCGGTCACCATTGAAATTGAATAGTGGGGACATATGACGGGGGGAGGGGGGGGGGGGGGGGATAATAACTGCTGCTTGAATAACTAAAAAAAAGAATTGGAAGGAATAATTGAAAGAAGTTGTAAGGTAATTTATAAATCTGTACACACATCCTGGGTGAACTTTAACTGGTACTACCAACAGACCTTCAATGTCACTACATTTAAGATCAATATTCAGATTTTCAATTACCTACTGCTTCAAATTAGTTCCATTGTGTGTAGTGCTGATTATGACAATACAGATACAGGATGACTCCGCTGCTTGTGCCAGTTCCTCTTGTCTGCTTTGAACCTGCCAATGTGTGGGATTCTCAGCATGGACGAAATGGTGTACAGATGGGTATCATTGATGTAAATACCGGAATAAACTTGGCCTTCCCAATAACTTTTATAACACTTTTTAATATAGAGTTGGAATACATATTTGTAAACAATGCTGGTACAATGGAGCTAGTCATATGTCTGCCCTCTACCACTTATAGAAACAAACACATGAAGATACTGGAATTAATCAGTTGAAGAGCGTATCTCTTCTCTTTTTCATATCAAAACATCATCTTTGCCACTAAATAACTTGTTACTTTACTGTTGAAAATTGGTAAGCATGCTGTCGTGTCACTGGTCAGCATTGTAAAAAACTGGTAAAACTGCTAAAATTGATTGCACTATCAACTGTGATCCTTGTTACTGTACATCGGTGGGTTTTTTTCCATCCCATCTTTCTGCTGGTATGCTGTTGATTAGCACATAGTGATTGACTGACATCGCTTGTTTGAGACAGAGAAAGAGTCTTGGTGGAGTTGGTCACATCTGCTTCTTCCCATTATTATTTGGTTGAGAGATGGCCAGAAGAGATGTTTGCTGGTCCTCTAGACATGAGAAACACCTTAGTTGACTTTGTAAAATAGAAGGATGATTTTGAATCTGTCGCCAGCGGAACTTCCAGTTGCCTCCATTTCTTCGAGTTTTCACTTAAAGATCTCAACACATGAGGTAAGTTTCTAGTTACTCAGTGGTGAGCAGCACATTCCACTTCCCTGCACTTTGCTAAAGTTTCAGGTTTCTAGAGAAATAGTGTCCACTCTTTATCTTCGGAATTATACTGTGCAAGCGATACTGCTATATGGTTCATATCAAGAACTATCACAGAAATGGTATGATATTCTGGCAAACTGTGTGAAAATATGTCTTCCTGTAATCCCAGAGTACAGAAATGGGTGTGATCAGCAGGCAGTAAGCAAGCATGCAAGCAGGTCAGTGCACTGTGCTGAGGGGAACCAGCCCAACATTTTGGAGGGTGATCACTGTCCATGGAGGGTGCTCTGACCATATGTTTGGTGAGCTTGTGTAGAGGCAGTTGACTCGGGACTGTTCACTGCAGTGTATGACTGACTGACTTCATAGGGAATAACCACTGCTGCAAGGACTATATACGGTGCATGTGCTTATGCTTTTATTTTTGGGATCTGTCTGCCTTCATGGAGTAGGTATGAGTGTCTGGTGGTTGATAGCTATATACAGGATGCACAAGTGATGATTTCATATGGTGCAGGATATGATACGATATGGTATGTAATGATAGAGGCTGGTTGGAGACTGGTTTCACATTGAAAAGAATTCAAGCTTTCCTCGAAAGTAGCAGAGCAGTGTAACTGAGGAAGTATCTTTCCATATTTCATGATCTGTAGACCACCAGGGTTTAACTGTTAGGGCAATATGACTGCTGTATGTTTTGTCAATGAAAATCTCATCTGCAGAAAATGGTGGACAGTGCTCCCACAATGGCAGCAGCAGCAGATTTGTGGGTAGATTCAGTAAGTCAGTAAGAGCTAATCAGAATGTTCCATTCACAAGACATCCTTTGTGCAGGGCATAGGAGCCTCTACAGACTGGTTTGAAAAAGACAGGGAAAGATATTATGGAAAGTTCTGTGACATCTGAGAGTGATGTAATGTTTTCTTTGCTTGATGGTTCAGAGAAAGGTCCAAGCAGACTACCCATCTCTGGTAGGATGCTGTCCCTCATCTGCCACTGTGTCTTTAGAGCGTCTCCAGACCAGCAGCTGTAGGACATCAAAAATTCACCGAAAATTCCAGCCATTTTTCTCGTCAGTAGGACAGTCCTTCGAAATCTGTTTGTGTAATTGTTCTGATTTTCCTGTCTGTGCTTAGACTCTAGTGTGTGCTTTGAGAAATGTGAAAAATAATGTCCTGGCTCCAACAGAAGGAGATATAAAACTAAGCCCAACCCCTGTTTAAAAAAAGTGATGAACACTGCAGCAGCTGTAGGACTCAGAAGTTGTTCTCTCTCTCTGGCGGTGCCTTCAAACAAGCAGATAAAACTCGAAAAGTGGCGAGCGACCTGTTTAGAGTTCCAGAGATATTTATTTAGACTGCCAAATATCATTGTTTTGGTGTGTAAAACAAGATATTGCAGCTGATATAGGTTTCAGGATCTGTTTCTCACAAAAGTATTGAAATGTCTCAGGGAGGTTTCACAAGCGTGCCACTTTCTTTTTTTAGAATCTATGTTAAAGTGTGGAGGTATAAATGCAAAACTGAAGCAAACTGTTGTGTAGTGATCTTTCTGAAAGTGCGTTTAGCGGCATATTCAGTTAGATTTAGAAACTCCTAAAACAACCCATGCTCAAAGTCAAGGGTATTTCCCACAAAACTGCACAAAAGGCGTGTGTGAATTTCTAAGGGACCAAACTGCTGAGATCACTGGACCATAGACTTATGTACTACTTAAACTAACCTAAACTAACTTATGCTAAGAACAACACACACACCCATGCCCAAGGGAGGTCTCGAACCTCTGGCGAGGGGCATGAAGTCTGTGACATGGCACCTCAAACTGCATGGCCACTCTGCATGGCCACGCATAATGCCTCAGTGGCGGTTTCACAAGTGAGTAGCGATCTTTCTAGAGTCTGCGTTCAAGTGTGGCGGTGGTGGTATTCCTAAAAAGAAAAAAACGTGTAATTGTGTAAATTTTCTTGCAACATCTCCAAGGCTGTCTCTCTCTCTCTCTCTCTCTCTCTCTCTCTCTCTCTCTCTCTCTCTCTCTCTCTCTCTCTCTGTGTGTGTGTGTGTGTGTGTGTGTGTGTGTGTGTGTGTGTGTGTGTGTGTATGTGTGTGTTGATACATTTAGTTCCTGTGATACCTTAAACTTATGTCTGTGACAATATTCTGTAACACCAGATGTAATAACTCCGGAAGCAGTTCATGTTCAACAAAAAGGATATCTGTGTGCTGGGGATGAGGAGGGGGAGGAGGACCATGAGTATTTCCAATGTGACAGATGAACTCTGGGTGACCGTCTCGCTTTTTGCAATTTGTAAGACTGACTGGATTTAGGACAAGCATTTATTAATATGATTTGTGAAGTGTAACTCAGCCCATCTTCATTATTTCAAAAAGAGTATTCGTCTTCACCAAATATCATTGCTATTGACACATGGGTGTAACATGTGCAAAATAAAGACCTATGTCCATCCTATTCAGCAGTCCATCACAGACTTGAGTCCTTTACCAATGATTTCGGGATTGGGGAGGGGTGTGTAGGAGAGGGGAGGGGGGGGGGGGGGGGGAGTGGAGGGGGTTTAGTTTAGTGGAGGTAGCTCAATTGACCCATTTTGTTATGAAAATTTGAACTTCCCGCCATGATGTCACTGTGATGTTGCCACATTTATAGCCGCCATTTTGAATAAATTTATCAACAATGAAACATGCAGTGATGTGCAGGTCACCCCACCACTAATCTCATCTTTTTTCAGCATCTGGTTTCGTCAAAGCAAATTAAGACTTATTAAGTAAATGTTCTGTAAGCTTTTCAAAACAGTTCTGTGTTCTGATTTCTACTGTTTTATATTTTGTTTAATTTTTTGCTGTTTGATTCACAATTAACTTTTTCCATCCTTTGATGCCCATAAAATTTTGCCGTCCTAGGCAGCCATCTAGTCTTAGTTAATGGTAGAAACGGCCCTGATATTTATCAAGTAGGTCAGACAGTCCAGAGGCTGCATAGTCATGAGCAGGATAGTTGGGAATCCACTGTACTTTGACTACTGTATATTAAATATGACAGAATCAAATTACATACTCAAATTACTCAAATTGCCACATTACAAATCACTCAAATTACATACTTTATTCTTAAGATAAGAACCATGTAAAACGTTGTGTTGTGTATGACGGTAACCCATGAATGGATGAAGAATTGAACAACATGCCACGCGCAAGAACTTGTAGGCTACATAATTGTGTGGAGCATAAAGCTGTGTGACCTCCTCAACATAGACCAGCAATGATTCTGAAAGCAATGATTGTGTTAAACTCAACTCACACTTTTCTCATAACTCATGAGCTCAGAAAGGTCTGTTAACCGGCATTGTTGCCTGTTGTCAAACAGAGTGCAGGCACTACGCAGTGATACAGTTGCAAAATGGCGCTCATTGGGAGCCAGACAGCTAATGTGAGCAACAGTTCTCACAATGAACAACTGTTGCCTATACTTGCACTAGTTTCGTGGAAATGTAGAAAGAGGGAAATATGAAATTAACACTAAATGACAAGATGACGGGAAATTTCACTGTTTTTGCAAGGAACTGTGGTCGTGTGAAGACAGTTTTTTCACTTATTTTTGGGCGTCTCACAAACAGTTAGATATGTTACACAAGATCATTTAACCCAAAATCTCAAAAACTAGAGACAGCTCATAGGTTTAGAGGAAGGACATTCCAATTTGTTTGAGGTAAGCACATGATGCTAACTGAAGCTGATGTCACTGCTTGGTAGAACATTGTTTATGGTAGAACCATTTAATTTAGTTTGTTATTTACTGTAACTATATATTTTTAAAAACAGTAATAATTGTAAAACTTGGAACTATGCAAGTAAAATACAAACAGAAAGACATTGTCAACAATGTGCACAGACGAGTGTAAGCAACAGGTTAATTTTCTGTGATGTACACTGAAACTTTGGCTATCTCATACATTTCTCTGGTAGTAGAAAAGTCATTGGAAGTTTTTCCTGGCTCCAAAATTGCAATGGTGATTTCGTTTTATGATACAGTATCAGCACTACATTGTGACACCACTGAGCTAGGTGATGCAAAGTCTGTGGGGGATAGATATGGTTGTTTTCCATCATTTAATATCACAAATTCAGTCTCTTCAAATAATATGCCAGCTGCATTTTGAATGAATTTGTGTTTGAGCTATGAATGTCTTGAAAGAGTGTGCATAACTAAAAAATAAGTTTCCATATGGTCGAGCTCGCGATCTCTTTCTCTCTCATTGTCTGTAGTGTGTCGATAATTTGTGACTGCAGCTACATCTTCAGTTTTTTTGGCTTTTTTGCTGGATGAATTGACATTACAGATTCAATTATGCTTCTTCCTTCAATCCCCATTCTCAGGAAATGGTTCTTCTGACTCTTCAATGTTTCATGGTGCTTGAAGCGGCGACAGTGTGTCAGGAAGAAACTCCAAATGTCCTGCCCATGGCCATTTATGATACTTCTTGGCTGAACCTGTGCTTTGCTTTATGAGTATTAAGTATTTGCCTTATGAGTCTCTTAGGTTCTTCCATTTTACTCAATCAGTGTCACATGTTAGTCAAACTGTATGCAAATTATTTTATATCATATGATGCATTTATTACAAACAAATAGCACATTATGTTCCAAATATTTTGCCATTGGTGTTTCACACCATTCCATCACTTTTTAATTCCACATGGGAAGGACAGCTGCCTCCAGCTTAGTCAAATATGTGTGTCAACCACTGGGTTTACCTCAACCATAAGAGGAACTCTGGCAGAAAGTTGACATGGGATTGATGGAATGGTGGTAGTTTCATAACTGCACTGGCAGATAGATGGAAAGCATGTTAGAATGAAGTCTCCTAAAAACAGTGGCTCAAATTATTTTTATTACAAAAACTTATTTTTGATTGTTCTGCTAACAGTTACTGATCATGATTATAACTCTGTGATTATTCATGTGGCCAGCTATGGTATACACCATTACAGCCCAATTTTTGAAAAATCTGCATCTTTCTGCGAATTCAGACAAGGAAAATGTATTCTGCCTGAATAAATGGGTCTGTCACTCATGAGCTGAAAGGTGTTGAAGGGTTTAAATTACAAACATAACTGGTACCCCTTTCTTGGAAGAGCCTTCAAAAGCAGTTTTCAAATATGGAGGTGTCTTCTTGTGGTGTAAAATGCCTTTGGTATACTCAGTCTCTTTGTGCCCTAACATGATATTACAACTGATACTGCAGAGGCTACTATCAAAGTGGTGTATTTGTAGCTTAAATTGTACTACAATGGCACCACTAGTTTGAGTGAGCATATTATTATTTCAATTGATGGGTGTTGTACATTAAAATATTCATCTGGTACTATATCATGTAACTGCTAATTTCTTTATAAACAATGGAAACCAGCTGGATGAATACACATGCATCAACTTTCTTTTTGTAATAACAATGTCATATATTGTACAAAAATACTATTGCATGCCCCCATAGGAAACCCCAACCTGCCAGTTGCAAGCCACAGGAAAGGGCAGTGTACTACAGGTACCCACTTTCTGTTTGATGAGGATGATGCGATAGCATGGAACACAGAGACCATGGCAGATGCCTCTGCAAGTTGCATGCTCCCTGTTTGAGAGAGCCTTAATGCACTTGTTCATGGAAGACACTATACAGGTGGACTAGTTGTAAAACATGAGTTCAATGAGAGGTATAAATACTCCTCAGCACTTTACAAATAAGTTATTGAATGCCTGAATGTTGATGCAGTGAACATTAAAATTATATTTAAACTTTTTTCTTTAATGACAAAATGTTTCCACTCCAAAAAGTTTTCCATCCTGTGCAGTTGCACATTGTGCACTTGCCTAAATACAGCTTTGACATCATCTAGGTCTCAGAGAATGTCACCAAGTCAAAATCACTTATAATCACCAAAGAAATTCACTTATAATCACCAAACAAATTCATTTCTTATGCAATTTGACTTTCGACGACAATGTTTATGTAATATGCCCAAAGCCAAGGCTTATTATGCCATCACTTCAGATGTCTATGAATGTTTTTTTATATTAGAATACCTTACACTCAAAGTGAGATCCTTGCAGTGTGCTCTCTTCCAGAATTTTACCTCTCTCCTAACTCTTAGAATCTATATCATTATACGGCCTTACTTTTCCCTGACTTTTTATGTTACTCTGGATTCGTCCAACTGTTTCAAAAGAAGGGGTCCACTCTCTCAAACTACCCATTATTTTGGGTTTTGAAACCAATTTGTATCCATCCACCCACATTCAAAACTTGCAGTAGTGTTGGCTATGTCTGCGCACCAGTGATGACTTGTATTTTTCAGCCAACATGTGACATTCACCTGCATTATTTTTTCGTTAATGTTCCTCGGTGTCGACGTGCTACATTGTTATACTGGGTGAGAAATGGGGGGTGGAAGTTCTACACTGATACTGTAACTGATGTAACCAACAGTTGCACAGTTGCTTTTTACAGTCCTTTACTTTCACTGTTTACAACCCCCCCCCCCTCCCCCATATTAGTTATACAGCTAGTTCACTATTGATAAATGTAGATAAGCCTCATTAATAGGTTGCAGGCAAATATCAGCATACTGCTACAATGTTTGCTGTTGAACATCTATGAGCTGTAGAAACCTAACTACACAGTTCTTTCAGAATAATAAGGTATGTGTGGCACTATTCCTTAAATGAATTGAACATGCACTGTCATTGTTTTAACCCATGGCCTATTTGTGTTACACTAATTCTACTGTTAAGTTGATGCATTGGTGTTACTTGAGACAGTTCATAATATCCCTCTGAAAATCAGGCGCAGACTGACTGCATAAACACCAAAATTTGGTTCTTTATACATCCTCTCAAGAATAGGTAATGAAACTATGCATTGTTTGATGTTTAAGTTACAGAAATTACAATTAAAACATAACTCATTCAGTTATCTGATTACATCAAAAAATGCTTTCTTTTTTTTAACAGTTTCTTCTACAACAAAAGTTAGGCTGAATTATTTGTTTAAATAATGATATTACAGATATATCTATACAAACAATATTTTTGACAAACCTAGTAATTATTTTGGAATTAATTAAGAGCTGGATTTGTTAATATGTTTTCGAATGGAGCTAAATAAATACTTTAAGAATCCTAGTAGTCCTTCTTCCAACTATTTATAATGGGTACACAATTTACATTTGTTTATAAGTCAACAATTGAATCTAAGTCACGAAACAATTACTGATTTCAGCATAT
This sequence comes from Schistocerca gregaria, assembly GCF_023897955.1. Lineage (NCBI taxonomy): Eukaryota > Metazoa > Arthropoda > Insecta > Orthoptera > Acrididae > Schistocerca > Schistocerca gregaria. The sequence goes on along the minus strand of NC_064920.1, from coordinate 413,841,305 downwards.
AACAAAAGATTTTAACTGGGAATAGTCAAAATAAATTAGGAAATTAATTACACACACAAAACTAAGTTCAAAATTAGACCTGGTGCTATATTCTTTTCTCTTTTATGGAAGTACAGATTATATGCATGCATGTTAATGATAAGTTAGGCAAAAAAGTGAAAAGGACAAAACGAGAGGAGATGTAAAGAGATCCCAGCTTGCTTTGTCACAAACACTGTCTCACACCAAGCCACTACCTCCATTAATATAATTATACTCTCTATGCAACTATGTATGCTATTACTTACATATTCTTCAATTATTTTAATTTACACAATTGTGGATGAAGAGTACAGTGAGTGTGGAAAACAGACACCAATATCACTGCCAAGTCTCGAACTGATGACGCTGGATAAGCAGCTAGCCCTGCATATTAAGTGTAAAATCTTAACAGGTGTTGCAGTATGCCATGTTACCTTTTCTCTCTCAAGCAGTTTTAGCTTTTTTACCCAGTCTTACTTATTTCCTTACCTATCATTTTTGCACTGGGACCATAGACAAATGTCGGAACTGAGTTATGATCTTCTTTGTTAAAGCAATTTTGAAAGACAGAATTTGTTCTTTTGGTCTTCATTTTATCATCTTCACGGTCAGTGTTTTCATAATGAACGAGCACTTGAACAGACAACTTCATTCCATTAACTGATTTTGTGTAGGATCTTTCTTTTTTTTTCTTATTTTGAGAATTTGCAAATAAACTCTTGCTTTCACATTAATTGAATGCTTCTCACACAGCTGTCACTATGCTTGTTCTGACTTTTTCCAGCTTTTGTTTTGTCAGCAAGAATTAGGCTTTGTTTTGATCTGCATTTTCCTTCCCATCCCTCACTGTCTTTCATAGTACCATCTTGTCCACCACGTGGAATATGTCTGAATTCTGCCAGATATCCTCTACATTTTCTTGCCTAGATCTGACTTTTTTCAGCTGATTGCTTGTGTAGTTTCTAGAAACTAATTTTTATTAAAATTAGTGATCAACAATGTTATAATAGGTCTGTGATCACTGAATCCTCTCTCTACATTCATTGATCCAGTAAGTTCAAGTCTGTTCATTGACAGCAAATTCTGAGCTTACTCCTATTTGAATTTGGTGTCTGTTATTTCATTAACATGCTGACTGAAATGAGGCTACTGTTGGACACAACAGAATTTCATTTATTTCCCCCAACTTTATGGACCATCTGAATCTGAACAGAGTGCAATGTTTGGTTACTGGCAGCCACATGGTGTCAGGTGTCAGATGTAAATCTCAGCTGTGACTTCATAACAGTCAACATGTTGACAAGCTGTTCCAATAAGCCAATTAAAGCTCAGTGTACAGTCCTGCATGGCTTAGCAAATGTTATGCCTGTCCACACAGTACTAATCACTGAGGTCTAGCTGGACATGGAGTATGGCCTTCATGAACCCTCTGATTCCATGTTCGCTTTGTGATAGTGGGATCACAAACAAAACACATGCAGCAATGTTACTGAACAATAAACTGCAGTCTTGATGTGAGATGATCCTGCTGCTTTTTCATTCTAAAATGTGCCGGTATACATTACTTATTCTTATGTGAGGCATATTGTGAATTTCTCATTTACAAACAATATCCAAAAGCAATTTCTCAATGAGGAACTGCTGCACTCTCTGTCCTTATATAGAAAATTTACATAATTCTATTCCTACTTTAGGTAATTGCACTGGAATACTAATCATTGACTTATCCAAGTATATAAGTAAACTTCTTGTCAATTTGACATTTGTTGTGTGCCAATTTCTTGATGTTGACATTTTAATAGGCAACATTGTCGTCTTACTTGCACATCACTTTGGAGAAGTGCATTGGTAGTGGAAAACAAGCAGTGGCTAGAAGTACCTGTGCTTTTGGGGTGTGAGTGTGTGTTCTTGTAGTGCAGTTTGTGTTACACCATGTTTTATACTGCTGGTTTTGAATACTACTGCACTGACCTTCCATTTGAGGTAGAAAAAAGTGAACATGTAAAAATTTGTTTGAAATGAAATGAAAAGTAAAGCAATCATTAATTGAATGAACAAGTATTAAAACCTGTTACACATGAAAAATTAGAGGCTGCTTAGCATGTTGTCTGCCTCTTGGCTACTGGTAGCCACAGCAGAACATTATGGCTAATACTGTGTGCCCATCTGTGGCCTGGCCTGGCAGTGAAACATCCATCACTATGCTGTGGCAGTCAACATGTAGTTTTATTTCAGTAACTGTTGAAATGATTCTCTTAATTTTAGTGAGACAGTAGTTCTGTGTAAACTCAGGAATTTTGTATGGAGGAGAAGTGTGAGTTATGAACAGTACAGGTAAGATGAGAATAGAAACTTTTGAAATATGGTGCTGTAGAAGAATACTGAAGATTATCTGAGTGGATCAAATAACTAATGAGGAGGTACTGAATCAGATGGGGGACAAAATAAATTTAACACTCTGACTGCCATGAGGTCCCCTGTGGTCACAGAAGAACTTCACATCAGACACTCTGTGGCTGCTGATGGTTGCAGCAGAGCCTCACACCTAAAGCCATGTTCTTCACCAGGCCTCAATGTTTGTGCAGCAGTCAACATCAACTAAGAGATATTATTACTTCATAGGACACATTATGAGGCCTCAAAGAAGAGTTAATTTTGTAATTGAGGGAAGTGTGGCAATTAGCAATCACAGAGGAAGACTAATACTTGAACGCAATATGCAGATTCAAATGGATGTAGAGTGGAGAAAGTTGTGGAGATATGAAAAGACTTGCACAGAACAGTTTGGACGGCTACATCAAACCTGTTCTTCAGAGTGGCAACTACAAAATTATAACTCTGGGGTGAATGAGAGGAAGCTGGAAAGATCAGACTACATTTTAACATTTAATGCATTGACTGCCAGAGGCATCGTCAGCCACAGACTACTGATTGGTGCAGCAGTACCTCATGGCTAATACTGTGTCTTTGGCATTGAAGTCTCTATCACTATATCTACAGCAGTCAATATGTTTATCCAGAAGTGCTCCATCAGGATATGCAGTCAGAATTTTGTCATTGAGGGCTAACATGTGATGCATATTGTAGAAAACCTCGTTTCAGCTATTCTCTCTCTCTCTCTTGAGAGGCATAACGAAAAAAAAAAAAAAAAAAAAAAAAAAAAAATGTGTTATGAATTATGAATTTATCAAAATAAACAAATTTCATCAATGTGTGTATGAGTAGGGATATGAAAGTAAACTACACTCCTGGAAATTGAAATAAGAACACCGTGAATTCATTGTCCCAGGAAGGGGAAACTTTATTGACACATTCCTGGGGTCAGATACATCACATGATCACACTGACAGAACCACAGGCACATAGACACAGGCAACAGAGCATGCACAATGTCGGCACTAGTACAGCGTATATCCACCTTTCGCAGCAATGCAGGCTGCTATTCTCCCATGGATACGATCGTAGAGATGCTGGATGTAGTCCTGTGGAACGGCTTGCCATGCCATTTCCACCTGGCGCCTCAGTTGGACCAGCGTTCGTGCTGGACGTGCAGACCGCGTGAGACGACGCTTCATCCAGTCCCAAACATGCTCAATGGGGGACAGATCCGGAGATCTTGCTGGCCAGGGTAGTTGACTTACACCTTCTAGAGCACGTTGGGTGGCACGGGATACATGCGGACGTGCATTGTCCTGTTGGAACAGCAAGTTCCCTTGCCGGTCTAGGAATGGTAGAACGATGGGTTCGATGACGGTTTGGATGTACCGTGCACTATTCAGTGTTGCCTCGACAATCACCAGAGGTGTACGGCCAGTGTAGCAGATCACTCCCCACACCATGATGCCGGGTGTTGGCCCTGTGTGCCTCGGTCGTATGCAGTCCTGATTGTGGCCCTCACCCGCAGAGCGCCAAACACGCATACGACCATCATTGGCACCAAGGCAGAAGCGACTCTCATTGCTGAAGACGACACATCTCCATTCATCCCTCCATTCATGCCTGTCGCGACACCACTGGAGGCGGGCTGCACAATGTTGGGGCGTGAGCAGAAGACGGCCTAACGGTGTGCGGGACCGTAGCCCAGCTTCATGGAGACGGTTGCGAATGCTCCTTGCCGATATCCCAGGAGCAACAGTGTCCCTAATTTGCTGGGAAGTGGTAGTGCGGTCTCCTACGGCACTGCGTAGGATCCTACGGTCTTGGCGTGCATCCGTGCGTTGCTGCGGTCCGGTCCCAGGTCGACGGGCACGTGCACCTTCCACCGACCACTGGCGACAACATCGATGTACTGTGGATACCTCACGCCCCACGTGTTGAGCAATTCGGCGGTACGTCCACCCGGCCCCCCGCATGCCCACTATATGCCCTCGCTCAAAGTCCGTCAACTGCACATACGGTTCACGTCCATGCTGTCGCGGCATGCTACCAGTGTTAAAGACTGCGATGGAGCTCTGTATGCCACGGTAAACTGGCTGACACTGACAGCGGCGGTGCACAAATGCTGCGCAGCTAGCGCCATTCGACGGCCAACACCGCGGTTCCTGGTGTGTCCGCTGTGCCGTGCGTGTGATCATTGCTTGTACAGCTCTCTCACAGTGTCCGGAGCAAGTATGGTGGGTCTGACACACCGGTGTCAATGTGTTCTTTTTTCCATTTCCAGGAGTGTATATGCAAAAAGTGGTTATTATTTGGATGTGTTAGGTAGCTAGAGAACTGTAATCTTCTAATTACCAGCAGCTGTATTGTTCATTCTTCCACTTAGCTTTAGAAAAACAGTAATATGCTTCCAGCCATTTGTGGACATGTCTATTCACATGATGACTACTCAAATATATATCCCTTCCAGGGAAAGACACTCTTAATATACAGGTGGTCATGATGTCAAAGGATAGGTTTGTTATAAAAATTATCTATAAGACTTCATGTATGGATTAATGTTTCTAGAAACTGCCAGAATTATATTCCCCAGATTATAATAGTGCCCTTATCCCTCATTTTCTCAGGCATGACTGCAAAGTATCACTATAATCTTAAATACTTCTTTGGTCAATAATTAAAGACTTCTTATCGTCGGATTGTAGATTATTCAAACTTATTTGTTCATAGACTTTCCATTTGGCGTTTGTTTACTTTCAGGTAACGATTGTTTAAATTCATGTAGCTCGTTAGATTACATCCATTGTAGGTTCATTATCTTACTGATTTAAGAATATAGTTTGTTGTATTAACAGATCATTGTTTAAATTTTATTACTGTACATTGCCATGAGTACTAAGTGTGGAAGCTGCCGTAGGAAGATAGAATCGAGTGTGGTATGTGGGGGATGTGGGGGTGTTTTTCATTGGGGCTCATGTAGCGGGAAATTTGACGATATTATGCTTTTGGCTCTCCCATGGAACTGTAGGTTTTGTAGTATAGAAAAAAGATTCGTAAACAGGAGGAAAAGATGTGTGCCCTTCAGGCTGAACTAGATTCGGTAAAAACTGAATTAGCTAAGTTAAAGGGGGAAAAAGACTGCGGGAAATGGGAATTGGTAACAAGGAAATCGTGAAAAGGGACCAGCCATGTAGATGTTGTCGAAGTTCCAGTTATGAATAAATTCTCCTTGTTACCTGAAGTAGGAAGGGAGGAGCCAAAAACAGGAGTAGTTGAAAGTAGGGTGCATCAGACTACTAAAATTGGTAACAGCATAAGGTCGGGAAAATCTAGTAATAGGAAAAAAAAAAGTCTTGCTGCTAGGTAGCAGTCATGGGAGGGGTGTAGGCCAACTAGTGCAGGAGAAATTAGGAGCAGATTACCAGGTCACGAGTTTGTTTAAGCCAAGTGCTAGGCTTAGCCAGATGATAGAAGACATAGGACCACTCTGTAGGGACTTTGACAAGAATGATGAGGTGATAGTAATAGGTGGGGCAGGAAACAACCTGGCTAAGGATAGGAATTATGATATTAAGAGTGACCTGGATAAAATAGGAGCTGCAACAGGATGTACGAATGTGGGTTTTGTTGAGGTATTGCAGCGTTACGATCAGCCCTCGGTTAACCCTTCTGTGTGGCGAGTTAAAAGAGAGTTGAGCGAGCAGCTGCTGGACGGTGCAAAAACACACATTTATACAGTGCCTGTTGGTAGCATTGGGAGATGGGGATACACTCGACATGGCCTGCACCTAAATAGTCTAGGGAAGGATAGATTAGCTGATTTAATTGTAGGTCGTCTAAAGGGGGCCACTAGCACTCAAGGCAAAACCCCTGCGACCCAAAAGGGCATAGGGGCACCTTTTTTAGGTTGAACAAGATGTCCAGACAGGCAGCTCTTAAAGGTAAAAAAATAAATGGTTTGAATAAAGGTAGAGGAAACAGTTGTGTTAATATATTTCACCAAAATATCAGGGGATTAAGGAACAAAATAGACGAACTAATAATTTGTTTTGAGAATATTAAAAATACAACAGAAGTTGATGTACTGTGCCTGTCTGAACATCATATAACTACACAAATGGAAAATGTAAATATTAATGGGTATAAACTAGCAACTTATTTTTGTAGAGATAATATGGAGAAAGGAGGAGCTGCCATTTATGTTAAGGGGGAACATAGTTTTAAAAACATAGAAACCGCAAAATTCTGTGTAGAACAGCACATTGATGTATGCGCTTGTGAGCTTAAATTGGACAGTGGTAAATTCGTAATTGTGACTGTGTATAGGTCCCCACTATGAAATTTTCAAATGTTTCTTAAAACCCTAGATCTTTTGCTGCGTTATCTGTCAGAAAAGGGAAAACACATTATCATTTGTGGAGATTTCAACGTAAATTTTCTTAAACACTCAAGCAAGAAGAACGACCTTGAACTATTACTTTGCTCTTACAATCTGACATCAGTCATTGATTTTCCTACTCGTATTGTACAAGACAGTAGCACCCTGATAGATAACATTTTCATAGACCAAGATAAATTAAAAGAAGTAAGCACCTATCCTATTAAGAACGGGCTTTCTGATCACGATGCACAGCTACTTTCAATTCATGACTTTGCTCCTTACAGTAATGTGAAAAAAATAAACAAAATAATACGCCCAATTAACCATATAACAATTCAACAATTTAAGGAAAGCTTGAAAAGGGTAGACTGGGAGGATGTTTATCGGGAACCTGATGCAAATGTTAAATTTAACTTATTCCATGATAAACTTGTGGGTATATTTGAAAACAGTTTTCCTAAGAAATTAGTGAATCATAATTCAAATAAACTTGATAAAAAACCATGCTTGACTAAAGGGATTAAAATTTCTTGTAGCCGGAAATGGGAACTATACCAAGACACTAGAATAAGTCGAGATGAAGAAAAGCTCAACCATTATAAGAAATATTGTAATATATTAAGGAAAGTTATAAAAAAATCCAGAAGTATGTGTATCAAGTCTGAGATTAGCACCTCTGATGACAAAGTTAAAACAATATGGAATATAGTTAAAAGGGAAACAGGGCAGCCAAGGTCACAGGACAACAGTATTACTGTTAAGCACAATGAAAAGCTTATAAATGAAAAATCACAGGTTGAAAATATTTTTAATAATCATTTTATAAATGTAGTGGAAAATATAGGCACCAGCTGCTCACCAGATAGGGCAGAACTCTATATGAAAGAGGCATTCCCGGTGCAAACAAATGAAATTGAAATCCTAGCCACCTCACCATCTGAAATTAAGAAAATAATAAATTCACTTAAGAATAAAAACTCACATGGAACTGATGGTATCTCCAATAGAATACTAAAATCTTGTCCACGCCTGATAAGGCGAGTTCTTAGCCACATATGTAATAGCTCATTGAATCAGGGAATATTTCCTGACAGATTGAAGTATGCCATAGTTAAACCCTTGTATAAAAAAGGTGACAAGACAGACGTCAACAATTATCATCCTATTTCACTTCTGACATCCTTCTCAAAAGTGTTTGGAAAAGTAATGTACTCAAGAGTAACTTTACACATTAGTGGGAATAATGTTTTAACAAAATGTCAGTTCGGTTTTCAGAAAGGTGTTTCAACAGATAGTGCTATACACGCTTTCACTGATCAAATTTTAAATGCTCTGGATAGTAGAACATCACCAATTGGGATTTTCTGTGATCTCTCTAAGGCTTTTGATTGTGTGGATCATGTAATCCTCTTAGATAAGCTGAAGTACTATGGAATGAATGGTTCAGTACACAGATGGTTCACTTCATATTTAACTGGTAGAATGCAGAAGGTTGAAACAGTAAATCCACATAGTACACAAAGAGCATCAGATTATTCAGACTGGGGATGTATCAAGAATGGGGTACCACAGGGTTCTGTCTTGGGGCCTTTATTGTTTTTAATATATGTTAATGACTTGCCTAATTATATTCATGAAGATGCAAATCTGGTTCTCTTTGCAGATGACACAAGTATTGTAATCAAGCCTAAAAAGCAAGAATCAGCTGAGGAAAATGCAAATAATGTTTTTCAAAGAGTTATCAGGTGGTTTTCCGCAAATGGACTTTCATTGAACTTTGAAAAAACACTGTACATACAGTTCAGTACAGGGAAAGGCATAACACCGGAAATAAATATAGAGTGTGGGGGAAAATCTTTAGCTAAAGCAGATTGTTCAAAATTTCTGGGTGTCTGTACTGATCAGAATTTAAACTGGAACACACATTGACAATCTACTGAAACGATTGAGCTCAGCTACCTATGCTATTAGTGTCATTGCAAATTTTGGAGACAAGCACATCAGTAAGTTAGCTTACCATGCATATTTTCATTCATTGCTTTCTTACGGAATCATCTTTTGGGGCAATTCATCACTAAGAAAGAAGGTATTTATTGCACAAAAACGTGTTATCAGTATAATGTCTGAGGCTCATCCAAGATCATCTTGTAGACAATTATTTAAAGAATTAGGGATATTGCCAGTAGCTTCACAATATATATACAGCCTAATGAAATTTGTTGTTAGCAACCCAGATCACTTCAGAATTAATAGCACAGTCCACAGCTACAATACTAGGAGACAGGGTGACCTTCACTACCGTTCATTGAATTTGACATTGGCACAAAAGGGGGTGAATTATACTGCCACAGAGATTTTTGGTCAATTGCCAAACAATATCAAAAGTCTGACAGACAACCAATCGACATTCAAAAGTAAGTTAAGGGAATTCCTGAATGACAACTCCTTCTACTCCATAGATGAATTTTTAGACATAGGCAAAACAAATACAGTAAGCATTAACAATTGTACCGTATATAAGACTAACAATGATTATTTGGGATAAATGAATCTTGTGTACTTTGACATGTTCCACATCATTACGAAAGAATCGTGTTCATGATCCATGGAACAAGTAATATAACTAACTAACTAACTAACTAACTTATGTTTCTTCAGGTGCATTGGCCTCTATCTGTTTTGTGAAGCAGAAAACATGACTGATATTTGGCTACATGGTGACTCCCAGATATGGCAAAGTTAAAATTTATTAAAAAAAAAAAAAATAACAATTGACCATAAACATTGGCAAAGACATAATTCACTTTTCTTTACACATGATTTTGTTTCTTTCTTTCATAAGTAGAAGGATGGTTAAGATGTATTGCTCAATGTAGGATGGGCTACGAGTGTTATGTATTATACATGATTCTCAATAAGAGAATACTTAACAATAGTATTAAGTATTATTATTGAAGTGAAATGGAGATAAGTTGGGAAGATTTTCTTCATTTTTGAGTTGGTACTGGTGTCCTTGGAGTGGGCATCTTCAATTGAAATGTAAGAGAGGAAGTCTGAATAGCACAACTTCCTACACATGGAACATTTACTAATAATGCAATTATACTTTACTTCAAATTTTTTTTTCCACGACTTCAGAGCACCGGTTATAAGTACGGTTTGTTAACTGTTGTTATAGTAAGAAATTTCTATGTCATTGTTGTTAGTCATAAAAACTAATTGTGTGTATTTGCTGTTTGCATGAATCATAATGGGGAACAAATAAAGCAAAAAGGCAAAAATTGAGAAGAAATTTCGGAAAGAATTAAGAATTGGGCGCAGTTTACGTAAAATTTGTTTGGTGCAGCAAAGGCAGGACAGCTATGCAAATTGCTTGCATGGTTATGCTTGGTAGCACCTCTTTCGACGTAGATAGAAACCTTTTCCTCATTATTCCCTTCCTTGAATTTTATGGTGGAAAATTTACAGAAATTTTTCACTGAGATATGTGATATGCATTGTCAGCGAAACATCAAGGACTGCGACACTTAAGTTTGCATATCCTTATAGACAGAAAACAGGCTTTGACATCACGTAAATTACAATTATAGAGTGTAATAATTAGCATATGGAATTTTACCATTTTTTATGAAATTTTTATTTTTGCATATTCATGCAACATGGCAGAGGGATATATATGTCCATTGTCGATAGCAATAATGAAAATGCAATCAGCCAAGATGGCATAGAATTGTGTGATTGAACAATTGAAGTTCAGGTGCCATGCATGCCTATTGCAGAAAGTTTAAGTAGGTCAGAGATGAGTGTTGTAGGTGTGACAACTGACAGTGATGCTTCACACCACAATAGCCTTGAAGACACAATGTTAACAATTGATGAGACAATGTCATGCATCTCCCAGAGTGATATACCGCTCATGAATGAAATAATATAGAGTGATACAAATATGAATCTTGATGAGACACTTGTTCAGAACACAAACGTTAACTTCGGAAGTTCTGCTGACAGCAGCCACAGTAGTACAACTGACCCACTGCTTTGATAGTTATTATCTACTATAAACACGAAATTAGATAGCATCAACACAAATTTCAGTGATATGAAACAAAATATGAATACCAAAATTGATAATTTGACACAAGATATGAACATGGTAAAACAGCAACAAAACACTGTTACACAAGATCTAAATACAATGAAACAAGAACAAAAACAAGTATTCAAGGGTTAGCAAACAAGGCCTCACAGAAATTCAATGACTTAGCCAAAAATTTTCACACTGAAATCGACAAAAAATTGAGTGATATGAAAAAGACAAGTTAACATGAAGTGCTTTCTGAAGTTAACATAACATTATGGAGTTAAAACAGAAGATAGATTCTTCTAACAACCATCATTATTTAGTAGAGAAACAGATAAACAAAATCACAGATGAGGGGAACACAAATATTGAAGCTACACAAAACCAGTTGTGTTTGACAGTAAAAAAAGGTAACTGTTGTGCCTCGCCGATCTTTCAAAGTGCCGCCGCGCAGTTACGCGTGTCCTCAACATGCAGCACAGTCTGCCAGCCATGCAGCAGCAGCGCCACCTAAGCAGCCAGCCAGCCAGCGGCTGCTAGACTCAGACTCAGTTATGATTTGACTGTTAAAATGTACACACGCCGTACTCTGTTTACTTGATCTGTGACTTTCATGTATTGCATCTTCCTTGAGAGATATTTGTTCAACTTGAAGTTATAACAATGGGCAACAAGGATGGCATTTTTCTTTTCCATCGTTGACCCACATGTTTCCATGGCTACTTTAGAGCAACTATTGCAAGGTCTCATAGAACAGCAAACGCTTCTCACAAATGCGATTCGTGATTTCGTTGTGGCATCAAATGCGGGGGCATCTCTCATCATTGTCTCTACCTCCTTTTCCTCCTTACGATGAGACGGTGGAAGACTGGTCTGATTACGAAAATTGTCTTCGACAGCACTCCTTGGCATTTCATGTCGCGGATGAACAAACATGTAAGTCTCTGTTCCTTTCATGGATTTCACTTCAAATGTATCGGTTGTTGTTGCAATTGGCTCCTTTGAAAGATCCTGTGTGTTTGTCCTTTGCTGAAATGTGCTCACTTCTGTCCGTCTATTTTCAAAAGCAAATGCATTTGGTAGCCTCTTGTGTTGCCTTTTATTGTTGTCAAAAACAACTGAATCAATCCTAATGTGGTTTGGCTGCTGAACTTCACGGCCTCAGTAGAAAGTGTCAATTTCTTACTGAAGTTCACAAAGAATCCTACGCCGATTCCATGGTACGGGATGCTATTATCCTATCGGTGCCTGACAAAGAAGTTAGGCAACGTGCCCTTCAGTTGGCAAATTCGACTCTAGATGAAGTCCTATCCATAGCTCAGTCTTTTGAAATTTCTCGCACTGCTGGAGTGCAAATAGGGGCATGGGGCGACGTCGGGGAAATAAAACCTCTGTGCGATGTTGATGAAGCGTGTGGTTGTGTCCCCGCCAGCTGACATGGCCTCAGTACACTCCCAAGGGCAACCTCGGCCTAACCGTAAACAAAACTCTAAGAAACTGCAGCAAAACCCACGCCATCTTCCTTCATGTCCGCAGTGTTTTACGAAACATTCATGAGAAGATTGTCCGCAACATTGGGTCGTGTGTCACAAATGCAAAAAACAGGGTCATGTGTCATCCATTTGCAAATACATGATGTTCATGAACATGATGCTGATTCTGATTCTGTGTTGTCTGTCAATTGTACTTCTTGGTCGAGATGTTCACATGCAGGTGGATACTGGTTCTGCTGTCACTATTATCAATTCTCAGACGTATCTTCAGTTGGGTTCTCCAATCCTGTCACCTGTCACTAGGCAATTACAGACCTACAATAAACAGAAGATTTCTCTCTTGGGACAATTTGATGCTGAGGTATCTTACAAATCTGTCATTCGCACTGTTCCCATATTTGTGGTCAACCATAGTAACATGAAGAATCTTTTTGGTTTTGATGCCTTTCATATTTTTGGGTTCTCCATAGATGACTCTGTCAATATCGTGTCTGATGCTATTCCCTATGCTCAATTGGATTCCTTGTTGACGACATTTTCGACCCTTTTTTCTCCTGGGTTGAGGCATGCAAATGACTTTGAAGCTCATACCATGCTCAAACCCACTGCTCGGCCTAAGTTTTTTCGGTCTTGGCCCATTCCTGTGGCCCTTTGTGATCAAGTCAAATGAGAACTGGATTGTCTCACTGCTTCAGGGGTCTCGCTTCCTGTCACTTCCAGTGAGTGGTCCTGTCCTGTCGTTGGCGTTGCTAAGTCAAATGGTGATATTCATCTCTGTGGTGATTTCAAAGCCACTGTAAATGCTCAATGCCTTATCGATACTTAACCTAAGCCTCGACCTGAAGAATTGTTCACTAAACTTGCTGGCGGCCAGTATTTTTCTAAACTTGACCTGTCAGAAGCTTATCATCAACTTCCTCTCGATGCTGCTTCCTGGCAGTTTCTGGTCCTTAACACGCCTTTCGGCCACTATCAGTACCAACGATTGCCATTCGGGGTTGCCAGCACCCCTGCTCTCCTTCAGCGATTCTTGGAACAATTTTTGCTCACTGTCCCTGGGTGTATAAATTACCAGGATAACATTGTTGTCACTGGCTCCACCGCTGACGAACATCTTCAAAATCTCTGCACACTTTTTCATGTCTTACAGACTGCCGGTCTTAAGTGTAATCTTCAGAAATCAAAATTTTTTTCAGGCATGTATCACATACTTGGGGTTTCAACTGTCTCGGGATGGTATTCGACCACTTCAGCAAACTGTCGCTGTGATCAATGCCCTTTCTCGCCCTACATCTTTTCAGGAACTGCAGGCCTTCTTGGGGAAAATAGCATACTATCTATCACAAGTTTTACCGTCTGCTGCTTCGATGGCTCAGCCGTTGCATCACCTGTTACATAAAAACGCACCACCATGGCAACCACCAATGCTCTAGCTCGCACTTTCTCTTTGGAAGGCCTTCTCTCTACTCTTGTTACTGATAATGGTCTGCAATTTGCCTCTTCCGATTTTGAGGATTTTTGTGCCCATCACGGCATCATGCATGTCACTACCCCTCCATTCCATCCACAGTCAAACGGTGAGGCTAAACGACTGGTCTGCACATTTAAGGCTCAGATGAGGAAACTCCTGACTTCTTCTGCTGCTGATGATGTGCTTCTCCAATTTCTGGCTTCTTACCGTTTCACCCCCATAGGCGACCACAGCCACGCATGCTACTTCATCTTCTGCGGCCTTCCACCCCATGGCCGCGGGTGCCTTTGCTTGGCCGTTTCACTGCCAACGACCTTGTAGGAGTACAGGGATATGGCAGGTGGCCAAAATGGAGTCCTGGCCACATCTTGCGACACTGTGGCCAATGCCTGTATGAAATCCAGATGGACACAGGTGTTGCAGTACGTCATTCGGACCAGCTTCGGCCTCGTGTGCCGGCAATGCCTGTTCTGGATGCCGCTACACCACCTTCAGCCCTACCTGACACTCGGGGTACTGGAATCTCTCATTACTCACAATGCAGTCCTCTTACCATCATATTGGTGCCAGCACATGAACTTATGCCACCAGGAGATGTACCCATGCAGGAGCCGGATGACCATCATCTGTCGGAGCAGCTCTACTCGCCTCCTTCTCCTACGGACGTGGACACATCGCCCATGTCTCCTGCTATAACAACCGGACTCACCGCAGTGGGCAGATTGGTGCACGGGGCCCCAGAGATTCGACCCCCATGTCTCCTGTCATCTCGACCCGTTATCATCGGGGACACTTCCGTCTGTACGGGCAGCCTCCTCCTCGAGACTTTACGGCCAGTCAAACAACACCTATGGACATTAGCAATCTACAGACCACCTCCATCAAGACCTGTGCAAAAACTTCAAAGGGGGGAAAAGTGTTGTGACTCACCAATGTTTCAAAGCGCTGCTGCGCAATTACGCGCGTCCTCTACATGCAGCGCTATCTGCCAGCCATGCAGCAGCAGGGGCACCTAAGCGGCCAGCCAGCCAGTGGCCACTAGACTCGGATTCAGTTATGATTTGACTGTTAAAATGTACACACATCTTACTCTGTTTACTTGATCTGTGACTTTCATGTATTGCGTCTTCCTTGAAAGATATTTGTTCAACTTGAAGTTATAACAGTAACCACTGTCGTTAAACTAAAGACTATGAAGGTGAACCTCTAGCTGTAGAAGAGTTTACTTTAAGGGTAGCAACATGAGAAGTTGATTCAGCATGTGCTAAGAAGGAGTGAGAGAAGATCAATGGAAATCTAAGTTATATCATTAGTCAAGCTGAAGCAGGTACATTAGATAAGAGTAATACCATTGCAGAGAAGTTAGTAACCGATTGTAAGTTATACACAGTTGTAGCAGAAAAGGCTATTCAGAAAAAAGAAAATGAAACAGTGAAGAAGATAAACATTAATCTACAAGCCGCGGAAGATAGGATCCGCAATCTTTTAGAAGAAAATATTACCGGATCTTGAAATATGCGTATAAATAATACACAGGCTACAGTGAACAAACCACAACTGTTGGTATGTATCCACAAATTGTTACAAGTCCTACAGCATGTACCAGTGACAGTTGCAGAGTGGAAAATGTAAACTTACTGACAACACCAACACCTGAGCAATTGCCAATCAGGATTACAGGTAACTACAGTAACAACATAAATATGACCAAAAAAGCTATGTGTCTATCAAATATTTTTGCAGACAAAGGTTTGCTGTGACATCAGCAGTTTACTACATTAATTACTGAAGGTAAAAGAGTGAACCCAGTAGTATTTATCAGTGCTCTTCAGCATGTATTTCCACACAACTGGATGGAAGCACAGAAAACAGATTTGTTGTGGGATATATGCAAGGTGACATTCATTTATGGGCAATTGAAGTGGCCAAATGTTGCAGCAATTATATCCACTTTCCTCAACAAATACTGGCCTGAGATAGTACAAGAAAGACTCAGGAGCAAGGTTTTCAACTCAGCACCATTCAATGGCAAATACAGTAGTCTATGCAGATACTTTGAAAAATAACTGAACAAAACACGTTACTGGAAGAACCCAATTTTACAGGTAGAACTGTTAAAAATTTTGAAAAGTCGTTTACCATTGCACATTAGAGAAAAATTAGTCATAACACCAGAGCATGACACTCAATATTTTCTGTCAGTGCTTGATCCTATTGACTTAATCTATGAGAAAGACCAGTGCCGAATAGAACAACAGAAAATCAGGCATAACAACAACATAGTTATGTAAATCAGTCAGTGAAAAGTGATCTAAACACACAGCAGGGATGGTACACACAAAAACAAAGTTACATACCCAGAGGTAATGAGTATGGCAACAGGAATGGAAAAAACAAATGATTCAAAAGAAATTTTTGAAACAACAGGAGTAATTTCTATACACAATCAAATTACAATCCAGCATCACACTGCCAAATGCCAAATATAAACAGAGACAGTCAGGTGCAGCAGCAGCAGCCAACGCATGACAACAATGTCATGCCTTACACTATACTGCAGCCAACCTTTGGGCAGCAAAATAACAGCACAGCAGCCAACAATACAAATTTGTAAAAAAAAAACCACACTGTGCAACTAACTGAAATTACTCCAGGTAATGAATTGAGTCACATTACGCCATCAGAAAACACCAACTGGTTGTAGCTAACCCCCAGGCTATTGACCTCTCTGGGATTGGGGACAAGGGGACAAAGCAAAACTACAAATATGTTTCATAAGATTTGACAAACAAGATGACATCAAGGATGATCTGTATCAGCATGAATTAGATACAACAAATGATATCCAGGAAGAACAAGTATGAGCAAACATTAAAGTGAAAATAGTTAATATTGACACACAGTTAATTTTAGATACAGGTTCCTCTACCAGCCTAATGTCAAGTGCATTTTCTGTTAATTGAAGAAGAGAGGAAAATTTCCAACATTTCCTGTCCAAAAATTCAAGGTGCAAACTGCTACAGGCAGTAAGACTAAACTAGTTTGACATCAGGGACTTATTCCTTTGCAAATTGAACTTTTCTTAGTGATGTGTAATTTTATTATAATTGACAATCTCATGGTTAATTGTCTTATTGGCATAGACACATTTAGAATATACAAAACACAGGTTGACATAGGTAATGATAAATGCCACTTTTGTGTAAAGGATCAGATTTTGTCTATTGATTTAACCAAAACACCTGATGAAAGTAACAAATACATACCAGAGTCAACTGTAATAGTACAATCTTCCTTTCCAACTGTATATTTTACAAACAAATTTGATACTGAACATGAAGAAAAGACGGGTTAGTTACAAAATGGTAGAACAGAAACTAAGTGAATCATAGATATTAAATGATATGCAATTACAAGAACTTTCTATCTTGTTATTTAAGTATGCAAATGTTTTCAGTAAGGAACCAGTAGTAATCAAAGATTATGAATATAATTTTGAAGTTTATCCACATGAAACATTTTGTGTAATGTCATATCCTATTCAATGGAAAAAATGAGAGACAGTAAGGGAAGATATCAATCATATGATTAAAAGGGGAATTATACGACCTTAAATTTTCCCTGTTGTAGTCCTTTATTACCAGTAAGTAAACCAGACAGTTCTGTAAGATTAGTTCTCAATGCTAGAGGTGTTAATAAGATATTGGTACCAGTATGCAAAAGACCAGACAACTTGGATGAACAGCTTTTAAAGTTTTACAATACAAAAAAATGGTTCAAATGGCTCTGAGCACTATGGGACTCAACTTCTGTGGTCATTAGTCCCCTAGAACTTAGAACTACTTAAACCTAACTAACCTAAGGACATCACACACATCCATGCCCGAGGCAGGATTCGAACCTGCGACCGTAGCAGTCGCATGGTTCCAGACTGCGCGCCTAGAACCGAGAGACCACCGCGGCCGGCTTTACAATACAAATTACTTCAGTATACTCGATCTTAAGGCATCCTACTGGCAAATAAAGCTCCATGAAGAGAGTTGAAAATATATTACATTTGTTTGTGATGGCAGAAGTTATGAACTCCATTTTTTACCCTTTGGACTGAACATTAGTGCACTGCACTGGACAAGGTCTTAGGACCAGAATTGCTTAGCAAAGTCACTGTTTATGTAAACGACTGAACTACATGCTAATAGCCACACCCACTTCGTTAGAACACATCATGCTGATTGAACAGGTACTTTAATGATTTGCAGATTACAGAGTAACAGCTAATGTAAAATATAATAAATAACTAAGTAAACCTATAGAAATTTACAATTAGTTAAAATTGAGGTGACTGTTGTCCCATTCCTTTTTTGCATCATTTTTGGACAGAGCAGCGCCCTCTTATCTTTTGTGGTAGGGAGCCCGTCGCCATGGGCGATAGTATATATCAAGCACCCTCTAGCCTGTGTGGTTGGGATGCTGTCGTCATGGTAGCTGCCTTGTATAAGTCGTCTGCTTTATTAGTTCATGACGATACTGCTTATCCTTCTCAGTTATATTAATAGTGTATGATGATGTATATGGATACTACTTTTTACTATAGTGTTTTAATTTTATAATGAAGACCTACAAAGTTTTAAAGATTTCCTTACATAAGTCCTAATTCAGAAACAACTTTTTGGATGAGTATCCATAATACAACTTATGTCGCTCGACAGCAGCATGATGAAGGGAGGATTGTGGTACACCGATGCTACGATATAGAATGCCGTGCTACAGCAGACATGTATGAGGAGGCTACTATGATGACAGAATCCTAGCCAAATAGTCTAAGAGGCACTTGATATACTTCTTTTTCTAATATTAATAATTATTATTAATTAATTATTAATTAATAATTAATAATTAGTTTTATAATGGAGAATACACTGACTTTGAAGTGTTTTACTAATTACTAGGAACAACTTTTATGGATAGCAGCCAGAACACACCACGACAACACAAGCTGTACACAGATACCGCTGCAGCACAAGACCGCATGGATTGACAACAACATGGCGGAAGAATAGTTATGGTATGCCATTACCATAACAACGAACACCACACGAAGATGGTATTACAGCAGACAACTTATACAAAGCGGCTATCATGACAACGACGTCCCAACCTCACAGGCTAGAGGGTGCTTGATGTATACTATTGCCCATGGCAACAGCGTCCCTACCACAAAAGATAGAGGGCTCTGCTCTATCCACAAATGATGTGAAAAATGAATGGAACAACAATCACCTCGATTTTACATAATTGTAAATTTCTCGAGGTTTAATTAGTTATTTGTTATATTTTACATTACAACAGGAACAAACTTTAAAGTTTACGATTTCTTGCTTAAGCATGTAACTACCATTGGCCACCATGGAGGGTGTTACCATCTGCCCACAAGTTATTGGCCATTATTTAAGCTCATGCAGAGAGCCAACCATGTGTAGTTACCAACTTTGCACAGGCAAGGTGATAACTCCAGCGAGCGATCAAATGGGTATAAAAATCTATTTATTTATGTAACTTTGACTAATTGCTTGTAGATTATGTACATGATTACTTACTGATATTATAACTTTACAGTGTTAAATGTCCTGAAGATGACCCCATCGTGGATTGAAACCGGTTGTTGGCAAAATAAACTAATGCAATTTTGACTCTCATTTTGAATAATTGAAAATAGTCCAATGTGTCAAAATATATAAGTACATAACTCCTTTAATGCAAGTTGTCCATAACATTCCACATTCTTCAACAGGTTTCACACCTAATGAATTGATGTTCCAGACAAAACGAATGAGTGGGAGTCGCCCATGCCAAAAGTACACATTACCGAAATGGCACTACAAGAAAAAAATCAAGCAAGCCATAATTACACTAGAAAACAGGGCTGAGTATAGGAAGAAAATTAAAAATAAGAAACTGAAACATGTTACACAATTTTTTGAAGGGCAACAAGTCCTCTTAGGGATGCTCCCTAAACTGACAAACTTTGGCAAACTGAATAAGAAGTAGCAATTACTCTTTCAGGATCATATATAACTTTCAAAATACTATATCCTGGGATGTACTGATTAGCCTTTGAGAAAACAGGGAGAGGGAAGGGTCTCCAACCTCACAAAGATATAACAGCTTTTATAGAAAGATGGAGTTAGGTAGCATTTTTTCTTTCTATCACAAAATAAATGTACATAGTGTACATAACTCTAAGTGTAATTTTTTTCTTCTGGAGGGCATTTTAAGATAAAGTAATGTGTATATGTGTATGTAATTCTTTTGATTTGTAAATGTAAGTATAAAATCAACAGGAATGGGAAGTAATACACTGCTTCATGTGAAGCAAAAGTATAAACAAAATTAACTTATGGTTCAGCTGCGTGTGCTCAACAATATGCGCTGATGTCAGTAGGAGAAGAGGAGGCATTGACCTGTGTATAAGAACTAACGAACCTATTGATATATGTACACAGAGATTTAATTAAATACTTATATTAAAAACAAAGATTCCAAGACTTACCAAGCGGGAAAGCGCCGGCAGACAGGCACATGAACAAAACACACAAACACACACACAGAATTGCTAGCTTTCACAACCGATGGTTGCTTCTTCAGGAAGAAGAGGGAAAGACGAAAGGATGTGGGTTTTAAGGGAGAGGGTAAGGAGTCATTCCAATCCCGGGAGCCGAAAGACTTCCCTTGGGGGAAAAAAAGGACAGATGTACACTCGCACACACACATACACAGATGTATGTGCGGATGGATATGTGTGTGTGTGTGTGTGTGTGCGAGTGTACATCTGTCCTTTTTTTCCTCCAAGGGAAGTCTTTCGGCTCCCGGGATTGGAATGAGTCCTTACCCTCTCCCTTAAAACCCACATCCTTTCGTCTTTCCCTCTCCTTCCTGAAGAAGCAACCATCGGTTGCGAAAGCTAGAAATTCTGTGTGTGTGTTTTGTTCATGTGCCTGTCTGCTGGCGCTTTCCTGCTTGGTAAGTCTTGGAATCTTTGTTTTTAATATATTTTTCCCATCTGGAAGTTTCTTTCTATATTATTTACATCATCATTAATTAAATACTTAGCTATATACAACATATTTACAAGCAAAAGGAAGCATTATAAAAAATATATGTGATGTGTAAGCTAAGAAATAATGACAAAATACCATAAGAAATATCAAATAATTTTCTTTTCAGGGTAAGTAATCATGAGGGTAACAGAATAAATGAATGTCTATAAATTTAAACAGAATATAGAAATATCTGCAGGTGAATGTAAAGACCAGATGTATCAGTGGCCACTGAGCTATGCAATGCAATTAGTTTTAAGTTAGTTTTAAGTTTTTTTCTTTTATAGACCAGTGCATTGTCACTGCACAGAAAAAGAAAATTATGTCAACAGTAGCACATACCAAATAAAGAAATGGCCGTACCTTGAATAAACAATTTAGTTATAAGGATATTTATACAAAGGTCATGAGGCAACTGAAAAATGAAAATATGAACTGTTGCAGTGTATCTCTTTGACATTTACCAGCACCTATTCACTGCGGAGTACACATAAATGTGTGATTTTACAAAAGCCAGTTAATTTTTATCGTGTCACATGAAACCTTAGATAATGACATTTCCAGGTATTTGAGAAAGATAAGTCTACGATGGCTGAAACTTCTTCATACTTAACACTAAGCTACCAGTAACTGAATAAACAGCACTAGCACAGGAAGAAACAACATGAAAGTACATGAATGGTAAGTCAGTGGACATCATGTCCATGAAATAAAAGTTCCTTAGCAACTAGCCCATGATTGTAGGAGTAGCATTTCCTCATAAATCCTTGAACCAGCAGATGAGTACTTCCTTCCTTCCCTCCCTCCCAAACAAAGGAGGCGGTGCCAAGCATAGTTAGGCCACCAATACGTAATGTTTTAGTCCTACTTTGAATGTTTTTTCCCCTCCTCTACCTAAGGAAGAAATGAGCTCCAATAAGTGATAAAAGCCTGTCTATAAAATGAAACAATGGAAAATACAGTATGGAATGTAACAATACCAGAGACGGAAAGTTGCTACCTACCATATAGTGGAGATACTGTGTAGCGATAGGCACAACAAAAAGATTCTATAAAATGAAGTATAAATGTATCATATGCTTGCATTGTATCACAATAGTGTGTTATGTAATTAATTTGTGTATGTGATATGAACAAAGATAAGTTAAAAAAACTAACAAACAAACAGTAGTAACAGAACGCAGCTAATGAAAAATTTATTGTGTTTTAAAATTTAAGAAATTTATGTTAGTAATGTAAGCAATGGATGGAATATAAGCCATAGGTATATAAGTTTTCATGTTATGTATATTGTTGTAATTCAATACTTATATGAATTTTCATTGGAAACCAAACTCCATGTAAAGGGATGAACTTTAAGACAAGCAATTTATACAGTATTTAGATGGCTATATGTGTCTTTCAGCAAAGTGAACGGTGAAGTGTGGTGACGTTAACATACATGTGCAGCAAAGTAATCTCTGAATATTGTGTTTCACAATGCTTGATACATTAATAAGTGAATTACAGTTGTTTGAGACAACACTTACCTCGTCAATGGATGATGTTGGCCATGATTCTCTCTGCTAAAATGCAAGTATGAGGGGTAATAAAGACACCTGGGCTGTAAGAAGGGAGATCTTCTGTCAAAGCATCAGATTTTGAACAATAAACACCCACCCACTGCGCCCAGAATGAAGACAAATGCCATGGCAATTCTTTAACATGCAATACTCAGGTGAAGGTGTGACACTCAATATGAAAACAACATTACAAAACAAGTGCACAGACATGCATCGGTAGCAACTAGAATGTTGACTGTTAGCGACTCATGCTTAGCCATCAAAGCTACTACTCCACAAGTGCAAAATCTGGCAGCAAGGCTGAATTAAACTGAACATTATTGTCAGCATGCTAAATTAAAATATGTAAAGAACTATCATATTATGTATATAATCTTCCAATTTCTTGTAGAACTTTAGCATACATAGGATAAGCTGACATACCCATTCCATTAAATAAAGGAGAAGCCAACAAATAAAGGGCATAGACCCCTATCAGCAAATGCAAATATAAATAGGTACAAGCAAAAACACTGTACGTCTCCATACCATGGTGAAAGACCCCCCCCCCCCCCCCTCTCAAAGATTTGGCAAAGCTAAAATTTATTTTTTTAAAAAAGTTAAGTATCTAGAGAATTTCAATCTTCTAGTTACCTGCAGCAGCTATATTGTATGCATTCATCCCCTTAGCTTTAAAAAAGCAGTAATACACTTCAAGCCATTTGGGGAAATCTCTACTCACATGACAACAACTCAAATATATATCCCTTCCAGGGAAAGACACTCTTAATGTACAGTTGGTCATGTTGTCAGAGGATAGATTTCTAATGAAAATCTATAATACCTCCTGTATGGATTAATGTTTCTATAAACTGCCAGAAGAATATTTCCCAGATTATAATACTGCCCTTATTATGCATGTTCTCAGGCAGTGATTGCAAAGTATCATTTATGTTTCTTGAGATCCATTGACATCTATCTGTTTTTTGAAGCAGAATACATGACTGACTGGAGGAGACAACCCAACATCAATCATCAGCAGCCAACTTTGATATTAATGTACAAATCCAGGTATTTTTCTGCAAAGCCCTGTTTTTAGGATGGGTCATGGCTAAGAAACCATGAATTTCCTGAAGTTCAATCTCTAATAAGGTTCTTTGAACTGTTGTCATTGACATAAGGCTGATATTTTTTTGCATCTTTTGGACAGTGAGCTTGTTCTGTTGTAGCAGTCTGGTTTGCCATTGTAATGCAGCATTGAGAATAACTGAAGTTCTGTGTACCAATAAAACCTGAGACAAAAGTTAATTACAGTGGCAAATCAGACTGCTACAACAGAACAAGCTCACTGTCCAAAAGATGCAGGAGCTATCAGCCTCATGTCTACCGCAACAGTTCAAAGAAGCTTGTTACATATGGAACTTCAGCAAATTCATGGTTTCTTGGATTTGTAGATTAATATCAAAGTTGACTGCTGATGACTGATTCTGGGTTGTTTCCTCCAGTCAGACAATGAAGACACACTAAATGGTTCACAGACTTTGAAAAATTATTCTCCTTTGCAATGACAGTGACCAGTTAATGCATACAGGTAAAAAGAAAGTAATGAACCCATCATCAACTGGAGGGTTGGTCTGAACACCACAGTGCCTTATTAGGCGTTGTCTTGCTGGAGGTGGTACATGCAACATTTTACTTGCTTCCAGTTCACTTAGAAAATACAAAATTATAACTCTGTATGCTCTCCTTTTGCCTAATCAATACAGAGCATATAATGCTGTAAATGAAGTACAGCAGCAGTTAAGTTAGAATAATAAGTAATAACACTTCCCTTTCATCTGTTGTTCAGATATCAACAATAGTGGCGAGTAACTTTTCATGACAGAATAGTATTTTCAGGTTTTTTTTTATGTGAGATGTTTTTTGCAAGAAACTAATGGAATGATAAGCATAGCAATTTAATGTTCACTTGCATTTTAATGAATATTTGGTAATTTTTCCAATACAAAACATACAGTGTTAAATTTAGTCTGAAATAGACTACTTCTGTTGACTTATTTGCTTGACTATTTATATAGTTTTGACAATTATAATTAATACAAACATTGTTGAAGTTATTGTCTTGTCGTTGATGTGGTCTTCAGTCCTGAGACTGGTTTGATGCAGCTCGCCATCCTACTCTATCCTGTGCGAGCTGCTTCATCTTCCAGTATGTACTGCAGCCTACATCCTTCTGAATCCCCCTCTGCAGGTCCAGGGGTTGGAATAGGCCCGAGGTATTCCTGCCTGTCATAAGAGGCGACTAAAAGGAGTCCCTCTTCCTCAAGGGGGTAGTTAGTGCCTGCGTCCGGAGACGGATGGTTCCACAACCTATATTTGCGGTCATTTTGGTTTTTCACTTTTTCTGGTTTCTTCCTTCCTTTGGTTGGTTCCTTTCTTTATTCTTCTCCATCTCACTGTCTTACTTACTCTTTCCCTCGCCTTCTTCTCCTTGCTTTCTCTGGTCTCCGCCTCGGCGTTTGAGACAGTCTGTCCTTTCTTTCCCTCTCTCCTTTCTTTTTCCTCTTTTTCCTTCCTCCCAGTGTGTTCCTGAACACCGACCCATGCATTCGCATGAGTAGCCAGTGATGGGGTAACATGTACAGGTAATTCCGCGCCCTGGGTAGACAAGTAAGGCACGCACGTACCCCTGGTAAAGGCCAGGCCCAGGGAAAGGTCATTGCCTGAGCTGACACCTTCCGATCATGGCGATTGGCCCCTCCGTCCGTTTCTCGGGAGGTGTAACCTGAGGTGTGAACAATCACCTAAGGCGGGAGTGTCCTCTGAGAGGGTCCCCACAAGGAAGGAGCGCGCCATTGGAGATGCTGGCAATCATGGGGGATTCCTCCTCAATCGATTTCTCTTCTTCTTCTCTCTCGACTTCTGCCCACAAATGGAAACTTGACCAGCCACCAGTGACAAAAGTAGTACCACCTGCCCCACAGTTCCTCGTAGTTTCTCGATCTGAGGACGGAAAGGATTTTTCCTCTGTCAACCCTTTCGTTATCCA
Organism: Schistocerca gregaria; assembly: GCF_023897955.1. Taxonomy (NCBI): domain Eukaryota; kingdom Metazoa; phylum Arthropoda; class Insecta; order Orthoptera; family Acrididae; genus Schistocerca; species Schistocerca gregaria. The sequence goes on along the minus strand of NC_064920.1, from coordinate 413,815,795 downwards.
GAAGGGCGTAGATGCCATAGCCGGATCTGTCAAGTCTTGTACCAGGTTGCGTAACGGTACTTTGTTACTAGAAACTGAGAGCGCCTTTCAGGCACAAAAACTGCTTCAGGCCACACTCCTGTACACGTTCCCTGTCCGGGTGGAGGCTCACCGCACTTTGAATTCGTCTCGCGGTGTGATATATACTAGATCACTTGACGGATCGACTGACGAGGAGATTCAGTCTTTCCTCACTGAGCAGGGCACGACGGCTGTCCATAGGGTCATGAATAAGGTCAACAATGACCTTGTACCGACCCGGACACTTTTCTTGACCTTTGATAGTGTTCAGCTGCCGTTGCACGTCAAAGCAGGCTACGAGGCTATTTCTGTTCGCCCCTATGTCCCGACACCTATGTGCTGCTACCAGTGTCAGCATTTTAATCGCACTTGCCAGTCTTGTTCCAATGCGGCTAAATGTGTCACTTGTGGCAGGGATGCCCATGAGGGTGACTGTCCACCTCCCTCTGCTCATTGTGTGAACTGTCAGGGTGACCATGCAGCGTCCTCCCGCGACTTTCCCATCTACAAGGAAGAACGATGTATACAGGAAATTAGGGTCAAAGAGAAATTTCCACCTCGGCTGCTCACAAGCTATTTGCAAGTAGGAAGCCCACGCTGCTCCCAGCGGGGAAATACAGTACTGTCCTCGCCTCTCCTTGGACTACCATGGAGGTGGTGACGCAGACATGCGATCTGACCTTCAGCACTACGGTCTTCTGTTCGGCCAGTGCTAAGATCACCCGGTTGATATCTCCTCTTCCTCCCGTCACCCCTAAGACACAAGCACCTTCATCAGCTTCAGTCAAGACGAAGACCCAGAAGTCAGATGCACGGGCCTTCAAGAAGGAACTGTCCCATGCAGACTTCCTACATACCTTGAACTTCCAGCCATCAACCAATACTTCCACAAAACGACCTTCCAAGAAGGCTCATAGGAAGCATAGTTCTCCTTCTCTGCAATGGCGCATTTCTTCTCCTGTGCCACCCAGCGGTTGCCGCCCCAGGCCGTCATCCATTTCGCCTGGCCACATTGCTGGTAGCCGAACATCTGACCATTCACCAGCGGAGTAAGCTCCTCCTCCCGGCCTTCTTAACAAGATGGCCGATGAACCTATACAACCAATGGACAATGACTGTCCGCCTACTGCTAGCGGCGGCAGTGCTCGCTCGAAGCCAGGCCCTCAGCGGCCTTCGAGGTGACCCCTTCTTGCATCTTCTTCTTCTCACGATGGCACTTATTCACTGGAATATTCACAGCATTCGATCCAACTGAGAGGACTTAAAGCTGCTGCTCTGCTTGCACCGTCCGCTCGTCGTTGCCCTCCAGGAAACGAAGCTACGCCCATGCGATCAAATTGCCTTGGCACACTACACCTCTGTGCGTTTTGACCTACCACCTATGGCAGGTATTCCGGTTCATGGAGGGGTTATGTTGTTCGTCCGGGATGATATTTACTATGTTCCCATCACATAGCACACAGGCCTGGAGGCAGTTGCCGTCCGCATTACTCTCCCCACTTTTACATTTTCCATTTGTATCGTTTACACTCCATCGTCGTCTCCCATTACCAGGGCAGACATGATGCAAATTATTGCTCAGCTACCTGCACCATTTTTGTTAACTGGAGACTTCAATGCCCACTATCCCCTTTGGGGCTCTCCAGCATCCTGTCCGAGGGGCTCCCTGTTAGCAGACCTTTTCAACCAGCTCAATCTTGTCTGCCTCAATACTGGCGCCCCCACTTTCCTTTCGGACACATCTCACACCTATTCCCATTTAGACCTCTCTATATGTACTACCCAACTTGCACGCCGGTTTGAGTGGTATGCACTTTCTGATACATATTCAAGCGACCATTTCCCGTGTGTTATCCATCTCCTGCATCATACCCCCTCTCTGTGCTCAACTAGTTGGAACATCTCCAAAGCAGACTGGGGGCTCTTCTCTTCCAGGGCGACCTTTCAGGATCCAACCTTCACAAGCTGTGATAGTCAGGTCGCACACCTTATGGAAGTCATTCTTACTGCTGCTGAATATTCCATCCCTCACACTACTTCTTCTCCACGTCACGTACCGGTCCCCTGGTGGACCGCAGCATCTAGAGATGCTTTACATGCTCGTCGATGTGCTTTACGCACCTTTAAACACCACTCTACAGTGGCGAATTGTATAATTTATAAACAATTACGTGCACAGTGTCATCGTATTATTAAAGAAAGCAAGAAAGCCAGCTGGGATGCTTTCACCAGCACATTCAACAGTTTTACTCCTTCTTCTGTTGTCTGGGGTAGCCTGCGCCGGCTATCTGGCACTAAGGTCCACTCACCAGTTTCTGGCTTGATGGTCGCGAATGACGTCCTTGTGGCCCCTGAGGATGTCTCCAATGCCTTCGGCCGCTTTTTCACAGAGGTTTCGAGCTCCGCTCATTACCACCCTGCCTTCCTCCCCCGAAAACAGGCAGAGGAGGCTAGGCCACCTAACTTCCGCTCCTCGAATCGTGAAAGTTACAATGCCCCATTCACCATGCGGGAACTCGAAAATGCACTTGCCTGGTCATGGTCCTCCGCTCCAGGGCCTGATTCTATTGATATTCCGATACTGAAGAACCTTTCTCCTGTGGGTAAAGGTTTCCTTCTTCATACTTATAATCACATCTGGATTGAGGGACATGTTCCCGCATGCTGGGGTGAGTCTATTGTTGTACCGATTCCTAAGCCAGGGAAGGACAAGCACTTGCCTTCCAGTTTTCGACCCATCCCGCTTACCAGCTGTGTCTGTAAGGTGGTGGAGTGAATGGTTAACTCTCGTTTAGTTTGGCTGCTCAAATCTCGATGCCTACTTACCAATGTACAATGTGGATTTCGTAGACGCCGCTCTGCTGTTGACCATCTGGTTACCTTTTGACCTACATTATGAATAAATTCTTGTGGAAGCACCCGACCACAGCTGTGTTCTTTGATTTGGAGAAGGCTTACGACACCTGTTGGAGGGCAAGCATTCTCCGCAACATGCATACATGGGGCCTTCGCGGTCGCCTCCCTCTTTTTATTCGTTCCTTTTTAATGGATCGACAGTTCAGAGTACGTGTGGGTTCTGTCCTGTCAGACACCTTTCGCCAGGAGAATGGGGTGCCACAGGGCTCAGTTTTGAGTGTCGCTCTCTTCGCCATAGCGATCAATCCAATAATGGATTGCCTCCCAGCTGATGTATCAAGCTCCCTTTTCGTGGACGATTTTACCATCTATTGCAGCGCGCAGCGTACATGTTTCCTGGAGCACCGTCTTTAGCGTTCTCTTGACCGTCTTTACTCCTGGGCTGTCGCCAATGGCTGTGTTTCTGCCGAGAAGACAGTCTGTATTAACTTCTGGCGCTACAAAGAGTTTCTCCCGCCGTCCTTACGACACGGTCCCGTTGCTCTCCCATTCGTGGAGACAACAAAATTTTGAGGTCTTACATTTGACAGGAAACTTAGCTGGTCTCCACATGTGTCATATTTGGCAGCCCGTTGTACCCGTTCTCTAAATGTTCTCCGTGTTCTCAGTGATATGTCGAACCGTCCTACTTTGCCTATATCGGTTTATCGTCTGCTCCAAGCTGGATTATGGGAGCTTCGTATATCCCTCTGCACAACTGTCCATGTTACGCCGCCTCAACTCCATACAACATTGGGGTGTACGTCTTGCGATCGGAGCGTTTTATACTAGCCCCTTCGAGAGTCTTCATGCTGAAGCCGATGAATTGCCACTCACCTACCACCGCGATATACTGCTTTGTCGTTATGCCTGTCTGCTACTGTCAATGCCCAACCACCCGTCGTATCGTTCCTTTTTTGACAAGTCTCTCGACCGTCAGTATGGGTTGTATGTCTCTGCACTGCTACCCCCTGGAGTTTGCTTTCGTTGCCTCCTTCAACACCTTGATTTTTCACTCCCTGCAACCTTTAGAGTGGGAGAGAGTCACACGCCACCTAGGCTCCAGGCTCAGGTTCACGTTCACCTTGACCTCAGCTCGCTCCCAAAGGATGTTACCCCCGGTTCGGTATACCACTCCCTTTTTGTCGAACTTCGTTCGAAGTTCATTAAAATGACCTTCATCTATACAGATGGCTCTAAGACCAATGACGGGGTTGGGTGTTCTTTTATTGTAGGGGCACAAAGTTTCTAATACCGGCTACATGGCCATTGTTTGGTCTTCACAGCTGAGCTCTTTGCCTCTACCAGGCTATTCTTTACGTCTGCCGCCACTGACATTCTGCTTATGTCATCTGCTCCAATTCCCTGAACGAAGCTGCAGATGCTGCGGCAAAGGCTGCGGTTCTCCAGCCTCGGACAGTTTCTTGTTGTGTCCCTTCATCAGATTGTAGCAGGGTCATTTGAGGCGCATTTTATCGCTGTGGCATGCCGATTGGGCTGCACTTATGGACAACAAGCTTCGGGCCTTGAAACCTCTTCCCGCAGCTTAGACGTCCTCTTCATGCCCTTCTCGGCAGGAGAAGGTCGTTTTGGCCCGGCTACGAATTGGACACTGCTGGTTCAGCTATCGCCATCTTTCGCAGCAATGCAGGCTGCTATTCTCCCATGGAGACGATCGTAGAGATGCTGGATGTAGTCCTGTGGAACGGCCTGCCATGCCATTTCCACCTGGCGCCTCAGTTGGACCAGCGTTCGTGCTGGACGTGCAGACCGCGTGAGACGATGCTTCATCCAGTCCCAAACATGCTCAATGGGGGACAGATCCGGAGATCTTGCTGGCCAGGGTAGTTGACTTACACCTTCTAGAGCACGTTTGGTGGCACGGGATACATGTGGACGTGCATTGTCCTGTTGGAACAGCAAGTTCCCTTGCCGGTCTAGGAATGGTAGAACGATGGGTTCGATGATGGTTTGGATGTACCGTGCGCTATTCAGTGTCCCCTCGACGATCACCAGAGGTGTACGGCCAGTGTAGGAGATCGCTCCCCACACCATGATGCCGGGTGTTGGCCCTGTGTGAATCGGTCGTATGCAGTCCTGATTGTGGCGTTAACCTGCACGGCGCCAAACATGCATACGACCATCATTGGCACCAAGGCAGAAGCGACTCTCATTGCTGAAGACGACACGTCTCCATTTGTCCCTCCATTCACGCCTGTCGCGACACCACTGGAGGCGGGCTGCACGATGTTGGGGCATGAGCGGAAGACGGCCTAATGGTGTGCGGGACCATAGCCCAGCTTCATGGAGATGGTTGCAAATGGTCCTCGCCGATAGCCCAGGAGCAACAGTGTCCCTAATTTGCTGGAAAGTGGCGGTGCGGTCCCCTACGGCACTGCGTAGGATCCTACGGTCTTGGCGTGCATCCGTGCGTCGCTGCGGTCCAGTCCCAGGTCGACGGGCACGTGCACCTTCCACCGACCACTGGCGACAACATCGATGTACTGTGGAGACCTCACGTCCCAAGTGTTGAGCAATTTGGCAGTACGTCCACCCGGCCTCCCGAATGCCCACTATATGCCCTCGCTCAAAGTCCGTCAACTGCACATACGGTTCACGTCCACGCTGCCAGTGTTAAAGACTGCGATGGAGCTCCGTATGCCATGGCAAACTGGCTGACACTGACGGCGGTGGTGCACAAATGCTGCGTAGCTAGCGCCATTCGAAGGCCAACACCGCGGTTCCTGGTGTGTCCGCTGTGCCGTGCGTGTGATCATTGCTTGTACAGCCCTCTCGCAGTGTCCGGAGCAAGTATGTTGGGTCTGACACACAGGTGTCAATGTGTTCTTTTTTCCATTTCCAGGAGTGTATATTCGATGTTAACAAATTTCTCTTCTTCAGAAACACTTTCCTTGCCATTGCCAGTCTACATTTTATATCCTCTCTACTTCGACCATCATCAGTTATTTTACTTCCTAAATAGCAAAACTCCTTTACTACTTTAAGTGTCTCATTTCCTAATCTAATTCCCTCAGCATCACACGATTTAATTTGATTACATTCCATTATCCTCGTTTTGCTTTTGTTGATGTTCATCTTATATCCTCCTTTCAAGAGACTGTCCATTCCGTTCAACTGCTCTTCCAGGTCCTTTGCTGTCTCTGACAAAATTACAATGTCATCGGCGAACCTCAAAGTTCTTACTTCTTCTCCATGAATTTTAATACCTACTCCGAATTTTTCTTTTGTTTCCTTTACTGCTTGCTCAACATACAGATTGAATAACATCGGGGAGAGGCTACAACCCTGTCTCACTCCTTTCCCAACCACTGCTTCCCTTTCATGCCCCTCGATTCTTATGACTGCCATCTGGTTTCTGTACAAATTGTAAATAGCCTTTCGCTCCCTGTATTTTACCCCTGCCATCTTCAGAATTTGAGAGTATTCCAGTCAACATTGTCAAAAGCTTTCTCCAAGTCTACAAATGCTAGAAACGTAGGTTTGCCTTTTCTTAATCTTTCTTCTAAGATAAGTCGTAAGGTCAGTATTGCCTCACGTGTTCCGACATTTCTACGGAATCCAAACTGATATTTCCCGAGGTCTGCATCTACCAGTTTTTCCATTCGTCTGTAAAGAATTCGCATTAGTATTTTGCAGCTGTGACTTATTAAACTGATAGTTCGGTAATTTTCACATCTGTCAGCACCTGCTTTCTTTGGAATTGGAATTATTATATTCTTCTTGAAGTCTGAGGGTATTTTGCTTGTCTCATACATCTAGCTCACCAGCTGGTACAGTTTTGTCATGACTGGCTCTCCCAAGGCCGTCACTAGTTCTAATGGAATGTTGTCTACTCCAGGGGCCTTGTTTAGACTCAGGTCTTTCAGTGCTTTGTCAAACTCTTCATGCAGTATCTTATCTCCCATTTCGTCTTCATCTACATCCTCCTCCATTTCCATAACATTGTCCTCAAGTACATCGCCCTTGTATAATCCCTCTATATACTCCTTCCACCTTTCTGGTTTCCCTTGTTTGCTTAGAACTGGGTTTCCATCTGAGCTCTTGATATTCATACAAATGGTTCTCTTTTCTCCAAAGGTCTCGTTAATTTTCCTGTAGGCAGTATCTATCTTAACCCTAGTGAGATAAGCCTCTACATCTTTACATTTGTCCTCTAGCGATTCCTGCTTAGCCATTTTGCACTTCCTGTTAATCTCATTTTTGAGACATTTGTATTCCTTTTTGCCTGCTTCATTTTCTGCATTTTTGTATTTTCTCCTTTCATCAATTAAATTCAATATTTCTTCTGTTACCCGAGGATTTCTACTAGCCATCATCTTTCTACCTACTTGATCCTCTGCTGCCTTCACTACTTCATCCCTCAAAGCTACCCATTCTTTTTCTACTGTATTTCTTCCCCCCATTCCTGTCAGTTGTTACCTTATGCTCTTCCTGAAACTCTGTTATTATCTTAACAAATTTGTAATCACACAAAAATTAATTCTGTTTCAATTAGGTCACATTGTGGCACACATGATATAATGCTAACAGTTTGAACCCTAAAAAATAACAAAGCATTTGATAATTATGTCTGAAACTTATAAAATAAGCAGTTTTAACATTGTGTAGACTATAAGTGTTAGTTAATAAAATAAATAATCCATTTCTAGTTTTACTAACATTTACAAGGTGTTACAGCAGTGGCCATTTTTAAGTTGTCTGTCTGTTTTTGTCTGAGATAATGTTTGAACGACAAATATAGTAACATTACACGTCTGATTAAATGAGCTTTTACACATCTGACAAAAGAATTAACTTAGAGAACAGCAAATGGTGATAGGTTTGCTTGTAATCAACAGAAATGAATCAACAAAGTCATGAGTTTGAACAAACATGTTAAGATACAAAATGTGAATTGGGTGGTTTACTGAATATGGTATCCATCACTTCAGTAGTCTTTCTTAGTGTGCCACATTATATTGTCTTCCTTCCAACCTTTGACCTGACTTACCTTGCCAGTTATAGGGGTACATACAGTTCAATGTGGTCTCCAAGCCGTGGTGCAACTAGCTATTTTTTCACATTTACAAACATTCTAGGTCTGACTGAAGATTGAACTTTAGACCTTTGGATTCACCACTGATCCACTAAAGCATACAGATAACGACTTAATTATCTTTGGGAACTACTTCTCCAGATACATGCTGCTAATGAGCTGGTTACTGTAGAGATAACATCTAATAGATAGCCATAAAAAGGTGACTTGATAGTGTGTTTTCCATTCAAATTGTATGGAAAGTATAATAATAGATTACTGTTTCACTCTTTGGAGTTTCTAAAGAACATGTGATGTATGAGAGTGGCACAGACCCAATAACACAGTGAAAGAAGCTTTGCAAAATTACCGCTTGATAAAAATAGTGAGATGTTGATAGAAATGAGTAATTGAATTTGAATTTGGATAGTTTCAGTTTAGGAGAGTGCTCACTGAATTTATCTGGATTATATGTATATATTTTTATATATTTCTGCAGCTTGGAATGTTACCACTGGTATTCATTGCTAGATAGTATGTAAACAGTGCACCAATGCAGTGAATGTGACCTGCAGTGGCATGTTTGTAATTACCTTCACCTTTAAATCATCTCTTTCTTCACTGATGCCTCTCCTTTAACTTGTGGTCCTGCTATGCAGTGCCACTCACAGCTATATTTAATTTATTCACCACCTGCAGGAAAGCACTGTGATAATGAAATCACATAACCATTTCTTTTCAAAATCCTTCTGTATTTAACAGTCCCCATAACACATCAAGTAAACATTCACATTTATGCTCTTAATAAGCAAACTTGTCAACAGACTGCTTGTTAGTTTCCCAAATTTAATAAGTAAGTAAGTAATTAATTCAGTAATTCCATAGCTTCTTTTGTTTAAAGAAACAATCTTTCAGGGCTCAAAAATTTCTGTTATTCTGTTAAGTACAAATTTTACACCAACAAAAGAAGCTACAATATTTCCTAATAAAAGATTTGAAGTATAGCATAGAATATATGTAACTCTTCTATTGGCAGAAGTAAAAATGGCAGTGTTGCCAAAAAATCTGTTTTTAAAATTAATATTATCATTTTTATTTAAAAGAACTGTACAGATGAATCTGTGATAATAGTATTTAATAGGATTCTATTACATTAAATACATACACAACTACTATAAATATGACATCTGTTGGCACATGGAAAGCAGAAACTTGATTTAGTTTCAAAAGATTCTGTAATGAACGAATACTGAAAATGTTTCATATTACTATCATCTGCTTAACTCCCCTGATAATTCAGGTAAAGTATTTTCATAACTGCTCTTTCTACATTGGTGATCTTCAGATGTGCTGTAAAGTAATTCAGAACATCTTGGAAACACCTAGAGTATTCACATTTTCAATTGATTATGTAATGGAACTCTAATCATTTAATAAGTTGCTCTTAATAATCATTCTTGTCAACTTATTCTACATACCTAATTTTTCCCAATGGTTTGCGTAGCTGATGACATTTGTTCATCAATTGATTCTGTACTGTCTGATAAGAAGTACCCTTTTCTGATTTGCTTGGGCATGACTAATTTGCATACAACATGTGTTTCTCTGAGTTTCTTCCTTATATATTCTTGTGATGCACAGGTTTCCAATGCAAACATTATGTAATTCTACCCAGTAGAAAGTGTATTGCTCTTACTCATTGCTAGTTTACATAGGGATATAAGTTAATGCATGTGATTTTATTAATTTTCATTATTGGCAATTGTTTCAGCCATCAAAATTTCAAAATTACTGTCTAGAATCTGTTCAATACCTAAATCAAAAGAAATTTGAAGTGAGCTGTCCACTGAAGAGCAGTATTTGCTAGAATTGCAGTTGTTATTTTTTATTTTGAGAGACTGGTTGTAGACTTCATTCAGGGCAGTTATTTCTTTTGCATCATCTTTTGGTGCTGCTGCAGTTACTTTCTCCTGCAATGACTTTTCATGAGTGTTAATTTGGTTTTGATGTATAATGCAGTGTGAATGTTCTCTTTCTGGTAACTGAAATATTTTTTCCGCTGTTTTGTTTGGTGTATCATCAGTTGAACCACTCCCTCTGTAAAAGCAATTTAGCAATTTAACGTTACTTGTTACAGCAGAAACAATGCTGGAGTCTTCCTTGCAGCTATCTTGACTCACTGAAGAACCTTCGGACATGTTACTGTTTATCAACTGATTACCATACTTCTTGGGATTGATTTTGACTATCATGGGTTCTTGCTGTGCCGTGGAAGAGCAACTGTCTATGGAATGTTGTTGTCCTTGATCAGAAGCATGTAAATATGTATTGTTGTTAAAAAGTATTTCATGGACCATGCGAGCCTTTTTGCTGTAATTAAGTGCAGGTTTCCTGAACGGCTTCTGCAATTGTAAAAATGTTTGATTACAAATTGTTTGACTCAATTTTATTGGTCTACAATATGGCTTATCAGTGTCATAAATCTGTATTGTTTTCTCTGGCTCTTTCTTAGAGTTAGTTGGAAATAGTTGTTTCTCTTTCAGAGGAGTATGAAGAAACAGTTCTAGAGAACAGTTAGGCTTGTCATATTCGAGCCGAAATCTTTTGCCCCCAGTTGTCTGCAAAAAATGATCTGTAGCTGCTTTGAAATCTAAGAATGAAGGATGTCGTTTCTTACTTTCTTGTGCCATGTTTTCTTGTACTGTCTCAGGAATATTTTTAGTGCACTTATAATCACTATTTCTTTCTTTATTAACTGTCAGATCTGGTTCAGCTGATGGAGTTTCTGAAATCTTTAACAGTTGTATGGTTGTACGTACATCTATACCCACCCAGTATTCACTAATAACATGTACAAACACATCTTTAACTTTTTCTTCTATCTTTAACGTCCATCTTTGTTCACTGTCAATGATATGCACATCTTTGAGTCTCCTAAAAATGTGAAGTTTGTTGTTTGAATCGCCTATTATCACACAAGGACCATGATTAGGGCCTGCTGTATTTGCAGTCCTTATTGCTTCACTGTTACAAATTGAAAGCTCTATTTCAATATAATAAGTGTAGTTGAAGACAGTTGATTTTATTTTTATTTGATATTCTGGTAAATGCATTGCAGATTCCTGAAGTTTGTTTCCCATTGGTGGTGGCCGATTTAATATTCTCTCCAAATCTCTTGGATTGGAATCAGCAATATCTTTGAAAGATTTTTTCCCAGTCACCACCAGTAATTCTGATAAAACAGGACCAATTCGATCTAACTGCCTAGAGACATAAGGGGAGTTTTCCCATAAGCGACAGTGGAAACATTTTGCTAAAACTATAGAATTTAGAACACCTCTGTAGCAAGATTTTAACAACATACAATGTACCAGGCATTTAGTTATACGTTGACCAATTCGTATAATATGAATCATTTCTTGGTGCAGAGATGGGTCTTCTACCGTGAGACATCCAAAAGCTGCCTGTACAAGACAATTTACTTTCATTTCTTTTGTCTTTATACGGCCTTTTAGAGGATAGCGTAAACCCACTTTATTGAGGGAATTCAAACATTTTTTGTCACTTGTCCGCAACTGGAACACAGAAAATTCTGAACAGCTTGTCACATGCTGAAGCATCTGTGATAAGTTTTCTTCTCCTGTCATTGTGCTAAAGATCTTCATTGTTTCAAATGCTATGTAATAACGTGCCATTAGGCGTCCTGTTTCTGTTGGTTGTACATCAAAAACATCCATTTTCACCAAGTGATTTGTTGCGAGTGCATTAAGTTCTCGCAGACACATTTCCTGCAGTTTGTTTTCTATGCCTTTTTTTGTAAAGTGTGTAGGGATTCCATAATACTGTGGGTTTCTTATTGCACGTACATAAAGGAAAGTGGAACGCATCCAATTCATAGCAACAGCTGTCTCTGTAATTGTACGAAGAACTACTTCTGAATTAATATGTTCTTTTAAATGTCGGTGTAGGTTGCTTTCTATTAAATCCTTGCCTTCAATAAGTTTTTCATATTTCTGTTTTTCATTTTCTTTTGTCATTATTATTGCTGTTGCTTCTGTATCATACTGAGGCCTTCCAGCACGGCCAATCATTTGAAGTACTTGGCTGTCTGAATAATTTGCATACACTCCTCCCATATAATGCTGTGTTGACTTGACAATCACTAGATGGGCTGGTAAGTTTACGCCAAGTGCTAATGTTGATGTAGCAACTAGTACAGGAAGGTAACCACTTCGAAATAGTGTTTCTATGACATAACGATCATTAAGATCCATGCCTGCATGATGGAAGCCCACTCCACAGTTAACACATTCTTTTAATTTATTTTCTCTTATATTTGAAATTGCTTTAATTATATGCTCTCTTTGACTAACATTAAAATGAAATGTTAACTGCTGACAAAGTGTGTCTGTTGTCTGAATGACTCCTTTCCTTGTGCTACAAAAGATGAGTGTAGGCTTACCATCTGAGTACTGGAGCAGAAGTGGCTTTAACTTGTAGCTTAGTGATATATCGAATCGAAACTGGGACATATTCTGAGGACAGTTATAGCCTAGCACAATTTTATGTAATTTTACTGGACGATGTTCTTCACTTATTTTGAAATATTTTGCAGGATTTTCAAACTTGCCAAGCCATGTAGCAATGTCTTCAATATTAGGGAGCGTAGCAGATACTGCTATGAAACGAACAGAAAATGGGAGACGTTTGTGACTGATCTCAGGTTTCTTATAATTAAGTGTTTCTTCTATTATTTTCATACGGCTTATCACTGCTTCTATGATGGGTCCTCTTCTTTCTTCACTTAGAACATGGACCTAAAATTTGAATTATATACTTTTAGATAAAATTAACATAATCATTACTGTTGATGAATAATGCAAATAGCCACAGTAACAGAATAACAATTTGTGACTCATTGTATATTTCACGAACAATCATTAAGGGGTATGGGGTTCACAATGTCCTCCATGGGTAAAATGATCATTAGTAACTTGAGATATGCACTGACAGTCGAAAAAATTTTAGAGCACAGTCTTGCTGGACAGATTTATCAGTATTGTAAAAACAGTTGTATTTCCTTCTTTTGTTGATAGTATTATACAGCTTCTATAATTTGTAGAAATGACATGAAATAGCACCTTAAACTGCTGTTCAATTTATTTGTCATTCTGTGACCGGTTTTGGCCAAAGAGCTTTACCTAGCACAGATTTTTCTTAACTGAACAATGTCAAAAATATAATATTTAGTATCCCTCCACATATCTACATCTACATATCTTACCATTATTTATAAATATTTTATTTTTGACATTGTATACATAACTCTTGATGTTAACAAAAATCTTTTTTTGATAATGGTCTTTGACCAAAACCATTCGCTCAATAAAGAATAAACTGAGCAGTAGTGTCAAACGATGTCATTTCTAAAAGTTGCATTGTGATTAGATAATAGTGAAAATTCAATAAACAATATAACAACCTTTGCAAAGGTCCCGAGTTCAAGTCTTGGTCTGGCACACAGTTTGAATCTGCCAGGAAGTTTCAACAGCAATATTGTTTATTGAATTTTCACTATTATCTAAAGACAATGCAACTTTGCAAAGGTCCCGAGTTCGAGTCTCGGTCCGGCACACAGTTTTAATCTGCCATGAATTTTCAACAGCAATATTGTTTATTGAATTTTCACTATTATCTAATGACAATGCAACTTTGCAAAGGTCCCGAGTTCGAGTCTCGGTCCAGCACACAGTTTTAATCTGCCAGGAAGTTTCATATCAGCACACACTCCGCTGCAGAGTGAAAATCTCATTCTGGAATATTTCTGTTTTTACAATAATTTTACTATTTTGAATATATGTAAAATGTCTTTATGAGAAGTATTTAAAGGCAGAATAGAATGGCACTTTTAAATTCAATAGTGGTGTCGTTACATTTAGAACTCTGATGTATGTTCAATAATTCAAGGAAGAAAGCATAAAATAATTTAATGGTACTTATTACTAAAAAGATAAGTTAAAAATTGGAAAAGATAGAAACTTTTGTGAGATTTAATTCTGTAGTTCTGCTTGAATATCCTAATTTTGAATCAATCTGTTTTCTGTACCTAGATTTATGCAACATTGTCAGTTATAGCCATTCAACTCCAATGTCATGTAAAGATAAAATGTTTTGTGGAGGGAATGATAAGGCTGGAACTGCATGTTAATCTCCAGATCTCATCTGAAAAACCTTCTGGAAGGAATTAAGAATTTTGTGTCTTCGTAGAGCATGATAATGTGTTGTATATGGGATATCAGAAGCTGAAGGGAAAATAGTCTCTCAAAGCACAACAGTTCAGAACTTTATTTGTTTCTTCTGTTTACGCATCTTTCAAAATGCAATACCTCAAGTAAACTGCACTTTCCTTTATTCTTATACCAGCAATGATAAGTGATAATTCTCATCAGGCCATAAATTACCCACTGAACGGTTTTTCTTTATCCATCCCCTCCTTTTCTGGTCCTTTTTTCACATAAATAAGTACTCATTCAGTAAAAAAATGCAAGTAAGTCATTGAATTCATAATTTGGTATTCCTGTTTTTGACTGATCTGTTGCAAAGTCTGATTATTTCTGCCTGACAGAGAAGCAGTTCCCTTAACTTGTTCATCAGCTGTTCTGGACTTCCTGTAGGTGTAGGAAATTATGGATAAGGAAAACCTGTTTTTAGTTCAGAACATAAATAACTTCATGGTGCACCCAGGGGGGTCTAAATCTCATAATATGAGGGGGGAAGGAGTGCTCTTAATTTATATTTGTTCCAGTGTCACATTTTAAACATTGTGACATCCATTATGAGAAGTTATTTATGCTACAGAGGATATATAATAATGAGAGTTAATTAGGTGAAAGTGTAGGGATAATTGAACTAAAAACATTTAAGTAAACATTGGTCTACAGATGAGCCATTTGCAAGATAATTGCTAATGTGCCATTGCAAGCTCCTACAGACTTAAGTATAAATTTTGCACTAGTTAGTGAAATGTATTTGAAATGTAAATGTTTTGATTAGGTCCCCACCTAATTAGGTACAAATTTCACCCATGACTTACTTTACAAGAAATACAATACTTCTTCAGCACATGATATGTTGCAGTTTACTGTAGACTTGCATCTGTTTAAGAAAGTGTTCCACATGTCCTCCTCACATTTTGATGCAATACTACACTTCTCTATCAGTGAGTTACAGATTCTTTTAAATGGCCTTGGATTATCTCATAAATATTGACAAGACTGTAAAATTCACTGCTCCATTTCTTCAACAGTATCAGCTTGAGTACTGTATCTTTCACTTGTGAGATGACTCCAAGCACAGAACTCTAGTGAATTGTGGTCATGTTACCTTGGAGGCTGAGGTACAGATCCTGCTCACCCTATCAATTTTTGACCATATTGCCATGTTACATGTCATTGTATATCAGCAACAAAATGTGCTGGTGCCCCATCATTAATGAACCTCATACCCACATCTTGGACCATGAGTGAAATTCAATGCTAATTTGATGGGGACTCAACCAAACAATACACATTTCAAATATGTGACTACAAATTATAAATTAAAGTCCCTGCCTTGTCTGTCTGTTTATGAAGGTTAATCCCAGGAACTACTGTAGGGATTTTGATATGATCTTCACTAACAGCTAAACTGTTTCGTTAGAAAGGTTTGTGTATATCACTTATTAATATTTCATGCAAGTTGGCTGAACTATGATGATGATTGTCAATTAAATTATGCTTCCTGAGAACTTTCCTGGCATGTGCTGCTTGAATTATGTAAGCTATACTAAAATTTGGAGTTAATATTCAATAACTTAACATTTTTTTTCTGAACTTTAATCATATGCAGTATCCCACAAACTAATTTAGCACTGTGTGAGCCAAGTTGCCAACACGTAGATATGTGGGGCTACAATGCAAAGTTAGGGGTGTTGCTAGTTTGTTTAGTTAAGACAAGACTTAATACTGCAACGTACCAACCATATATATGCATACTGGCATGAGCCTGAGTGATGAATTGCAGCACCACTGACAACAGGTGAGAGGAGGATGTTCTCATTGTAATAACTCAGAAAGGCCGACACAATGTTTGCAAGGCAGGCTAGCTAGTGCTGCACAGACTTGTGCAGCAAGTGGCAAGGCAGATTCCTCACTAACAGTGGCAGTGATGATTTAGGATACAACATGAATAGTGGTGCTTATACACAACAGGTGCCGACTGAAAGTACTGGATGTTTTGTAATGAAATTATTCTCAGTCTCACAGCCTAACCAGGATGATGGGTTTGTACTGGATGAGGCTGTCACATGGACCTGCCAGCAGAAGTCACAAGTTCAAGGCCATGGCAGGATAACAGCACAACACACTATGTTCCCCCCAGACTTAGTGCTATGATGCAACTGGCCATCCCAGAATGACTACAGCAATGTGGCTGCCTCCTGCCCAGGGGGCAGCAGTTCACTACCTGGGCACCCCAGTCGTCATTCACTATCACAGGATGGATGTCTTATCATGATGGGCATCCACTACTGTGGAGTAGATACACCATCATTTGGTACACACACAGTTGGCATTGGGACCATGCTGCTGAGTTGAGTAACAAGGCGGCCAGTGCTCAGCGGAGAACCTGTGTCAGCATTGAGCGGCATGCAAGCAGCCAGCTTAGTAGATTTCAGTGGGTAGCTGGCCAATGACCTGCTGCACTATGTAGCACAGATGCTTCAATAAAGAACTTGTTCTATTTGTAGCTGTTTTCTCTGGAGCCTCCTGCACTTCCATCTCTTCTCCATCACCCACTCACACCATCCTGGCTCATAGCCACCCCTCCCTGCACTGGGATACCATAATCTGGTTTTAGAATTTTTGTCATCATCTTCACTCAGCACAATGTCTGGGCCACAACCTAAAGTACCAACACAATATGGTAAGTGAGAAAACATTTGGTAGTGTTTTGGAGGTTGTTACAGACATGGAAGGGAGGCATGACTGTCTTCATAATTTAAAGATTACACTTTTTTAGGATTGCCTTATCTGACATTGATGGAAATACAATGAAACTTTGTGCACCTCATGTCTCTTAGATTTATATGTGAATATTTACCAATAACAAGCAAAATGCTTGAAGGTGAATAAATTCTAAATTTTAAGGGTAATTGTAGAGAGCAGTATTTAGTGTCTATAAGGCGTACACACTGTAACTTGTTTGGGCATACTGAGCCATACTGAATCAGTGCCTCTAACCTGTTGTACAGGTCATTTTTATGGTCGTATTGAACGGCACTGTAGAGAGTCTATGTGTTTCAAGAAACAACATACAGAGTAATTTATCATGATTTTTTGGAGTTGTGATTCCTTGTTGTATTATTTTGTGTAATGGAAACTAAGGGTGTTGCATTGGCAGAGTGAGAGACACAAGATGTCCCAGAGCCAGAAGCAGCACAGAAGAATTACATTAGTACAGATATTGTTAGTAAAGGTAGGCAACTGACATCAGATAATATGCAGGAACATGAGCAGTTGACAGCTCAGGATGAATAGTTAGCATTGCTTCAAGTACCACACCATGAGGTGTATCCAGCTTATGCAGGATTAGTTGTTTCCTTTACTGGAACATCATCTGAGGAAGTGTGGCCATTCTTAGAGTTCCTTAAAACATTGTCAGAAATGGGTGATTGGACCAAAAGTCAGTTGTAACAGGTGGGAGAAGTGAAAATGTATGTGAGGCTTACAGACGCATTAAAGAATGCAGCAAACTTGGAATCACTGGAGAAGGGCTTTATAAAGTTGCAAGAAACAGAACAGTTGAACATTACTACGAAAAGGCATGGGGAAATTGTGAAAGATTTTGCAAACAGGGTAAGGAAATGAAATGAACACATGAACAAGTTGGGGCAGAGTAATTCAGCAAATGCAATTTTATTGCAAGAAGCTGAGCAGAGGGTGCTCAATGCTCTTATGAAGGTGCTGCCATTGGACATATCAAGGGTGCACACAGTGCACCAAAAGATCTGCATTCTGCTATTAGGTTAGTGATGGAAAGCAATGAAACTTTTATCCATTATGGCTGGGGAACACTGCAACTGCGATGAATAAAGGTTTCTTGATGACTGTTTGCAGTAATTTCAAGAAGCCTGGAATGCAATGAAATTGACATATCAACATGGATATGAGATAGACGTGGGATATTTTTGGTGAAAATTAAGTGTTACAAGCATGGGTGGAAGGGGCAATTATAGAGGCAGCGTCGCCAGCCACAGGAAAACAGAGGGAATTGAAGGTATCACTAACAGAATTTTGGTAATGAGTGTAGGGGTGGATGAGGAGGTGATGATGAGGTGATACGCAGTCATTAAACAGAAGGGGAAACACAAAGACCATCTACAGGCATTCCATTTACTTAGAGGCAACAAATACTTGAGGTGAGGTGGAGCATGCAGTAACAGCTGTTGTAAGAGGTAAAGAGTACAAGCTTTTATGGGACACAGGGATGTGTGTGTGGGTTGTCAGGAGAGACTTGGTGGGTCAGAGGCAGTGGCACCTGTCATGGGGATAATGATGTGACACTGCTAGGGTTGATGGACGTTGGTCAGTATGTCAGTATGTGCATTAAGCTCGCTCTTTACTCATGAGAATGGCAGCTGCTTGGGAATGGGACAGCAAGTAACTCATGGATCGAGCACAGATACTCATGAGTGAGGCAACTGAGTCATATTGATAGTGGTTGGGGAAATCGGCCAGGTGTGGTAATCAAAGGTCTGCAATGAGAACTGCATGTATGATGTGTACAGATTTGATGAATTCATTATTTCATCTTCATAATATTTTGAGCTTTGCATTTCCATGCTGCCTTGTTCAGAAACATTGCAGAAGCAGGGAATAGTCTTATGAGTTGAGCAAGTGCCAAGAAGTAAAAATTTTGTCTGCTATAATCAAACTCAATTTATGAAGTTATTTCATGGCTGTTTAATGGAAGAAATAACATTGTTTATACTTAGATGAAAAATAAGATTAAACTACTTGAGTAGTAAATGATGAAATGGAATCAGTAAATGAAGTGTAGGTTGAAGATAATGTAATACAGAATACAATATATCTATATGTCTAAAAGCAAAAATCTATTGGTAACAGAAACTTCTGAATACAAACCTGTATGTTATATTTATAGTATACAAGTGGAGATCGTTTACACATATTAGGTGTGTTCCATCTCCTATAATCTGACTGTTTTTATTAAACAGTTTCCTTGTCCCTCTTATTGTTATGAATTAATAAAATGTCCTTGATACATTCTGGATTGATACGAGCAATGCTTGTTTCATACAATTAAGTCTGTACTGCTAAAATTTCTTTTGCTTGCAACACTACTAGTGGGAATGCATAGGATTATTACCCTCTCCCTTAAAACCCACATCCTTTCATCTTTCCTTTTCCTTCCCTCTTTCCTGATGAAGACAGGCACAATAAAATAACACACAAACACACACACAAAATTTCTAGCTTTCGCAACCAACGGTTGCTTCTTCAGGAAGAGGGAAGGAGAGGGAAAGATGAAAGGATGTGGGTTTTAAGGGAGAGAGTAAGGAGTCATTCCAATCCCGGGAGCGGACAGACTTACCTTAGGGGGGGAAAAGGATAGTTATATACTCGCGCACACACACACACACACACACACACACACACATTCATCCATACATATAATATACATATACTTCTTTCCTCTTCTCATCTGTCCCCTGCACTCCATCTAATCTCCCAACTGCACATAGCAGCTCTACCCTCTCTCCAACTTGTCCCTGCACACTCACCAGCAGCACTTCACTGTCAGTCACTACTACCCTACTATTCCTCCCCCTCCCTGCCCAGCCTCCTCCTTACCCCCAACCAGTTGCTACTCCATCATGTACTGGTGCTGCTGCTCACAGTGTGGCTTCAGTTGCCAGAGTCTGCAGTCACGTGTGTGTGAACTGCATTTGCATGTGTGTTTGTGTGTGTATGTCATCTAGTTTTGACGAAGGCCTTACTGACCGAAAGCTTATTTGTGACAGTCCTTTTGTTGTGTCTCTCTATGACTCAGCATCTCCCCATATGATGAGTAGCAACTTTACTTTTTATAAATTTTGGATTGTAATTTTATAATGTGACACTGACAAGAATGAAATTTGGTGCCTGTAATTGTGTTGTATTATTTCATGTGGCATGGCAGTGACCTCACAGGTTAGTTCTTGTGGAGAGTTGTTATGGAGCTAGGCCTTGTGGAAAATTGTTAGAGTTAAGCTGCATTTAGTACAGCAGGATATGTTAAAATCAATATACTTTATTGGATTTTGTCAATATAATGGAAATGATTTTCAAAGTTGTTAGTACACATTGTTAGTATTTAGAGTGGCACTTTTCCTGTTCCTACTTGCATAATGAACCCAATTAAATAATTACATTGCAGTGAAGCAAGATCATCAATACTCATCCCTACAACAATGACAAACATCTAAGATATCAAAAATGTAGGAAAAGATAGACTGCTACTTACCATAAAGGAGACATGTCAAGTTCGAGACAGGCATGATTAAAAGACACTCACATATAGCTTTTGGCCATGGCCTTCATCAGTAAACAGAGACACATACACAACATTCCCACACATACATGACATGCACACAACCACCAACTTCAGAATCTTCTTGGGCCGGTTTCAATCATGCCTGTCTGCATCTTGACATGTCTTCTTTATGGTAAGAAGCAATCTATCTTTTCCTACATTGAGGATCTTCCTATCTGGAGTTTCCTTGTTTGATTAACATCTAAGATAAGCAGCATTCTACTACAAACAGTTATACCGCTGTGCAATACTCTTCAAAGGGCTATTAAAGTCATAAGTCAGAAAGGTATGTTATTTTTTGTAAAATTTAGTTTTAGATGAGTTGTTATTGCACAGAAAATAAAAGTGATGTTTCGTGAAGAACTGAAATAAATTTCTAGACTTTATTAAAATATTTTTGGTTTTGTTGTTTAGCTGATTAATTATTGTGCTCTATTTTTATTATTTCATATGTTTTGCTTGTTGTCTAGTACAATTATATGTTGAGCTTCTGTCTCCTGAATGCTTGTTGCCTTACTTAATATTCAATACTGGAAATATGATTTGAAGTTGCAGAATGCCTTTGACATTACACTGTGTAGTGATTAATGTCATAATTAGGTTGTGTTATGATGATTTTATAATTTAAAAACCAGGCTATGTGACATATTTAGCTAGAATTTGGTATTAACTATTTTGTGTTTTATTCACAGGTTACACTTTTGTGCTAACTGCCAGAGGGACATACGTTCTTTGTATGTCATACGCAGTAGCCTGCACAGAGTCTTGAGGTTTTGTAGTACTGTTTCCACTTTTGTCTTTCGTGCTGCATCCTCTTTTCTTCTGTCAACCTGTTAAAATTATCTTCTACTATCATTCCAGCCATCTGTTCTTAGTTATCAGCCTTGAGTAACTATTCTTCTGATCATATGATTAATATTAATGTGTCCAGACATGAGTTAAAGATGTTTTCAGAACATTGTTTTACTGTTACTCAGGATGCCATTTTGGATGTTCTTTGTGAAATGTGAGGCTAATTACCTGAAGGCTTTGCAGGCAATTTTTCCTGATCTGTGACTATTTCGGAGTTTTCAGACCAACAAGTTGTCAAGAAAGACATACTATGTCTTGTTGAGAAAAGTCTCTTTACTGCTCTGCAGCGTAACATTTACATTTGTATACTGTGAATGCTAATGATTTATTACTAATTTATGCTTTACTGGTTTTCAGTATTTTGTGATGCAAGTAAAGTTGAGATATAAACATTGAGTGCCATGCACTTTTGTTTTACTTGTAAATTATGCTGAGAAAGGTGTAGGATTTTATGTTAGAGAGTATTTTAGATATGCAGTCTGAAAAATTTATTCTTTTAATGTACTTAGTGATTATGGTAGGTGACAGGTAGAGTAAGGGACTCTTTAATGTACATATTGTTGACTTGTTGATTTACTATGATATTAAATTGGTATTAATATTATGATTTGTACAAGACTGTGATACTTGTTACGGTAACATATAGGTGATGATTTTTGCTGCAATTGTTAGTGTTAGGGATTTTATAGCATTATATTGTCACAGTGATGACTTCAGCTATGTGATGATTGACATTTAGGAAAGTGTACTACTATTCACTGATAGTGTCATTGATCAATCAAACTTCCACTAAATCAAGACCAAGTGAAACTTACATTAAAGAAAAATGAAAACGCCAAATTCATTAAAGATAATGACTGTGAAAAGCAAGCTAATGTTACCTGCAGAGGATGTGGATCTGAAGTTAGGAAAGCTTTACACTATTTGTAAATAATTTTCATACTTACAATCATATTTTGTATTTTTATTATTATAATTTATTTGCTGAGTTGATTAGGATATCTGGTTGCTTAAGGAATAGAATAAATCAGAGGAAGGAATAAAATGTGAAAAGCACAAACTAAAATACATCAACAAAATCTTTCCATTTTATGTATTAAGTACATTTGTGTTTTTGTAAATAACTGCCCATACATTGGATATTATACTACATTTTCTGTCACTGAGAAGGGAATGTGTCTTGTGGCAATTATATTGATTTCATATTTAATTTGGGATTCTTTTGAAATTTAATTTGTCATTAACAGTAAAGCTATAATTAATGGTACATGGAAGGATGAACAAGAGGGATGAATATGAAAGCTTCCACTGGTTTGTCTCTAACTGCAACAGCAATTCATTGGTCATATTTCTTACGAATCATATATGTCACTGCCCATAATGCACTTTTTCTTTGCATCTTGTGTTTAAATATTTCACTTTGTCTTTGAAAAAGTTATTGTATATGAAAGAAAGAAGTATGTTCATGTTAATAAAGTTGAAACATTATGAAAGTGTAAAGTTGTTAAGAGCTAATTAGCTTATCAAAAGAACTATTGTGTTAATTTAGTGGAGCTATGATATAATGAATATTCATACTGCTTCCTTTCTATTCCAATTGGGTGAGAGATGATTAAGATGAAATACTGTTACTAATTAGAAAGTAGAGAGGATGCTTTGTGAGTGTGCATTTTGCATAGAAGGAGTCACAGAATTTACTGCAGTATATCTAAAATGGGACAGAGAATATATAGCAATTATTGACGTGTACAGGTCACCTGATGTATGGATACCTTTTTTTAAAATCTGCCAAACTCTTGCTGATTTTATAAATTTTCTGGGTTAAATGGCTATGTAAATATTATAATAAATTGGAATATAAATACAGACTTATTAACCAATGACGCCTACCCCAAAAAGCTACACCACCTACTCGATGAATTCAGTCTGACCCCACTCATCCATGACCCATCTAGAGAAATTGGAAACAGCAAAACATATCTGGACAACAAAATAACAAACATTACCCATCTTTCCTACAGTACAACAAGCCATCTCTAATCACCGTGCACTACAACTTCAGCAGGAGGAGGCAAATGAGATACCCTCTGTCCCTAAAAAGAAACTGTATGTAAGCAGATGAATGATGTATAATGATAACATAAACAAATTGAGAACTGCATCATAGCACACATACCATGGCCTGAGAATGATAGAAACTGTATGTAAGCAGATGAATGCTGTATAATGATAACATCAACAAATTGAGAACTGCATCTTAGCACACATACCATGGCCTGAGAATGATAGTTTTTCCTGTGATAGTGTACTGTTTTTATGTCACACGCCCAGATGTAGCCACAAAAGTTAAACAAACAACAAGTATAAACAAAATTATCTGGAAAAATAATGGTGTCATTGAAGCAAGGTAAAAATTAAAATTACTCCATAGTGCATCTACATCTACATTTATACTCCACAAGCCACCCAATGGTGTGTAGCAGAGGGCACATTACATGCCACTGTCGTTACATCCCTTTCCTTTTCCAATCGCGTATAGTTCATGGGAAGGACTGCCGGAAAGCCTCTGTGTGCACTCGAATCTCTCTAATTTTACGTTGTTGATCTCCTTGGGAGGTATAAGTAGGGGAAAGCAATATATTCGATACCTCATCCAGAAACGCACCTTCTCAAAAGGACAGCAAGCTACAGCACAATGCAGAGCGCCTCTCTTGCAGAGTTTGCCAGCTGAGTTCGCTAAACATCTCCATAACGCTATTATGCTTACCAAATAACCCTGCGACAAAACTTTCCGCTCTTCTTTGGATCTTATCTATCTCCTCTGTCAACCCGACCTGGTATGGATCCCACACTGATGAGCAATACTCAAGTATAAGTCGAACAAGTGTTCTGTAAGCCACCTCCTTCGTTGATGGACTACATTTTCTAAGGACTCTCCCAATGAATCTCAACCTGGCACCCGCCTTACTAACAAATAATTTTATGTGATCATTCCACTTCAAATAGTTCCGCACGCATATTCCCAGATATTTTACAGAAGTAACTGCTACCAGTGTTTGTTCTGATATCATATAATCGTACAATAAAGGATCCTTCTTTCTATGTATTGGCAATGTATTACATATGTCTATGTTAAGGGTCAGTTGCCATTCCCTGCACTAAGTGCCTATCCGCTGCAGATCTTCCTGTATTTTGCTGCAGTTTTCTAATGCTGCAACTTCTCTGTATTCTACAGCATCATCCGTGATAAGCCGCATGGAACTTCTGACACTATCTACTATGTCATTCATATATATTGTGAAAAGCTATGGTCTCATAACACTTCCCTATGGCACACCGGAGGTTACTTTAATGTCTATAGATGTCTCTCCATTGAGAACAACATGCTGTGTTCTGTTTGCTTCAATCCAGCCACACAGCTGGTCTGATATTCCATAGGCTCTTACTTTGTTTATCAGGCAACAGTGCGAAACTGTATCGAATGCCATCCAGAAGTCAAGGAAAATGGCATCTACCTTAGAGCCTGTATCTAATATTTTCTGGGTCTCATGAACAAATAAAGCGAGTTGGGTCTCACACGATCGATGTTTCTGGAATCAATGTAGATTCCTACAGAGTAGGTTCTGGGTTTCCAGAAATGACATGATACATGAGCAAAAAAACATGTTCTAAAATTCAACAACAGATCGATGTCAGAGATATAGGCCTATAGTTTTATGCATCTGCTCGACGACCCTTCTTGAAAACTGGAACTGCCTCTGCTCTTTTCAAATCATTTGGAACCTTCCATTCCTCTAGAGACTTGCGGTACACGGCTGTTAGAAGGGGGAAAGTTCTTTCGTGTACTCTGTGTAGAATTGAAGTGGTATCCCATCAGGTCCAGTGGACTTTCCTGTGTTGAGTGATTTCAGCTGCTTTTCTATTTCTTGGACACTTATTTCAATGTCAGCCATTTTTCTATTTGTGCAAGGATATAGAGAAGGAACAACAGTGTGGTCTTCCTCTGTGAAACAGCAATCTTGAGTAACAAAGACAATATCAAGCTAAAGGAGGCATTCAACATTTTTCAAGAATACTATAAAGATATATTAATATAGACCACAAGCTACTATGTTTCAAACAAGCTTCAGCCTTCACACAATGTAACAACTGGTGTTTGGGAAATAATAAACAATTGTAGAACAGGAAAATACAAATCCCGTATGGACTCTTTTATTGCCCACAGTGGGATTGTCGTAAAAGACCCACTTGAAATTGCAAATATTTTCAATGATCATTTTTCTTCGGCTGTCAGTGACAAACATAATAACTTGCAGCACAATTTTAAAGGCAATCCATCTGAGCATAGCACCTATCTAACCCCTACAAAAAATGAAAAGAAATAATGAACATCATTCACTCTTTGATCTTCCAGTTATTGTATTAAAAGTGTATAGACAAAATGTGTCTGTACTTCTATCTGTAGCAATAAATAAAAAAACAGAATCAGACTGATTCCCAGACAGATTAAAACTAACTCAAGTAACATCGATCTTTAAAAAATGTGACAAATGGAAAATTGAAAAGTAAAGGCCAATCTCAATACTTCTTGTCTTCTCCAAAATAGTTAAAAAAATTACATCAAACAGAATTATAAATTTTCTCAACAAGGACAACTTAATGTTTGAAAATAAAAATGGATTCTAAAATATAAATCAACTAGCACAGCAGCTGCTCAATTAATTGAAGAGGTAATAAGTGGCATCAAGAACAAACAACATGTTGCAGGTATATACTCCTACCTTGAGAAAGCTTTTGACTATGTGAATGCTGTTATCATATTAGATAAGCTGGGGATCATTGACATCAGAGGCACTGCTTATGGCATAATAAAGTCTTACATGAGGGGCTGGAAACAGTTTGAACTGCTTAAATCTGAAAGTGGTATTCATACATCCAAAATCACTAATATAAAATATCAAATGCCCCAATTTTTTTAATTTTTTTATTAATGATATAAAATATTGAACTCAAAGTTCCTAAGTAGTCTTGTATGCAGATGATATAGTCATAATATGGAAAAAGGAATCATATAACAAACTAAAGACTGACTTTAATAGTGTGACAAATGAAACTGTTCAAAGGTTTGATGAAGCTAGCTAAATGTAAACACCAGTAAAACATCTATCAAGGAGTTCCACAACAATAGTTTTAATGATAAAATTGAACTATACATAAGCAATGAATCATTAAACAAAGAGTTTAGTATAAAATTCCTTGGTCTAACAATTCAAAGCAATCTAAAATGGGGCACACATGTTGACACTATTCCATGTAAGTCATATTTGCAGTTAATACAGTTAGTAAATTCTGCAAACACACTGTTGTCCTAAAGACAGCATACCATACTTTATCTTCCACTCATATGAATTACAGAATAGAAATTTGGGGAGCAACAACCAAAGGAAAGCGTCTTTCTGGGGTGCTAACTATAATAAATGTGTAGCTGTATTACTCATTAAAAGACTGCAGCCCAATATTTGTTATGATTTGCCCCAGTAAAATACAAGAAATAAAGCAAAATTTTGCACAGCAGCCACAGAATAGCACTCTGTTGAAAGAGTCTACAATATTCAGATTTAAAATTAGTTAATGCAGTGCCCAGTACAGTTATGATAATTCCCACAATAGAAGCTTAAATAAGCTAAAGAAAGTTCTGTTACAAAATCCCTTTTAGACATTAGAAGAATATCATACTTACATGCAGAACAAGAAGAGCTTTAAAAAAATATGTAAATTGTGTTAAGCAAATCATTTTACTTGTACTCTGACCATTTTGTTAATCAATGACATATTCAGAAGAATGTATTATTGTGTTATGCAGCAAGAATTGTAACCTGTTGTTTTACATATGCAGTGTATCATTTGGTATTGAATAAAATGTTATTATTGTATTATTATTGTAATAATAATATGTTAAGGTTTATTTGTGAATTTATTGTTTTAATACTGAAGTTAATGATGTAAAATGTGATGATGATGTGTTAGCAACAATTTTGTAAGAAGTACTACTATTTTATGAGATATGAGAGGATGAAATTATAGAAATAGCAATGCTGTCTTGAACTGTAGTAAGGTATATTCACGAAATCATTTGGGATTAATAAAGTGTTAAAACTTGATAAAAATGGGAATTACCTGCCATTGAACAAAGTAATTAGCTTCTTATACTGTTAATTTTGAGCAAGGACAAGTGAAATGAAGTTTTTTTAGTCCTCTTTATTGCTTATGGTACAGTAATTAATTGTCAGCAACATGTGCATCAGAGAAAATGTCACATTATGAAGATGCATATTATTGCAGATATAGTTTGTAGTTGCTATTGGGAGAAGAAGTAAGAGACTGCAATTGACAGTCCTGATTCAAAGTGTGTGGCTGAAAGACATGATTTGGAGCCTCATGTTGATTTGATACATACTTGTAATTTATTGTAACAAAAAGTTTTCAAAAATACTTTATATTTTCAAAAAATGATAATTTTTTCGATGTGCTAGTAGCGGAGTTGTTTAGCTTTCAGGATAAATTATACATGAATCTCCTGGTTTTTTTTATTAATTCTTTCAGTATTGAGATCCAGAGAGTGAAGGTGACATTCATACAAATGTACATTTATTGTATAGGAGGTGCCATCCAAAATTTTTCAGACTGGTGCTGCCCTCAGTTGAAAACCTTACCTTTGGTCTAATGGTCACTATCACCCTCGAAGTAGCTCCAATCCGTACCGATCCCAGCACTACTGCCACTCGTCAAACGTTGTCTTTAAGTCCTGTTCTTTGAGGGTGTTTATCACCGCCAGTGATACTTCTTGAACCCCTTCTAGAGTGTTGAACCGACGGCCTTTTAACTTGAGTTTCAGTTTTGGGAATAGTATGATGTCACAAGGTGCCAAATCTGGCTAGTAGCGTGGGTGGGGTACATCAGCCATGTTGTTTTTTGCCAAAAAGGTTCTGGTCAGCAAGAACGTGTGATAGGCTGTGCTGTCGTGATACAGCAGTCAGTTCCCTTGATGCCAAAGTCTGGGCCATTGTCACCGCATGTTTTCACAGAGCTGTCACCAAACATCACAGTAGTACATGGAATTCACTGTTTTGTTGGGTGGGACGAATTCTTTGTAGACAATTCCCTTGGTATCAATTGTGAGTTTTAAATGATCGATGTTTTCAAAATCCATGCTGGCCGGCTTTGAGGAGGTCAAATTGTGCTAGGTACATCATTATGTTTCAGCCGTTTATAAGATTCTACAACAAATTGATGTCAACAATATTGGACAGTAATTTGGGGATCACTTCTACTACCATTCCTGCAGAGAGGTGTGATCTATGCCTTTTTCAAGAACTGGTCATGGTGTTTTGTCTGGGGGTTCAACAACAGATTATAGTTAGAAGAGGGGCTACCTTATCCGCAAATTCAGAATAGAATCTGATAGGGATTCCACTGGGGCCTGGAACTTTGTTCAGTTTTAACAATTTTAGCTGTTTCTCAATACCACTGACACTAATACTTATTTGGTTCATATTTTCAGTGGTTTGAGGATTAAATTGGTGCAATTCCATTGTTTTTCCTTTGAAAAGGAACATTTGAACATGGAGTGGAGCATTTCTACTTTTGCTTTGGTGCCCTTAGTTTCAGTTCTTGTCTCTTTTGCTAAGGACTGGACACTAACTTCGGAGCCAATAATAGCGTTTACATATTAGCAGAATTTCTTTGGGATCTGTGAAAGATCAGTTGATAGTATTCTGCTAAGGTAGTCATTGATAGCATCTTGCATTGCTCTCTTGACAGCCAAATGTGTTCACAAACAAAAGCGCCGTTCAATGTCTCTTGGTTTCAGCTCACGTGGGACCCAAGTTCCTTCTTTCTGAATCATACCCATAGCCTTGAGACATTTTGAAATGGCTTGCTGTATCACTCGCACTAATGATGCCAATTCTTCATGAGTTTGATGTGAGTCTTCACTCAGCAATGTCTCTAATTTTGCATCTTTGAAAACATCCTCTCTTCCTTCGCTATGCCGGTCTACGACATTCAAGCACTGAAACCACCCACAACACATTCTTTCACTAGTAGCATCCTTACCGTATGTACTTAAGAGCATCTGATGTGATTCAACTGCTGTTTTCTTCATATTGAATCAAAACAGTAACACCTCCCACAAATGACAAGAATTAGGCTAGTAAACTGCCATTTTCAATCAAGAACAGCATTACGATGGAGACACAAATCAACCAATGTTTGAGTGAGGTTATGTTGACTGAGGTCCAAACTAACTGCCTGACAACTGCAATCTGTTTTTTTCGACCTCTACTTACCATTCGTTGTCGCCACCTATGGGCAAATGGCAGGAGCAAATGGCAGGAGCAAATGTGAATGGTTTAGATATGAGAAATGGTGACACAAAACTATGCCAATCTACAGATGATATCAGCATATTAATTAAGGAAAGTACCAAACAAATCACACAGAATATAGTAGAGTACTTTGATGCAAACACTTTGATTATAAATCTGGGATGAACTGGTGCAGTGGTCTTGTTGACCACCCAGAGTAGGACACCAACTAATCTTCATACTGAAACAAATGGACAAACATTGGAGAAACAAAGAATACTAAACTACTCAGTATATGGTTCAACAGAAAATAAAAGAGTATACACATGTAGACTGGTGTAATACACATTACACAATGTTTGTGATTCGGGTTCCCTTTGGATTTGGTCAGAGATCATGCATATAAGCATAAGACCTTGAAGGGTGAATTATGAATTTCTGTCATGTTTGGACATGACTTGCTGGTCTCAGAAAAGTATTACAAAAGTGTGTATGGCCATCTTAAATTCTCATTTTACTTCTGTTGTTGGGGAAAGGTACAAGTATGTTCAAAGTAATAAATCATAATTGTGTTAAAAGTTATATGTGCATACTGCATTCTCATACTCTTCCACACTGTGTAACATTTATCAAACAAAGCAAAAGAGTTTGAATATCAAATAACTAAAAATACGTTAAACTATTTATAGTGTGCTTTGTATTGACTTTTATCTGGATTGGCACCTACTTGAGATGATAAATGCTCAGATTGATCACAGTGGAAAAAAATGAATGTGTAGCCTTCAGTTAAGTTATTATCTTTTTTTCAAAAATTTACAAAAGAATTATTTTCCCTGTTTGCTCTGTACCATCAGATAGGGCAGGCATTCATAACATCTGTTGGTTTGCTTTTGTTAAATACATACGCACACTATACTAAATAAACAGAAAACTGAACAAAACATGTTTCATAACACAACTATCAAGTAGTAGTAGTGTATCACATAATAATCTCAGGACCATTGTTTGCATTTTCTTAATATTAAAATTTGGTGGTGTATTTTGGTGAAACCTAGGCAAACTGAAAGGACCAGAGGTTGTAGAGAATTTCATAGAGACATTAGGGAACAACTGACAAGTACAGAAGAAAGAAATACAGTAGAAGAAGAATGGGTAGCTTAGAGACATGAAACAGTGAATGCAGCAGAGGATCAAGTAGGTAAAAAGATGAGGGCTAGTAGAAATCCTTGGGTAACAGAAGAGATATTAAATTTAATTGATGCAAGAAGAGAATAAAAAAAAGCACAACACGGAAATCAAAATTTTTGATCACTTACCCAGTGACATATGTGACAGACAGTGATGTAAAATTTGAAAACAAACTGAAAAGTTTCTCCTAGACGGTACTCTTTATTCCACAGAAGGATTTTATTATTTTAATGTGTAAAAGGTAGTGGGTGGGAATTACTAACTCATATCTGTATGTCTTTTCTATATAAAAAGAACACTTCTAAATGATTAGCATGTAGCCACATTAACAAAATGATTTGTGATATGAATATAAAATGATTTGTTCCACATTATTACAATTTTTAATGCAAGTGGTTCACAAAACATGTAACCAACTAACTAGCAGAGTAAAGTTTATATGCTGATCATATTCATAAATATGCAAAAGTCTTTGATACCATTATTCCCAGTAAATTACTTAGAGAGAGAAAAAATTAACATATTAGTATTACATTGCTCCTTTATGAAAGAAAACATATCATAAAGTTTAAGCAAGCAGAAACCAGAACAGTCAATATCCATCAGTTAGCTTTATTCGTTGTTAAATTTGAGGTCTTTGAAGTTTCCATATTGAGCCAAGTAATGTTTTTATTGTAGGTAAATGAGTTAAACATACATAACAGTAATAGTGAAATGTATCAGCCTGCATGTGATGCTAATGTTTTAGTAGCAGCAAGACGCAAATAAATATTTATGTTCTCACTAAGTAAATAGTAGAGTGCTTTCACACAAACAACTTAATTAAAAATCTATCCATATGAAGTTTGAGAAAGTATTGGCACAACTGAGGGCGCAACTTTTACCTGTATTTGGATACAACTAAATGTGAACTGGGATACACATATAGACTAAATATACAATACATTGAGGACAGCAAGTTTCATAATCAGAATACTAATGAACTGTATCTCATATAATAATATCAGGGCTCATATTTTGCATGTGGTCAGTCTTAATTGAAATGTGATGTAATATTTTATGAGAATTGTGAAGTAAATTATAAATCATTTAGATTGTATAACAAGGTAATCATACTAATTGAAGAAGTAAGTTAAATAACATTGCACAGACATCTATTTAGAGAAAATAAAATTTCACCACATCCACTTTTATGCATGTTAAAATATTTTCTTATTGGAAAACAGAAATTCATGAACAATAATCACTGCACCTTCCATAATGTATCTCTACACAGCGGTATACAAACAAATAATGTACAACAGAGCAGACTAAGGCAGCATTGTTTCTGAAAGGGATACTCCATCTTAGCACCATACCAAATAAAGCACTAATTAGATATAAGAAATAGTAATGTATGAGAACCATTTTAAGACATTGGTTGTTGAATTGGGGACTTAAAGCCACAAATCTGATTTATAAACATGTTTTCTGTCGCTCTATAGTTTGCTAAATTGAAATGAAAATTAAATACCTACCTCATCGATCAAAAATAGTTTAACAACTTCTACAAGCATGTGATTATCTCTCCATTTTCTTGTCAGTGAATCCCATTTCTCTGGTGTTGTAAATAATATATGATAATCTAATAAATGGTATAAATCAGTGGCATC
Source organism: Schistocerca gregaria (assembly GCF_023897955.1). Taxonomy (NCBI): domain Eukaryota; kingdom Metazoa; phylum Arthropoda; class Insecta; order Orthoptera; family Acrididae; genus Schistocerca; species Schistocerca gregaria. The sequence continues at coordinate 413,783,114 of NC_064920.1, read as the reverse complement.
TGAGTCCCCAGTGACTTCTTGACACTTCAGGCCCAGGTAGGAAAACTTTGAGGTCCAGTCTTGAACCCTTTCTCTACATAATGCCTTAATAGGAGCCACTAGAATATGAGATTAAAATTATAGTAAATGATCTTATGAAGAGCGAGTATTAGGAAATAAACTACAATTCTTACATTGTTACACTTTTCTACAGTAATTAAAGGTGAGAATTTTATGAAACATACTTACTGTACACTATCTTGAAATTTGCGTCAAGTGTCTGTTCTTTTATCTTCATTAATAACCATATTATACCTAGCTCAAATATAACTGTTTTTCCAGAGCCAGTAGGAGCTGCAACTACAATAGATCTGTCTGGAAAAAAAAAGTTTGTTATGGTCTTCCTGATGTTGGCATGAGCTATTTTAATGGAACTGTTGACATAGTAACCCACGGAAACACGAGTATGAACCTAATGTGGATAGGATTTGTTCATTTAATTTTAATTCAACTGTTCATGACACAACACTTTGAACACATCATAACATTCAGAGAACTTACTGAAAGAAAACAAAACAGAGTACTGGAATCTGGAAGTATAATTTTAAGGAATGAAACTGAAAACAACAACAACAATAAACACGCAATGTAAGAATTTATTTCATTTAAGAAAACTTAAAGATGATCAAGAAAAGTAGAAATTGTTAGCCATGACCACTTAGCATGGAATTAGTCCACCTCCATAGTAGAGTGATTATAACAACTAACTGCCTTGTGGGAGTGAGGGGTTCAATTCCCAGTGTTAACAAGGATTTTTACTTGCTACAAGGACTGGTATGGGATGCACTAGGTCTCTTGAGGCCAGCTGGGAAGCTAGTTGACTGGTCAGTAAGGATTTCACAGTCAAGAACCCCAACAATAACTAGGATTGTGGTGTGCTTCTCACATGGCCCTGCATACTACACCTAATGATGCCACTGGTAGAAGATGACATGGCAGGCAGTCAGGTCTGATTGGCAGATCGAGGGGTAGAATGTGAACTTTATCTTTCAGTATCTTGAAATTCACTCATAATGATTTGAGGAAAACATGTAAAATCAAATTAAAAGACATCAGGTCAAGTAAACCGATAAGTTTCCATGAACAGCTTTTGTTCATTCCTGTGCAGTTTAAGGACTAACAGGTACCACTGTTGATTAAAGACCTTAAGCACTCATGTGTGAACATTTTTGTCAACTATCCTTCCTTCCTTCCTTCCTTTCTGGTGCCATTTATCTGGCCAAAGCCAGGTTTGGACTGGCATGGTACTGTTCCAGTTTCACAGAGAACTAACTATGCCATATATGGGCTACTATTACAATTGGTTCTCCACTTGCAAAGGCATTTTAAAGCTACTGCCACCTCTCCTCCCACCCCCTCCCCCACCTGCCTTTTGTTTATATCTAGCATAAAATGTCATATCATTTTTTAGACTGTTTCTACATCATATATCTAAAGTAGGACATGGGAACCTGTTGAGTATTTATCTAGATGTATGTGGAAAACCACCTGAAGCCACATCTAAGCTGGCCAGCACACAGGCTCCCAGTATTAATTCACGATGAGTATTTGATCTGTCAGCATTCCTCCCTATGTTTCAGAAATGGGTACTTTAATGTGGTCAGATATTTTATTTGGGCAGGTTGTTGTCAATCATATTATTCATTAACTGTGTGAAAAGTATTCATCCAGACTGGAGTTTTCCAAGAGGAAGGGCTTCAACTCTTCTGGATGCCTGTTAAAAATGTATGTTGCAGAGTGCTATAAACACTTCTACCTACTCTCTCCTATACCTCTTTGAGCACAATAAAATTATTACTCACCATGTGGTAGAGATACTGGGTCACAGATAGGCACATCAAAAAGACAATCAAAAAGTGAGCTTTCAGCCAACAAGGCCTTTGTCTAAACAGATAACACATGCACACATACACATGCAAATGCAACTCACATGCACACAATCACAGTCTCTGGAAGCTGGAGCCAAACTGCAAGCAGCAGTGCATGATGAGAGAGGCAACCTGGGTGATGGTGGTAAGGAGAAGGCTGGGGCATGGAGGGGGAGGGATAGAAGGGTTGGGGTGGGGGACAGTAAAGTGCTGCTTCTGGGAGCATACAGGGATGGGAAGGAGACAGCATAGAGCAGTTGGTGCACTCAGGAGGTTTGACGGAGAGTGAAGTGCAGGGAGGGGTGGGGGGTTGGGGGGGCGGGGGAGGTAGTGGGGAAAAGGAGAGAAGTAAAAGACAGAGGGTGCATTGGTGGAATACAGGGCTGTACAGTGTGGGAATGGGACCATGGAAGAGAATAGGTGGGTAACGGAGGATGAGGCCAGGAGGGTTACAGGAATGTAGGATGTATTATAGGGAGACTTCCCACCTGCGCAGATCAAAAAAGCTGGTGTTGATGGGAAGGATCCACATGGCACAGGCTGTGGACCAGCCATTGAATTGAAGAACTTTGTGTTGGGCAGTGTGCTCAGCAATGGGGTGGTCCAGCTGTTTTGCTTGCCACAGTTTGTCAATGGCTATTCATGTGGACAGACAGCTTGTTGTTTTTCAATGCCACAGAGACTGCAGCTTAGCTTGTAGATCACATGATGGGTTTCACAGGTAGCCCTGCTTTTGATTGCATATATGATGTTTGTGACCAGACTGGTGTATGATTTTCCATTATTTAACTATATTTCTTTGAGCAATGGTTAAGGATGTGTTTGTGACATAAAGATTATTTCTCTCTCTTACGTTCAGTGTAGGGATTCTGTTGTTGCTATAAAACATATTATTATCAGTCACATTCTGTCTGTGCTGACTTATGCCAGACATTACCCCAAATGACACTACAGAATGAAAGTATTTGAAGTGAACTACTTTCAAAATGTACTTACTTTGTGCTGTAACTCATATTATATAGTTACTCACAAGAAACTGGTGTTTCATGTTTCATTAGCTGTACCACCTTTGTATGAAAAATAGAAGCAAGTACAAATACAACTGTGTAAGAAACTGGTTCTTTTGTGTTTCATTTGCAGTAGAGAGGCAGTGTATAAGGTGTAAAACAAGAGCTTAGAAGTGGTTTAAGTAAATAACTTAAATAAATCATTTAAGTAATGTATCAGCATTGCTCATTAGAGGAACGCATCTAAGAAAAACATGTGGTTGTTGGGAGGTATGGTGAAAAATTAATCAATGACAATTGGATTGAGCCAGTACTACTCACTGCACATTGTAAATGGCTTCTGTGAAAATCAGTACATCTAAAAACAGAATACATGGAGCAAGCTGGAAAGATGACTTAAGTCCTTTGTGTATTACATAGTCTTGAGTCTTACATAATTAGAATGGATAATGTTTAAGTTTACTGAAGAAGCAAATGAGGGATAGGCATTTCCAGCTTCAGACAGATTGTTCCTTTTTTACAGAAGGAGATTGTACAAGGAAAAGTTGGTTCACAGCTTAACAGATACCACTGTTGTAAAACTGTCATTTTGAAATGATGACTTTATGCATCTCTCGCACATCAGTCAAGATTACAGGTAAACTTTTTATCAAACATTGATTATTCTGTTCCAGAATAGTATTTGTGACTGAAGAGATGCATGAAGGATATAGCCCATTACTGTTTTGGGCAAAAAGACAAGCACATGCCTAGAGCCTTCATTGATGATATGCCTGAAGAAATGTAGGTGTGTGTCACTCTGGAGGAAAAAGCCCAAGAACAAGTTATTTGCTAGATTTAGTCAAAAAATCTCAAACAGATTCACTGCCCTGGAGACTCTGAAGAAAAATGTGCAGATAACCCAAGGAATTCATACACACTCTAGCAATACAGGCAGTAGGTTCAAAGGTAATTCTAATATTAATCAGAGTGTTAAAAAGCCAAGAAGATTCTTCTGTTAGGGAATAGTCATTGGAGGGGAATGCTTGAACAAATACAGAATTCTATAGCTAGGTAATAAATGGGAACTAATATTTTTAAGCCAAGTGGAGGACTCAATGATGTCAATAGTGATATAAGCTTCTTGGTAAAGACATCATATGGCGATGGGAACAGCTTGGACCACTGTGCAATTGAGGGTTGACATCAGACACATTTTCTGGGAATGCTAATGACACAAATGTGATGATAGTGTCATCTTTGAATGATATGACAAACACTGGATGAAGTTTTCTATTGAACATGTAAATGCAGAGCTTCAGGAGTCACTCAATAGAGAGAGACAACCACACTTGGGTGTGTTTAATGTGTTGATCCTTATACAGTAACATCACACACTCATAGCCTACTGCTGAATGTTTGTAGTAAGACCACAACAAATTTACAGAAACATTCAGTGAAACAGATTACTGTCTGCCCAGTCACTGTTATTTCAAAGATATTCACTAGGACCTTGTTTAGGGTAAATACTTCCAAAAGACAGAGATCCCTAATAACTATGGATATAATTACAATTGGCAATGGAGAAACAAAAATGTCAGCTTGGATAATAAGAAAGGTAACAGTCGTAACGACTTTGGAAATTTCCATCAAAATATAAAAAGCTAGTTAAATAAGAAAGATGGGCTTCTTTTGTCAGTAGAGGCCACAGAAAAACCTAAAGTTATTTCTGCAGATGGCAAACATCTCTTGGAAGCCACAGATATTGAGTAAATGCTCCTAAATGGATAAAGCTAGCACCACATGATAGCCATAACAACAGGATAGGGAGAGTGGCACTGTACATAAAAAGTAGGACAAAGGGTAAGGTCATAGACTTCAGTGGGTACTCCATTGATAGTTCTTTGATTGCTGCACATCATTAAAGGACTGGTAAATACACAAGATAGCAGTTCTGACAGTATACATGCATTCAACAGGAAATTTTATAAACCTCATTAAGGCTCTTAATAACATGTAAAATAAATAACTAAGAACAGACTGTATGTGGAGATTTCAGTACTGATTTCATTACTAAAAGTTATTGTTGAGGCCATCCACAGTTACTGATGTCCATCATTGATTAATTCCCCACAGTAGCATTGAAAGGCAATCTATTCGACCTACTTAGACAGGCATTCCACATTCTGCCACTAGATATCATTTTTGACAAATCATCATAAAAATCATTAGGTAAGTAAACACGAGAAAATCTTTTGGTTATGATGGTATTTCAATCAAAGTACCTAAATCTTGTGCTACTAGGTAGTTCCTCCTTTTAATGCCTTTGTATACAGTTGATGAGTCAAAGTGTATCTCCTGAAATAATGAAGTGTGCAGTTGTAACACCCTTTTACAGAAGTTGTGATAAGCAAATGACCTGTAATTGTAGACTCATCTTTCTCTATACATTATTCTCAAAAAGGTTTGAGGAGGTAACATACAATAAAATTTTGTATCGCATTTATGGGAATAACATTTTAACGGAAGCTGAAGTTGACTTCAGTAAAGATTTTTTAATGATTACAGGACATGGTTCTTTTAGAACTGAAAGAAAAATTACCCTATTGACATCTACTGTTATTTTTCCAAGGTCTTCAGTTGTGTGGATTATTCCCATTGAATGGATGGAAACTTATCTTAGCAGCAGAAAACAGAGGGTCACATTAGCAAATGTTGTGACAGGAAGAAGTGCAAATCGTATATGGGGAAACATTAAATTAGATATTCCACAAGTTTCAATGCTTGGCTTACTCCTGTTCTTGAGCTATATAAATGATTTATCTGGGACTTTGGAGGTTGCTTAAAAAGAAAACTGCAATGTTTGCTGTGACATGTAAATTCATAAACAGTTCCATTATTCTCCTAGCAATGTCTAGTATGGATGTGTTGGGGCTCTTTATGAATTTAAGTCTATCAGAGAATCAGCAGAATATTTTTACTAAACACGTGCACGTAAAAGTTAACTGCTTGCACGTGCATGTGTTTAGTAAAAATATTCTGCTGATTCTATGATAGACATAAATTCATGGTATTAACTGAGTTTTTACATCTGAGCTCCAGTCAGTGCCTTTGGTTCTGTTCTCACCAGATTGCAGAACAGTGATTAGTTTGTAATTACAAGCTCTAAAAATGTAATAACCATACTGCAATTTTTACTCACACACACACAGTAAGCCAGCAACTGTTCTTAAATAATTTGCAGTCTAAAATTTTGGCAGATTTAGCTTATTTATTCCAAATTTCACTAACTATTTCCTATTTTTACATTGTTTTTATAGATATTTCTTTCAATTGTTATTGTGTGAAAGTAGTTATGCAATAACAATTTGGTTATAACTGTACCTGCACTTTTCTGCATATGCATTATTCTTCAGAATAGGGAACTTTCCCAAACAGCAGGCAATATTAGGTACATATGTCATTTAAAAATCTTAATTAATCAGAAGTATAGATCTCTTATAGTATCAGTATAGAAATAAGTCAACCAAAAACCTGAACTCTGACTATTTTGTAATTAACAATCTTTTTAATTGTGTTGGCTTACAGTACTGCCCTATGGCATAATCCTTGGGTACAATGCAGCTAAGTCAAAAAAAGATTTAATTTACAGAAGTCTAAAGTAAGAATTATTTGTGAAGTTGTTAGTTAGTTACATGTTCCATTAACCAAAATCATGGTAACCATTATGATTGGAACATGTCAAGTCATAAGAAATGCACACATGGTTTTTTCTTTTTTAAAGCTTAAAATTTTTATTACCTACCCTATTCCCTTAAATGGCACAAAATTCATATATTTTACCTACAGATTTATTTATTCCTATTGAAGAATTCATCTATGGTATAGAAGGAGTTGTCAAGGACACATGATTTCAGTTTATTTTGAATCTATTACTACTGTCTGTCAGATATTTTATTTCTTATGGTAATTTATCAAAAAGTTTTACATCAGAAAATTTTACCCCCTTTTGGAGCCAAAGATAGGTTAAGTAGAGGATAGTGTAAGCCTTTCTTTCATCTGGTATTGTAATCATGAATGTCACTTTTGTTTTTAAACTGGTCCATGTTGTTGAGGACAAATTTCTTTACTGAGTAAATGTACTGTGTACTGTCGTAAGAATTCCTAATCTTTTAAACAAATGCCTACAAGATGTGGGACTATGAGCCCCACACATTATTCTAACCACTTTATTTTGAGCAGTGAATACTTTTCGCTTAAGAGTTGAGTTACTGCAAAATATTATTCCATATTACATCAGAGAGTGAAAGTATGCAAAGTATGTTAGCTTGGTAATTTCTATATCCTCAAAATTACCAATTATTCTGATTGCAAAAGCTGCTGAACCTAGTCACTTTAGGAGATTCAAAATATGAAATTTCCATTTAAGATTCTCATCTATACATACACCCTAAAACCTAGTATGCTCTACCTAGGCTACTGACTTCTGTTGATGTTTTATATTTATTGAAGGAACTGTAATCCTATCGCTAGAAAATTAGTGATGCATTACAGACGTGACTCAGAACATCTACTGTAACTGCTCCACATTGTTTTAATATCTTGTTATAGATGTCTTGCATTTGTAATCTTACCCTACCACACATCACCATTAAATTTATCTTATTGTCTTCATTAATTTCAAAAGCTTTGAGAGGCATAAGATATACAAAAGAAAAACTTTTTACTTATCTTCATTTTCTCTTGTTGTTGGCTCCAAGACTTAAGTCTAGAGGTACATTCTTGTGGCTGAAATTTTTATTTAAAGTTGTGGATTCCTGATGACTAAATAACTGATGAATGTTTTTTTTGTATATTTCTTGAATTTTGTTCTTTGTTACATTATTAAATATCACACTGACTTCACAATCACCATTTTCATAAAGTCATCAGATACATCGCTGTAGACAAAATTAAAAAATACATGCATTTCCATCAAGGGCATGCCCACTAGTAATAGATTCCGTGGTGATAACAGTATTCCATAGAGTTTTACATAGAAACAGAGTTTACATACATTCTTCACAAAAGAAGAATCTTTATTAAGCCACATCATTATTTTATAAATGAATGCAGAAATATATTTAATAATTAGTGTTAGACTGTGCAATGAATAAGATGAATTTTAAGTATGCCAAAATTTCTAATTCCAAATATTTCTAAAACAAGAATAATTCTAAACATTAGTACACATAGAGTGTAACAAATTAATTTCTTTTTATACATTTTAGCCTGAAATATAATGCATCATATACAAAATCAAATGATATTCTTTCAGTGGAACAGACAAGAATGTTCACCTAAACAAGAATCGACGGTATAAATGGTATTGGTTATTTCTATATAAAAAAAAGGGTACTGGTGAGGAGGGTTTCCCATTTTAATATCCTGATCACAAAATTTGGAAACAGGGTGTTTACAATATTTTGTGTCAGACTATAAGGTTTGCCAAACAGTGAATGAAAGGATGCCCAGGATTGCATATGGATGTATAGAAGTATCTGATACATACCATATTAAAGAAAATATAAGAAAAATATCTACTATACAAATCATAATCTACACATATATCAGGATATGGCATTCACATTTTCAGATCTGTGGAACATACTGTCAAAAGAAAATACTACAAAATCAAAACTACAACATTACACCCCTAAACTATAGAAATAATTACAGACACATGGTTAATTACTAGAATTATAAATTTTAAGTTTAATCCATACAATAAAACCTTCAAAATATCACAACATCAGGTACAAACTAGAAGAACATACTAAACCACGAGTAGGAATCAATCAGCCACATAAACCAGAGTATTCGAGGATATGTTGAATCATGAAAGAACAAAATAATGGAAAAATTTTAGGGCCTAAGTTTATCATGTACGGATCAACCCCTGAACCCAAACCACACCAAGAGCTGCAAAAAAGTTTCGATACAAAAAATGAATAAAGTTCATAATCATATTATAAGGTAATACACACAGATATGCTCACATACTATTCCTAACATTTGCAGTACATATTATGAACATTGTCCACTTCAAACTGCAAAAAGCACTAATTTATTCCCATGACAAATATGTATGAAATTCTAAAGCACAAATCTATTACAGAACACAACTATATTGTGTATCATAGATTTTAATTCAGTCAACAGATAAGACAAAGCTTTATAAATCAATTCATCTTACATACTAAATTCCTCCCCCCATGAACCATGGACCTTGCTGTTGGTGGGGAGGCTTACGTGCCTCAGCGATTCAGAAAGCCGGACCGTAGGTGCAACCACAACGGAGGGGTATCTGTTGAGAGGCCAGACAAACGTGTAGTTCCTGAAGAGGGGCAGCAGCCTTTTCAGTAGTTGCAGGGGCAACAGTCTGGATTATTGACTTATCTGGCCTTGTAACAATAACAAAAACGGCTTTGCTGTGCTGGTACTGCGAACGGGGTAAACTACAGTCGTAATTTTTCCCGAAGGCATGACGCTTTACTGTATGATTAAATGATGATGGCGTCCTCTTGGGTAAAATATTCTGGAGGTAAAATAGTCCCCCATTCGGATCTCCAGGCGGGGACTACTCAAAAGGATGTCGTTATCAGGAGAAATAAAACTGGTGTTCTGTGGATCGGAGTGTGGAATGTCACATCCCTTAATTGGGCATGTAGGTTAGAAAATTTGAAAAGGGAAATGGATAGGGCAAAGTTAGATATAATGGGAATTAGTGAAGTTTGGTGGCAGGAGGAACAAGACTTCTGGTCAGGTGACTACAGGGTTATAAACACAAAATCAAATAGGGGTAATGCAGGAGTAGGTTTAATAATGAATAGGAAAATAGGAATGCGGGTAAGCTACTACAAACAGCATAGTGAACGCATTATTGTGGGCAAGATCGATACGAAGCCCACACCTACTACAGTAGTAGAAGTTTATATGCCAACTAGCTCTGCAGATGATGAAGAAATTGAAGAAATGTATGATGAAATAAATAAAAGAAATTATTCAGATAGTGAAGGGCGATGAAAATTTAATAGTCATGGGTGACTGGAATTCGGTAGTAGAAAAACGGAGAGAAGAAAATGTAGTAGGCGAATAAGGATTGGGGCAAAGAAATGAAAGAGGAAGCCGCCTGGTAGAATTTTGCACAGAGCACAACTTAATCGTAGCTAACACTTGGTTCAAGAATCATAAAAGAAGGCTGTATACATGGAAGAAGCCTGGAGATACTGACAGGTTTCAGATAGATTATATAATGGTAAGACAGAGATTTAGGAACCAGGTTTTAAATTGTAAGACATTTCCAGGGGCAGATGTGGCCTCTGACCACAATCTATTGGTTATGACCTGTAGATTAAAAGTGAAGAAACTGCAAAAAGGTGAGAATTTAAGCAGATGGGACTTGGATAAACTAAAAGAAGCAGAGGTTGTACAAAGTTTCAGGAAGAGCATAAGGAAGCAATTGACAGGAATGGGGGAAAGAAATACAATAGAAGAAGAATGGGTAGCTTTGAGGGATGAAGTAGCGAAGGCAGCAGAGGATCAAGTAGGTAAAAAGACGAGGGCTAGTAGAAATCCTTGGGTTGTTGTTGTTGTTGTTGTTGTGGTCTTCAGTCCTGACACTGGTTTGATGAAGCTCTCCTTGCTACTCTATCCTGTGCAAGTTTCTTCATCTCCCAGTACCTACTGCAACCTACATCCTTCTGAATCTGCTTACTGTATTCATCTCCTGGTCTCCCTCTACGTTTTTTACCCTCCACGCTGCCCTCCAATACTAAACTGGTGATCCCTTGATGCCTCAGAACATGTCCTACCAACCGATCCCTTCTTCTGGTCAAGTTGTGCCACAAACTTCTCTTCTCTCCAATCCTATTCAATACTTCCTCATTAGTTATGTGATCTACCCATTTAATCTTCAGCATTCTTCTGTAGCACCACATTTAGAAAGCTTCTATTCTCTTCTTGTCCAAACTAGTTATTGTCCATGTTTCACTTCCATACATGGCTACACTCCATACAAATACTTTCAGAAATGACTTCCTGACACTTAAATCTATATTTGATGTTAACAAATTTCTCTTCTTCAGAAACACTTTCCTTGCCATTGCCAGTCTACATTTTATATCCTCTCTACTTTGACCATCATCAGTTATTTTGCTCCCCAAATAGCAAAACTCCTTTACTACTTTAAGTGTCTCATTTCCTAATCTAATTACCTCAGCATCACACGATTTAATTTGACTACATTCCATTATCCTCGTTTTGCTTTTGTTGATGTTCATCATATATCCTCCTTTCAAGACACTGTCCATTCCGTTCAACTGCTCTTCCAAGTCCTTTGCTGTCTCTGACAGAATTACGATGTCATCGGTGAACCTCAAAGTTTTTATTTCTTCTCCATGAATTTTAATACCTACTCCAAACTTTTCTTTTGTTTCCTTTACTGCCTGCTCAATATACAGATTGAATAGCATCGGGGAGAGGCTACAACCCTGTCTCACTCCCTTCCCAACCACTGCTTCCCTTTCATGCCCCTCGACTCTTATGACTGCCATCTGGTTTCTGTACAAATTGTAAATAGCCTTTCGCTCCCTGTATTTTACCCCTGCCACCTTCAGAATTTGAAAGAGAGTATTCCAGTCAACATTGTCAAAAGCTTTCTCTAAGTCTACAACTGCTAGAAACGTAGGTTTGCCTTTCCTTAATCTTTCTTCTAAGATAAGTCGTAGAGTCAGTATTGCCTCACGTGTTCCAACATTTCTATGGAATCCAAACTGATCTTCCCCGAGGTCGGCTTCTACTAGTTTTTCGATTTGTCTGTAAAGAATTCGTGTTAGTATTTTGCAGCTGTGACTTATTAAACTGATAGTTCGGTAATTTTCACATCTGTCAACACCTGCTTTCTTTGGGATTGGAATTATTATATTCTTCTTGAAGTCTGAGGGTATTTCGCCTGTCTCATACATCTTGCTCACCAGATGGTAGAGTTTTGTAAGGACCGGCTCTCCCGAGGCCGTCAGTAGTTCCAATGGAATGTTGTCTACTCCGGGGGCCTTGTTGACTCAGGTCTTTCAGTGTTCTGTCAAACTCTTCACGCAGTATCGTATCTCCTATTTCATCTTCATCTACATCCTGTTCCAATTTCATAATATGGTGAAAAACTCACTAAGAATGTTGTAAGGTGTTCATAATATCCTCAAAGTCACCGACATAATCTATCCAACTGATGTGATATTTTCTACAGCCTGTTCTAAACAGTCTTCTAATCTGTCTCATATATCTTTCTGTAGGTTTACTTGAAGGATGGTATGCCAATGTTAGAATATGCCTTATTTTTGTGTGATCAACAAAATATTTCCAAACTTGTGATGTAAACTGAGGATCATTATCAGATAAAGTTGTTTTCTGAATACCTACCCAATGAAAATATGCGTTTTCAAACTTAGAGATGATTTGCTTACTGGTAGCTTTCTTAAAAGGAAACAGCTTCACAAACTCCAAAAATACATCAACCACCACAAAAGCATAACAAAATCCGTTCTTAGACCTAGGTGAAGGTTCATAAACCTCCACAGACACTAGATCAAGGTTACTATTAGGCCGTATGTTTTACATTTGGTATCTCCTTGTTTGGTGACTTACCATCACCTTTAGACATACATCACAGCTGGCAATCTTCTTCTTGACTCTCCTACCTGTGTTATAAAAATAGGTGTTTTCCTGAATCTTTTGTGAGCATTTGGTTGATAAACAATGACCAAAACTCTCATGTGAATAAGTAACTAAAGAATCAATACACTGTTTTGGCTAACATAGTTTGCAATCCTCTGAGTCAGTCTTATATCTCCTAAATAAAATACCCTTGTGTACCTTATAATACTGTTCTGTCTTTTCTCCTCCATTCTTACCCAACACGCTCTTAACCAATTTCCAATTTTTATCATGATTTTGATACCTACAGATGTCTTTTCAAATTTTCAAGATCTCTTTTTTCTCTTTCACACTACTCAAGTACATAATTTTAAATTCTTTTTCACTTCCTAAAGATAGCCTAGACAAAGCATTAGCAACTACATTATCTGTGCCCTTAATGTACTGGGTTTCAAAACTGAATAAATTTTTAATGTTGTTTTTCAGGTGATTAAATGGTTATCTGAAAGTGGACTCTCCCTTAATTTTGAGAAAACAGATTGTATTCAGCTCTGAACAACACATAGGTTCATACCAACAATTGATGTATCACATGAACAGGAGTCAATAATAGGGTAGAATGCTCTAAATTTTTCAGTGTACTCATTGATGAAAACTTGAGCTTCTCAAAGCTACTTTTGCTCTTCATAGAATTGCTGCCTTGGAAAAAAACAAATCAATATCCTGACATATTCTACACATTCCCAGTCAATAATATCTTGTGAAATAATTTTCCAGGGTACTTCATCACTTAGAAAAAGAGCATCGATTGCACAGAAGAAACGAGTAAGAATAATATGTGTAGTTTATCTGCAGTCATCATGTAGGTAACGCTTCGAGGCATATTGACTGCAGCAGCACATTACATGTATTTGGTAGTGAAATTTTTCATAAAGAATCCATCACAATTTATGAAGAATGCGATGTCCGCATCCACAACACTAGAGGAAAAATGACCTTTGTTACCTATTGTTAAAGCTGTTAGTGGCTCAGAAAGTAGTTCGGTATGTGGTGGCAAAAATTTTTGATTGTGTACCCAATAACATAAAATGTCTGACAGGTAGCAAAGCACATTTTAAATCTAAGCCCATAATCACTGTCCCCAGACAACTCCTCCTATTCAGGGGGTGAATTTCTATTTAACTGGTACCCTTTTCCCTTTTTTAAGTAGATTTTTAGTATAGTTGCATGATTAGGACTTAATAAATAATGTGTTCATTAATTTTTTACAGACAACATATAGACATATACTGTAAACTGATTCATTCCTCATCACTGTGATATATGGATCATTCAGATGATTTCACTATGTAACTACTGTTACCAGGGAGGAGGCGCATTGTCTGTATTAAATAGACATTAACATATTTTCATGAGATAGTCTGTCCAACTCTAGTTTGAGGCCATTTTTAAGAGTCAAGGGAACCAGACGGGCTTTGAAAAAAATGTGGAGTCTTCATTCCTTTAAGAATTACATGAATACTAAAATCAATTCTCTTCCCTAGTCCAGGTGAGAAAATTTGGGCATTTTTATCACAGAGATTAATTAAAATTAAAAGAAAATTATACATAAAACATCAGACAGTTAAATCATGATGACCAGTTTTGGTTCCGTACAACAACCCTCTTCACATTTATAAGAAAGCAGAAAAAGACATCACCACAGAAAAATTCTTACCATAATAATATTTAGTTTAAAAATGTTACAGCCTACACAGTGTATGGAGGGAGAGCCTACACCTTTAGTAAAATGAACATACAACACAATTTGATAAAATTGTCTTGAGCTACCAGCCATGACAAATGATTTAAAGTGAATGAGCTTTCGACAGGGTACTCCTCGACCATTATCAAGTGGTGACGTCTTTTTTTTGCTGCTATCACCCTTACGTAGCTGCCCTTCCTTACATGGCGTCACTGGTGCTGGAGCAAGCAGCTATGAAATCACAGACGTCAGTGCGGCTATATAAGGATAGTAACAGCAATCAAAAGACAGTCACCATTTGACAATAACCAGGGAGTACTCCAGCAAAAGCTTAAGGATTTTAAACCATTTGATGCAGCTGGAAGCTCAAGTGAATTTTATCACTGCATATCAAAACCATGCACTCTTATAATATATCTCAATTGACTTTATAGCACTCTATGAAAAACAATTTACATCTTTCAAAGTAATGTACTTATAACTCCACAGTAACAAACAACAACTATCTTAGCAACAAAAATGTTGCACATTAATCTAGATAATAATGAAATTTTAAAATAACAGGAGGAAACACAATTATATGACTCATAACCTATCCTTTACAACAACATACCATGTATAAAAAATATATCCTATGTATCTGTCAAATGACATGAAAGCATTAAAATTTTAGTGTAATGTATAAAATATAAATGCATACCATAATCCTGAGAGACACAGATAAAAAAAGAGCAGGGTTAGTTGCATAAGTAAAGTTGCATTAATCATAAGCATTAGTAAAACAGTTAATACAATGAGAAAGATTTGTGCAATGGCAGAAAGAGTTACAAAATGTTCCACACCTGTAAAATGGTATGTAGTAATAGTGATAGTTGAAGCTATGTTAACAACAGTAACCAAAAAAAGGAGAAAACAATGCACTGGTTGAGATGGGAGCAATCCATAATAACATACAAAATAGCCATATGTACTTGTTACTGACAGAAATCACACAAAATCAGCGCTACCAGATTGGCAAGTCATACACACTTTAACTGTATTATGCAAGGAATTGCATACTTGATTTATAAGAATAAAGTTAATTTCAATAGGAAAAAATAAAAATTAATTTTTTTCTTATTAATCACTCATTATCCTGCAATGTGTAACTGCAGAACATGCATTAAAATTCTTTATTCATTCATCTCAATCTATGTAAATGTGTGTACTCGTATGCCATTTGTTGATTACTGTTATCAGGCCAGTGTGATTACTTGAGTAGTTCAGTCATTCTTAAAATGGAAACGTCTTGCCAGTCTGGCTGGTCTGGTTTTATTTAATTTCTGTAAACAATAAGTACATATAATGTAACGATGACTATTTTATATGTTGCGATGGATTACTCTTGTGTCATTTACGGTATGGTTTTCTCTCTACTTTTATTAATGGTGTTAACATATGTTTATATTTTAATATTGTTGTGTATTGTTTTACAAGTGTGGAACAGTCTGTAATTCTTGTTTCCATTGCATTATGCTTTCCAATTGTATTACCTGTTTTACAATTGTGTATAATGGATGAGTGATGCAGTTTCACCTATGCAACTGTCTCACCTATTTCTTAACTGTGTCACAAAATTGTAATATGTGTCCATATTTTTGGCGTTACACTAGAATTTTAATGCATTCACGTCATTTGGCAGTTACATAGGATATGTCTTTTATAAAGATAAAAGATAGATTCCCACTCTTAATTATATTTCCTTCTGTTATTTTGAAATTTCAAGATTATTTGGGTTCATGTACAATATTTTTGTTGGTAAGATAATTGCTGTTTATTTCTGCAGGGTAATGACCTGGCTCACCTTCATGAAGATTTTAATATTAAAATTGTGTTAGTGTAGTTGTTTTTTAGTACAAATGCTTTTTTTGCATGATGTTCACTCGTGATACTGCACAGTGCATATTCATCTGCATTTACAATTTGAGCCATATGTTACTTTGAAAGAAGTAAATTGTTATTCATAAAATGCTATAAAGATAGTTTTGATGTCTATTAATTTTACTAATGGAGTAGGCTCTCCGTGTATGTATTGCGTCAGCTTAACATTTTTAGACTTGTGGTCGTTATCGACTGCAAGAGTCAACTGCCTCATCTTTGAGAATGAACTTCTTTTAAAGCTGTTGATCTCAGTGTGTTCCGAACTCTGTATTCAAGCAGATGTGTTTGTTCCGACATGATCAAACTAAAGTTAATTCATTATAAACGAGCAAATACTTAATGTTCGGTTCAATATTACCACACATAACATCTCGATCCCCACGCTGGTGACCCCAATGCTCATGAACGATGCTAATTACACCCGAAATGTGTACTGGAACATCGCCATAGACAAACAATGCAGCAACCCTTTGTCGGATTTCTATGTCCATCAACTTCGCATCTGGATGCAGCATACAGGAAGTGTAATTAGTGTGTAAATTCCCGACTCTTGTGTGAATTGTGCTTTTTGGTAACTTTCGTCACTTTCTCACACATCGACAATGTGACCGAGGCACACACATCATCCATCGAAACCCGCTCAATGCATCGATAATTTCACTTCCTTACAGTGCAGTGCTCCTTCGCTGATTAATTTGGACAATTTTGACTTGCTTTTGTGCAATGAGTTAACATTGTGCAGTGCTTCGACATCAGACAATCATGCCAGACAATTGACTGCAACAAACAGGGACTATGTTGCAAGTCCCAGTTCGCACGAACACCAAACTACGGCTAAATTGCAGGCCTGGTCGAATTCACAGAAACAGTTTCATCAAGTACATCCTACCGATCAACAACAATGCACCAATTACACTGACGACAATGCCAGCTGTTTCTCAGTGCAACACTGGATGTGCCACACCTCCCTCTACACAGCACCTGAGCCGCACCGACTTTGCTTGACTTAGACATCAAGGCCGCCACCTGCTGGCTCACCTTGACCCAGTAAAACAAACAGCTACATGACATATAATCCTGCCATGGTTACCGCACCTACATCTTGTCAACAACTCGCTGAGACTATGCACGCTTACCGCCCAGCTGTTCACTACTGGATCACGCCCGCAACTTGTTCACCCACCCCAGAAGATGATTTCAGCCGTATCAGTGCTACATACAGCAGTGAACATGCTCTGACTCCGCTGCCACTGAGTACTGAGTTTCACATTCGTGATCGCGCACAAGATCTCTTGTACTCGAACTGTTACGTCAATACTGTGCCGCCGACCTTGTCTTATGCACCAGGTTACCTTTGATAGAGACAGATTCTGATTTTTCTGATTTTGACTCCATCTTATTCAGTGATACACAGCAGACTGTTTCATGACATACATTTTCGCCTGAACAACTGCAACAGCTACGTGAGCAAATTGTGACATACAACTTGTTAGTATAAGATCAGTTACACATGCTGCAGCCGACACCGACCAAGCACGACATGCAATGAGATGCTCCTGTCATTGTTCTGCCTCTGACTGCTGGCAATCCTTTGCCATTGCTATCAGCTACAACTAAAACCCTGACAATCACGCTACATGGATCTATGTCCAAGATGTCACACCTGCCATCATCATGCCGCCTCAAGTGGAAATTCTATGTTACTGATGTGATGCAAGCAACTTATTTACACTGCTGCCACTTTTCCTTGGTAGTTCCAGACACTTCATTTCTCTGCTATGGCACAACCAGCTGCATTCCAGTGCCGCTTCCTTTGCTGCCCTCTTCACTACCTCCGCAATGTACGACCAACACATCTGCCGTTTCTGCTTCGAGAGCGAGCATCTTTCCGCTCCGACACATGACTGTGCAGCAGTTTCACGCGAGCAGCTTGCAGCCTTATGACTCAACCACAGTGCCAACAGCAACAGCACACACGCAGCTCCAGTTCCATCAAACTGTGTTGCCTCTCTGCCACAGACCAGTAGTTCATCCGCCGATTCGACGTCTTCATGTTCACATTACGTCTCATCACCTTCCTGCTCCGACCATGGTTTCGCCGACCATGTCCGCCTTCCACCACCGCTCGCCGTCACCATGCCTCATGCACAGGGCTCATGACCACACCCCCCAATCTTCGTTCACGGCTGTTTCGCACATCAAAACACCAACACTGTCAACTCCGCTTGGAGCATCCTGCCATCTACCGCTGTAACACACTCACCATCCATGGACTGTGAGGTGACACTTCTGTCTACACCGAAGTCATCCGCCACCAAGGTCGGTCATGTGCAGCTTGCTGTTTTCTCCCCTGCTGCAACATCAAGTGCCTCTATAACTCCGTCATTACTGCGAGTGTTGCTGATCCGGCATCTCTTACGCAACCTGTTAAGCCACAGGGTGCTTGCTCCGACACGTTGCACTTACCGTGGCACTCGCTGGCAAATGCTTTAGCAATACATCACATCGCATCTTTGATGCACTCCGTGCCTTTGATCAGATCAAAACCCTGCTGTGCCATATGGCCTCAGCATGATGATGTTCTCCCCACCGACACACCGCCGCTTTTTGCTTCCACCGTGCCATCAGCAGCATGGCACGGTCAACCTGTGGACACCTTCTATACCTCCTTCTCTCCGCTGGTTGTGCCTACCAAGACATCGAGAAATGGTCCGATTGCGCCTCACATTAGCGCCTGCTACGACACGATCGGTCACGCGCACCTGTGCCATCAGCCGGCCAGGTGCACACACGCCTCTCATCATTCTTACTGTGCTTCACACTACCAGTGGGGGCTCTGTGGTGGTTATCGACTACAAGAGTCGACTGCCTCATCTTTGAGAACTTTGAAAACTGTTGATCTCAGTATGTTCCGAACTCTGTATTCGAGCGGATGTGTTTGTTCCGACGTGATCAAAATAAAGTTAATTCATTATAAACGAGTGAATACTTAATGTTGGGTTCAATATTACTGCACGTAACATCTTAATCCCCACAGACTATATATTAGAATTTTAAGAATTTCTCTAAAGCAATTTCTTTTTTTGACTGTTTACAGATATGAATGTAGCTATACAGAACCAAAAATAGTTATCATATTTTAGTTGTCTAATATAAAATGTGGTCTAGACACTAAAGGATTTTTGTACAACTTTTTTTTTGTATTTTAATGAATTACTGTAAGACTACTGTCTCTGATAATATCAGGTTTCACAAATTAGCATAGAATCTTTTGAAAGAAACCTTGTATTACTACAGGTATTAAAGTGTCTTCAGAAAGAAAAAGAAAACTGTTTGAGACAGCAAGAACTAGTAAAGATCCAGAAGTAGTTTTACACTATAAAGAATATTGTAACATACTGAGAAAAGTTGTAAGGAAATCAAGAAATATGTACGTTAGAAAAGAAATTAACAACTCCAGCCATAAAACTAAATCAATATGAAATGTTTTTAGAAGGGAGACAGGAAAAGTAACCACTGGGGTAAGTAGTATTACTGTTAAAGTGAATGAGACCATCTTCACCAACAGTACACAGGTAGCCAATGTATTTAACCATCACTTCTTAAGTGTAAGAGAAAAAATTGGTGAGAATAGTTCAAAAGAAAAAGGCAGGCAGTACATGGAAGAGGAAGTTTTGAAAAATTTTAGTCAGATTAAGTTTCATCTAACAACCTCTTGCGAAATAAGGAAAATTATTTAATCTTTGAAAAATAAATGCTCTGTTGGAGTAGATGATATCTCTACCAATTTATTAAAACAATGTGGAGCAGTTACAGCTGATGTTTTGAGTCACATATGTAATGCATCACTGACTCAGGGTATTTATCCAGACAGGTTAAAATCTGCCATTGTCAGGCCTCTCTACAAAAATGGGGAAGCACAGATGTCAGAAATTACTGGCCAGTATCCTTGCTTACAGCATTTTCAAAAATCTTTGAGAAAGTAATGTACTCAAGAGTGCTTAGCTATCTCAACAGTAATGGGATACTTAATAAATCACAGTTTGGATATCAGAAATACTGTTCCACTGAGACAGTAATATACAATTTCACTGTCCACATAATAGAGTCTTTAAATAATAAAATGTCACCAGTAGGAATATTCTGTGACTTATCCAAAGCATTTGATTGTGTGAACCATGACATTATGTTAGAGAAATTACAATCTATGGTATAAATCGAACAGCATATGAGTGGTTTAAGTCATATCTACAGAACATGAAGCAATAAGTCTCTTTATATGCTTCAAGTGACTCAAAGGAATTTGCCACTTCATCTAACTGGGGTGAAATTACATTAAGTGTTCCACAAGGTCCGATCATGGGTCCCCTCCTGTTTTTGATATATGTGAATGACCTCCCTTCTTATGTGAAACAAAATGCTGAACTGACAATGTTTGCTGATGATACAAGTATAATTATTAATCCAGTAAAAGAAAGTCTGATAGAAAATGATAGAAATAAGGTCTTTGGAAAAGTTATTAATTAGTTTTCTGCAAATGGGCTTGCTCTGAACTTTGAAAAAACACAGTACATCCAATTTTCGGCTGCAAAAAGTATAATTCTTTCAATAAACATAACACATCAAAAGAAGTCAATAGCCAGGTTAGAGCATACTAAGTTTTTGGGTGTACATATAGATGAGAATCTTAATTGAAAAAGTCATATTTTGGATCTCCTAAAGCGACAAGGTTCAGCAACTTTGCAATCAGAATAATTGCCAATTTTGAAGATGTAGAAATTAGTAAGCTAACATACTTTGCATATTTCCACTCTCTGATGTCATACGGAATAATATTCTTGGGCAACTCAACACTTAGGCAAAAGGTACTCACTGCTCAAAAGAAAGTAGTTAGAATAATGTGTGGGGTTCATAGTCGCAAATCTTGCAGGCATCTGTTTAAAAGGTTAGGAATTCTTACAACTGCTTCACAGTGCATTTACTCGGTAATGAAATTATTTCTCAACAACATGGACCAGTTTAAAATCAACAGTGACATTCATGATTACAATACCATAAAAAAGAAAGACCTACACTATCCTTTACTTAACTTGTCTTTGGCACAGAAAGGGGTAAAATATGCTGCTATAAAACTTTTTGATAAAATGGCAGATGAAATAAAATGCCTGACAGAAAGTAGTAACAGTTTCAAAAATAAATTGAAATCATACCTCCTTGCCAACTCCTTCTACACCATAGATGAATTCTTGAATATGAGTAAATAAATCTGGAGTTATAATACATGCATTTTGTGCCATTTAAGGAAATGGGATAGATAATAGAAATATTTAGATATAACACTATAATGTAAAAAAGAAAGGAAAAAACTTGTTTCCTGTGTGCCTTTCTTGTGCATTTGACATGTTCCACATCATAAAGTTTTTCCATGCTATTGATCAATAGAAAACGTAACTAACTAACTAGCTTAAGGTAGTACAAGACCCTTGATATTGCGCAGCATGTGCTATCTCATGAACTGTAAATTCAAAGGTCTTGAAAGAGTTTATCCCAAGAACATTGTCCACTTTGGGGTCAGATAGATAAGGGACTAATACTGGAAACTTTCCCCACAAAGGCACATGGTTGCATCCATAAGCCAAAAGATTTGTCTTGGCTGCCTGCAATGGTGGTGAACCTAAACTTTCGTAAGAAGATTGTTTAGCAATCATGCAGAAACACTGGTGTCCAAAAGGAACCTCAATGGGTGTTTGCTAGTGAATGTCTTCAAGTAAATTTTCTGGGTTGTGGCTTGAGAAGTCAGAAATTCCATAAACTGCTCATTAACTTCTGCAGCTTGGGATGTGTTTGCTGCAGAACCACTAAAACATACCTCTTTGCAAGTATCTCTTTTTGCTGCCCTGTGGGAAACTGCACATGAGTGGGACTTTATGCTGTGTATGTGGTGAAGGCAGCAATATTTACAGTGAGGCAATGTAATTATTCCTAGTGTTGCTAATCATCACTGGTGTAATTCTTAATGGGACTGCCCTAACTGGGGAGCAGATGAAGGCCTTGCCAAAGATGACATGAAGCCCATGTGGCTGGTGCCAAAGATCTGACTGCCACTTCATCTTCTTATGTTGTAAACACACTTCAGGTTGTGTGAGCAGTTTAATTGGCTTGAGCTATTCACCTTAGTTCTATCTTTCCTCAATATGTGATTTCTCACTTCCAAATGAGGTATGTGTCACATAATAACATCCTTGATAACAGAATTTGCCAAGCAAATATATGAAATTTAATTTGGATTTTCAGAGCATTTTAAATTACTTACCTGTATATAGGACATCTTCCAGGAGCTTTGATTGCATTACATTGAAGGAAGGGTATGATGAAAATATTTGTTGATATTGTTCAGCTGAATATTGTTAAGGAATTGATTATATAATTGGTTAATTTCAAACAGACTTCCTACAGAGTATCTTATCATGGCATTTATTTACACATCTCAATGAACAAAAAAAAAAAAATATACTAACCAGCTAACAAGAGACAGAAATATGGTAAAAAATTATTGATTTTGGAAAGAGAGGCTTTCACAACCAGAAAACAGATGGAAAAAGTTAAAAAAAATGAAACTTTTCATCAGTTGTGAGGATATTACACTCCAGTTGCTTACAATTCTTTCCTCTATTTTGCTAGAAACAGGGAGACTTTGGCTCTAAAATTTATGATTTTTTCCTTTTTTATGTCCATTTCATAAATTTATCCTCTTCTTCCTGCAGGCTATGTGACATGTTTCTGTACACCTTATGGTGGAGTCATGGAGGTTACTGTTAGTGTCTGATCAGATGGTGAATGCTCACTGATAACAAAACACAAGCTCTTTGATGCATAGATAACAATGGATGTGTGACAACCATAGATCACCATTGATGATAGAATGAGCAGTGCTCTATCTTCAAATTTGGTGAACTTTTGATCTTATTGTGAACTATGTTTTGTATCTGCTCAATATGTGTTGTTTGCTAGTTGCTATGCATAATAAAGACTTCGTAATCGTAACTGGAAGCTTGGCAGTGTTGATATAATACTGACAGATGTATTGTTGTTATTGATGCCCTATTGCTTTTTAACCATTTTCATTGACTCACTGATTTTTGTTTTGGCCTCTTTTACTCCATTATCCACCCTGTGAATGCATGAAATATATGAGACATTACTCTATATGAATAAATAAAATCATAAAGTTTTGTTACCACTTACAAAAAATGAAGTTGCATAATTAACTCTGAGCATGTTTTCATTCATTGTCTGCATTCAAGATGCACACTAAAATCCCTGCACCACAACAAGTCACTGCACGGACCTCCCATGCTTCAATGACCTCCGACCGACTGTGACTTCACCCCACCTACTGCAAGATGCATTATGACTGAGGGGTGCAATGCCATTAACACAGACTTACTTCCTGCATCACCCATGCTGCACACTGCGTTTCGTTACAACAACACTGCAACAACTGCCACCCCGCGATGCGACTAACAAAACAGTGTGCACAGTGGACACACCGACAAACACTGCCAGAAAACTGTGATATCCAACAGAATTATACTTCTCCTCAGTCTCCTGATGTCTCTATACATCACACAGATGACATCACAGAGATATCAGCCACACTGCAACACTTGTCACTCCACAGGCGTGACATCACCACCCGGCCAGCTACGGCGCATGCTGGACCACAGCTCCAATTGGAATATCACACCACACCATGCCAACAAGTACAGCAAACAGTGGCCGTACCTCAGCAGGTCACCACAGTCAGTCTGAGCAGTGCCATGCAATTACAGCACTTTGACAACTCAGTGGGACCAACACAAAATTACCACTACAGAAACCACCCACCATCTATCAAACTCCACCTGGCACCCATTCACACAGACTCACTAGAAGTGCAGTTTTCTCTATGCAAAATTATGATAAGGAGAGCAGGGATTGAGGACAACCAGAGCAAGCTGTTAATACTTTTCAATCATCTCAGTGAACAAGTGGATCTACTACTACTCTGACTGCACACAAGTATGAGCTGGTGAGGCCACTAATATTGCAACAATTATCATGCACACCGAAGCAACAACTGCACCTCGCCATAACTGAGATGACACTGGGCAATGACACACCATTGGCATTATGGCACAAACTGTGCTTGAAAATTGATAACAACCTACTACCAGATGGGCTTTATGGTCATTATTGTTACTCAAGCTCCCAGAGCAAATACAGACAGCATTTCTAGTACATGTGGACACACCATTGGAAATGCACTTACAACTGGCCGACAGGATGCTAGTCCTTGCACATCACTGGACACTAATCAGTGCTAGGACACCTATCTACTACTACCATGCCAGCGATGGATATGGTACACAACAGACAAGGATGACAGCAGTGGCAGACACAGCGCAAAAGACTCCTCCTCCTTGCAACTGAACCCCAGCTGCCTTGCAGGCCACAACTGCTGCAGTGCTGCAACAATCATGGCACAGGCACCCAGCTCCTGCAGGAAATAAACAAACAATGGAGATGGCCAACGCCTGTGCAGCGCCACAACACAGCACAGCCAAAATGAAAACGACAAGTGGCTACTGCTGGTTCCATGTGCGTTTCAGCACTAACAAATGCTACTGCCAATAGCCGTGTGGCTACCCAAACTACACCAGTGGACTGGCCCAAGGCACACCAGCCTACCTCCCTACAACAAGCCGCCTTTCTACCAGAGATACCAAAGCACATGACAACCACACAAATGGGCAGACAGTGCACGACTGTTTGTTTACGACACCTGGATACACCAGTACCTGCTGGTCAATAAGGGTATGAACATCAGCATGCTACCCCCACATCTCACCACAGGAGATCACAAGTGTTCAATCATACAACTCTGAGTGGCAAATGATTCAATATACCAGTAATGGGGACAACCTCCACGATGCTCAGAGTGGACTACTTCTATCATTACTGCCTCATCCCAGATCTCAGCAGGGTATTATCACGACGTGACAGACTTCACTCTATAGGGGACCTCTGCAATGACAGTCTGCCATCCAACATAGACCCTCCTCCTCCACCACTAGACATGGAGACTGCAGTGGAGCTTGTATTACAGCATGCAACAGTTTGTGATGAACTCCATGAAAAGATCATGGCCTATGTGAACAACAAAACATGTACACAGAACGAGCAGCTATACAGCTGCATCACGAACTGGACAGCCAACTGCAATGATTCCGGCAGCAGCTACAGACAGCCCAGTGCACCTGAGAGCTAAGGGATAACTGTACAACCACTACCACAGATATACAGATTAGTACATTGCCTGTTATACTTGAAGATGCAGCTCTCGCAAGTGGGTTGAACAGTGAGTGGGTTACCCACTGACAAGGCTACCATACCTGTGAACAGATCAGACAACAGGATTTTGCTACCTGGACCACCCCTACCAAACAAAACAGTCTGCATAGTTACAAACTACTCGTCCACAGAATTAGTACGACTCTGGGACTGCCTGTATGCTGCCGCCCCCGCTGTCTAGCCCCCCCCCCCCCCCCCTTCCCCCACAAACTCAGGACAGCCATTGAATAATTTCTCCAGGACAGCAGGACAGTATAATCAGGCCTTTGGACAATGCATAAGCATCAACTGTCACTATGTGGCCAAAGAATGACGGTATATGGTGCCTCAGCAGCGACTGCTGGTACCCCAATGCCAGAACTATTATACAAGGGTTGGAACTTAAATTGTGGCAACTATTTATTCACAACCGATACAAAAGAGTGACATGTTTACACCTGTTACTGTCCTTTAAAGTAGACACCAGCATTGTGTAGGACTCATTGCCAGTGATGTGGAAGGCATAGTATACTGTTACCAGAGCCTGTTCTGTTAATGGTGCGAATGGAGAGGTCTACTGCCTGTCGAATCTCTGGAACAGTTCTGAAGCAAATGCCACGAAGTGGTTCCTTCATCTTCAGAATCAAATCAAAGTCACAAGAACTTAAGTCTGGGGAGTATGGTGGATGGTACAGTACTTCCCAGTCCCACCGACTGAACAGAACAGCACAGCTTGCGCTGTATGAGCCCGTGCATTGTCAAGCAAAATGGTGGGTGGATTGCATAGAAAGTGTTGCTGCTTCTTTGACAAAGCTGATCACAGGTGATGCTCCAAAAATGAACAGTAATACTGTGTATTTGATTCCAAAGATGAAGGTACCACTTCGTGGAATTTGCTTCAGAATTGTTCCAGAGATTCAACAGGCAGTAGGCCGCTCCATTCGCACCATCAACGGAACAGGCACTGCTAACAGTATACTATTACTTCCACGTAGCTGGCAATGGGCTCTACACAACACTGGTGACTACTTTGAAGGACAGTAACAGGTGCAAACATGTAACTCTTTTGTATCAGTTGTGAATAAGTAGTTGCCACTATTTAAGCTCCAACCCTCGTAGATAGCTACCCAGTCACGAATACCCAAGATTTTGCACACGAGTTGGCATACTGGACTGTAAAAGAGCATACTCCCAAATACCTGTGGCCTGGAGGACGTTCACAAAACGGCAATTATCACTCCATTTGGTTTAGATGAATACTTATTTATGTCATTTACATTGAAAAACGCCACACAGATGTGGCAAAGATTCATTGATGCGTCGTTTTTCAACGTGCCATACTGTTACTGCTATTTAGATGATTTAATTGTATTCTCAAAATCCACAGAGGAACATGAACAACACCTGTGTGGAGTATACGACAAGCTGTCACAACACGGGGTGGAAATTAATACTGACAAATGCCAACTGCAACAGCCTTGTGTCACGTTCGTTGGCCATTTAGTCAATTCAATAGGCATATGGCCCAAACAGGACAAAATTGAGTAGATTATTAACTGGTGTCCTCCCACACATTACTAAGAACTACATAGAACTACGTAAATTTCTCAGCGTTGTCAATTTCTACTGATGACACTTACCCCATGAAACTCTGCTTCACACCACAGAAGCTCTACAGGGGAAAATACAGTGGGAAAGAGGAAGCTAACATGGACAGCTTAGATGTAAACTCCATTGGACAACATTAAAGCTCAACTAGCCCACATCATCACACTTGCACTACCTTCACCGGATTCTCATCTTATCATTACATCAGACACGAGAGACCAAGTGATAGGTACTGTATCACAGCAGGAAGTGCCATGAATGACATAGCCTCACTGTTTTTTCTCAAGGAAACTGAGAGAATCTCAAAGGAAGTGGTCAACCTTAGACCACGAACTACTGCCTGTGTACAAAGTGGTGTGCTATACCGCAGCGATATTGAAGGGATACCACTTACACTTACTATCTATACAGACTATCGCCCATTAGCTGATGCAGTAAAGAATCCATGTACCACAACCACACCATGCAAATTTAGGCTCTTAGACCACATCTCACAGTTCACAACAGATATTTACCACGTGCGTGGAGCAGACAATATGGTTGCGGACTACGTGTCCCACTTAGCGGTGGTGATCACTCAACTGGATTTTGGTAACCTTGCATATGCACAGGCAACAGATGTGGACCTGGAATGATTTTTGCCAGGCAGCGACACGGGATTACATCTATGAAAATTCCCAGTGCCCGGAACCAACAAACTAGTTTGGTGTGACATATCAACGGGGAGGCAATTACCTTTCTAACCTGCTGTCACTGAACAATATTTTACTTGCTCCATAACTTAGCTCACCATGGAGTATGCCCCATGATTAAACAAGTTTCAGAGCATTATGGGTGGCTGAATATAAAGAGGGATTGTGTCACTTGGACATGAGCATGTATACCTTCCCAGAGGTTGAAGACAGCATGACACAACCAGCCACTGTTAGGGAGTTTCCCTTTCCTGAAGGGCCATTTTTGCCATGCACATATAGATTTAGTGGGGCCACTACATGAACCTAGCAGATTTTGTAATACCCTTTTGGTCATTGACAGAACGACTCGGGTTGATGCTGCTCCGCTCAGGGACATAGCAGAGAAATTTGTGAGAGAGTTCATCAACCTAAGGGTAGCAAGATTTGGCTGACCTGAGTCGCTAACAACCGATCAGGGAAGACAATTCAAATTGACCCTGTTTATGGAACTGTGCCACCTCTGCAGCTGCCACTGATTCAATATCACAGCCTACCACCCACAATCAAATGTTGAACAGTGGCACCGCACACTGGAAACAGCACTGGTGTGCCACCATAACGAATGGTCAGAGACTGTACCCTGGGTGCTGCTGGCTATCAGAATGGCCCAAAAATAGGACTTCGATGCCTCAGTAGCAGTTATACTCTAATATGTAGCGATTTGCTTCCTGGCAAAATTTGTCACACAGACAACAGACAAAAGCAATAAGGACCTCCCAGACCTCTTATGACAGATTAGAAAACAGAAATGCTGCATCAGAGTCCCACTGTTGTCGCACCACACAACACCTCATGTATTTGTGCACAAAAACCTACAGACTTGCACTCACATAATGCTATGCACAGATGCCATCAAGCCAGCACAGCACCCAGCATACAGTGGACCATATAAAGTACTAAGACAGGGAACCAACACATTTGAAATCATGATAGTCGGCAAAACCACTACTGTGTCTGTTGATAGACTGAAGCTTGCATGGACTTTTATGGAGATGATGGGGAACAATATTGCCGCTTTGACCTCATGCCACAACACAATCCCCTTTTCAGTTGTAGTCGATGTCAAGCACTACCTTCCAGAAGATATCACAGTGTCTCTACATGACACGATGATCACGGTATCTGCCATGTACGAAAACTGACAGTCAGCAACAGGACAGTGTCACGATCATTGTACCACTCCACATTGATACCACAGTCAGTTGATACAGCTGCACTGTTAGCTATGCTATCCAGGCATGGCATCCTAGATGTGTCAGCCCCAGGTGACAACATGGAAAACCAGACACGGGATCAGCCTATCAGCCTACAGCCCCACTACAGGATGATGTACAACCACCAGTGGGTGACCTAACAATGGCACCTCCAGTACCACCTTCTCAGCCAGTACCGACGTCACAAAAAGGCAGGCCGCTGCGCCGACCAAGACATCTAGATGAGTACGTGCTTGACAGCATCTCCAGAGATGAACTGCACCACACCACAACACAACTTCAGCACTCCATGCCTTTGGGGGGTGGGGGGCTATTGGGATACAAGCTCTATGGACTTCCATCCCCAAGACTATCCCTGGAAAAACAGTATCTCTGGGGATTAGGCAGTATGTTCTAAGACTTCAAGTGTTTAAGTTGTATCTGTCCACATAATGTGTACTTTGTGTATGTAAATCAGTAACATTGACAGTCATTACACACCATGAAGATAATGTTTGTTACCCAAATCCTATAGCTACCATAGTCAAATGCTTGTGTATAGTCACTCGATTACTATAGTTATGTCATAACATATACCAGTTGTTTCATTATATAATGAGATTCACTTCCAAGTTCTTGTAGTAATAAAAAGTCCTCAAATAGGTTCAGAAAGGTCCCACTTGTAATGTGCTGTAAATGCTTCACACCCGTTTTTAAGTGACCAACTGATTATAATGAGCTTTTTCTAAGAACATTAACCTGTGTAGTATGTGATTATGACCTATTTGAACCATGTTAGCAGCATGAAACTTCAGTCTGGGGCGACACCAGTAGCAGTAATACAGAACTAATTTTTATTTTCAGAAATGGTATTAAAATGATTATAAACAAAACACAAAGTCGCATGTAAAAGTCTTCCAACATCTAAAAACATTGACTTTCCATCTATGTACATACAGAATGAGGCAGCAAAGAGAGGAAAATACACCTGGAAGAAGCATATATGTATATTGTGGTGTAGTTTTTGCTATGTTACAGCAGAAAATATGGTAAATTTTCAGAAAAATTCTAGTAATTTTAAACATTAAAAAGTGTGCAAGTACTTTTTAACTTAGTATTAGTAATTTTGAACATTAAGAGGCATGAATATTAAAAATAACTTTCATGTGTTAGAAAATTCATCATATATATGCACACACACAAACAGTGTTCATTTTAACTGATAACATTGAAATATGTCAAAAATTATACATCAGATCAAAAAAAGTTATGATTCCAATTTGTTTGTCTTGAAGGGGGACATACAATGATACCACACTCGGGTGCCCTTCTCACCCCATGTGTGGGTGTTGAGGACAACTTTGAAATCTTCAGTGAGAACCCCATTTTTATTGCAGATTATGATTCTGTGGCAAAATCTACATATGTTTTGTCTGCAGCATTTTCTTTGTTCCATCACAGATGATGCTGTAATCAGAGGAATAGAAATGGGCACACTGTTGTAATTTATGACATGCTATTGAATTGCCCTTCAATAACCAATGGTATGTGGGACCCTTCCGCCATTCTGCAAGGCTAGGACAGGCCAGTATTTCAAAAATTTTAATTGGAAAACCCATTCACAACACTGTATTCCTCCAAAATTTCAAACAAGGGGCTACTCGATGCACAACTGGGACTGTGACATGAGGCAAATGCTACTCTACTTTTCCACTTAGACTAAGTGTTCAAACATTGTAGTGCCAACTACAATACACTTAGTGATCCACTTTTTAAATGACCATGCACAAGACAGTAACATATCTGTGTGAATGTCAGCACAGGTGTTTCTGATGTGGTTGAGCATGTCTTCATGGTTTGTTGGCAACTGCTGGTACACATTGCCTTTCAAATATTCCTCCAAAAGAAATTTGGCAACCTAGCAGGACAATTAATAGGTCCACCACTGCCAATCCACAGACAAGTGAAACACAGTCTAATACCTCCCGTGCTTCAATTGTCTAGGGCAACCATCATGCAGAAACCACATATGTTGCTGAACATCCAGGGCAACTTCCTGCAGCAGTGCTGGTAGTTTCTCTCCAAAAAAACATTCAATATTTGCATCTATTCAAAGTGCTGTCAATTAAATATGGACCAATGAGTTTGTTCCCTATGATACCACATTATACGTTAACTGACCAATGATGTTGACGGTCAACTTCCCGCAACCAGTGGGGATTGTCTAGACTCCTGTAATGTGTGTTATGTTAGTTAACACTACCATGGTTTGTGAGTGTAGACTCATTGGAAAACAGTACCTCAGAAAAAAATGTGGTGCCATTTGTATTTACTGATGTGCTCATGCACAAAACACAACTTAATTATGGAAACTGGCGCAGTGAAGTTCTCGTTGTAGTGACATGTGATATGGATGATACATATGATGATGGAGTATTGTGACAATACTACCTATGGGCATATTGGAATGCTGAGAAATTAATTGTGGGTTGTGGTGCACTGTATGCTGCCATCAGACATAAAGGCATTCACACTGTAAAAGAACAAACAAGAGTATCTTTGATGACATCTCGTGGAAATCGGGTTTTCTGCCGGATATCAGCGTCTTCCAAACACGATACTTCGACGTCATTACTTGACGTCTTCATCAGGTCTCCCGTGAAACTTTCTCTGAAAAATGCACATCATACAAGGCAACTGTAGCCTCAAAATTTCCCCTACATTCTCAGTAAATCAGGATCATTTCAATTTTTTCTTCTGTGGTTCCAGCATTCATCAACCACTTACACATCTGCTCTCCAAATGATAGGTAGATATGCACTGTGCAAGTATTGTGATGTTTAGAGCCACCATCTGTTCTATGTCTGAACAGTATGTGAGCTCCAGTTGCAGCGTACTGCCTGTTAAGGTACAATGTATCTACATGGCCATGGTGGCACATTGATTAGTCCCCTTTTCAGTATGCTGGAGGAATACAATGTTGGGAAAGGGCTTTCCAATCAGAAGTTCCAATTAGCAGTTATGAAATACTGGCCCCTCCTACCCTTGCAGCATGGAGGCAGGGTCCCATGTGCCATTGGATATTCAAGGGCCATTGAGTAACACGTTGTAAATTACTATTGTGTACTCATTTCTATTTCTCTGATTGCATCACCATCTGCGGTGAAATGAAGAAAATGCTTCAGACGAAACATATGTAGATATTGCTGAAGAATCATTATCTGCAATAAAAAGTGGTGTTCCCATTGAAGATTTCAAAGTCCCCCTGCCCTGCCAATACTCATGCATGGGGATGGGGTGGTGGGTTGAGTGTGGTATTGGGGGATGTCCCACTCTGAGACAAACAAGTTGAGATTACAACTTCTTTGTACCTTCTTCCACACACTATAATGTGACTTGTTAAGAATAGCTGTAGATGTAGAGGAAAAACAGATATCCCATGTTTTGTCTCACTGTCTACCATCCTCACATAACTACTGCTCTTCTCACGAGCACCTAGGATTGGAGTAACTGAATGACATTCTCCACCAGGGTTTCAACTGTCCTGAAATGATAAATATCCTCCTCAGCCCTTTCATAGTGGTATTCCTCCACCCAAACAACCTACATAGTATCCTTGTCCTGCCCTCTTCCGCCCTTGCTACCAACTCCTTGCACCAATGGTTCTCGCATATCTCTGCAATAGATCTCTAGATCTATGTACCTTCCCATACACCCTCCAAGAGCCACCTAATCTAGTCCTGTCATAGGCATCTCCTACACTATCAAAGGCAGGGACACATACGAAAACAGCCATATAGACTACCAACTTAGATGCAAACACTGTGTGGCATTCTACAAAGGCTTCACCGCTAATAAGCTGTATGACAATATGACTGGCCAGTGTCAAACTGTGGGCAAGAGACAGCCAGACTACTCAGATGCTGAGCATGTCCACCAACATGGTATGCTTGACTTCAACAACTGCTTCATAGCCAAAGCCATCAGGGTGCTATCTTCTAATACCGGCTTTTGTGAACTGCACAGATGGGAACTCAGTCTTCAGCATATTCTCCATTCTCGCAACACCCTGGGGTGAATGTTCACTACGCCCTGTATCCATCTGCCTCTATCCCCTTCTCTGCTCCCACTTAAGCCTCATACATGCATGCTATCCTCTCAGCACACCTGAAAGTCCTTCAACCTTCTCTGTTCCTCTCCTCTCCCCTTCTCCTTCCGAGCCAGTGTCTCGATGCTGAACCCAACAGCCCACCACCTTGTCCCTGCCACAGGTAGCACAACAGCATCTTTTTCCGTCTCTGCTGCCCATACCCCTTTTTTCCTCTTGTTTTTTCTGTACCTCTATTACCCCTGTCAGCTGAGATCATTTCTCACTGTAGTTTGGTCATAGTAGCTGGAGAAAACAGTGGTCATGTTTGTGTGAATTGTGCACATTATGAATTAGTGTGTGTGTGTGTGTATGTTGTATTTTCTAAATCTGAAGAAGAACTTTGTCCCATAGCTCAGACTACTTTTAACTGCACTTTAAATGTGCCTGTGCCTGCCTGCTGCCAAATGTCTCTTCTAAGATAGTTCCCTATGGCATGCCATACTTAATAACTCCAATTTCTGATATGCATCCAATCTCCACTTGATGTTGGCAACATATGATATCCTCATACAGTTTCGATTTACATTTTTTTATTATAGCTGCATAAGTGATTGTTTCAAAAGCTTTTGATGGATCGAGAAACATACTAGATTCTGAATTATTGACCACCAAATTCTAATGAATAAGACAGAATAACTAAGAATAAGAATATAAATGGTTCCACTCATATCTGGAAAACAGAATATAGAGAGTACATCTCTGCAAGAAGGAATAGTCCGCGACAGGCTAAAACTAGCTGTAGTGATACCACTCTTCAAAAAAGGTGAGAAAAACAATGTTACAAACTATTGCCCAATC
This sequence comes from Schistocerca gregaria, assembly GCF_023897955.1. Lineage (NCBI taxonomy): Eukaryota > Metazoa > Arthropoda > Insecta > Orthoptera > Acrididae > Schistocerca > Schistocerca gregaria. The sequence continues at coordinate 413,749,012 of NC_064920.1, read as the reverse complement.
TCCCTCTTAACCTCCTTTTCAAAAATTCTTGAAAAACTCATGCACTGGTTGATTGTCAATAATCTTACCTTTCACAATATCCTAAACAAGAGTTAATTTGTATTTTGTGCTGGTCTTTCTACAAAACAAGCAGTATTCTGTTTCCTCAACCAAGTTCTGTAAGCCATGAACAAAACAATGTCTCTGGTAGATATTTTTTGTGACCTCTCAAAAGCCTTTGATTGTGTATACCATCTAATCCTTCTGAAAAAGGCAGAATATTATGGTTTGGTTGGTACCATTGGTTCGTGGCTCCAATCATACCTAAAGGACCAAAAGCAGACTGTAATGCTGAATAGCTCATCCAGAGAATCTGCCTCATCTGAGTGGGGCTCAGTAATTTGTGCCCCATAGTGCTCAGAGCTATTTGAACCAGTAAATTGTGGTGCGCCACAAGGCTCTGTTTTTGGTCCACTGCTACGTCTCATCTTCATTAATGATCTCCCACTTTGTTCTCATACAAACAGTAAATTTACCCATTTTGCAGATGACACTACAATTCTAATTGATGATTTTACACACAACAATTGTGAACAAACTATGAATAAAGTTTTCAATGATATTGTAAACTGGTTTTCTTTAAATGGTCTCTCACTCAATACAGATAAAACCCTTTATACGTGATTTCATACTCCACAAAGAAATACGGAAGAAATTAACATTAACTGCAGAGATCAGGAAATACAAAAAGCTGAGGTTACAAAATTCCTGGGTGCTTATATAGACAGTAAATGTAGCTGGTCACACCACACATTCTTCATCTTTATAAAACACTTAGCTCAGCAATATTTGCACTACGGGCTATTGCTTCAGTGGCTGAAGCAGACACCATTAAGGCTTCACCCTTTAGTTATTTTCATTGATTAATGGCATATGCTACTATATTCTGGGGTAACCAACCTCTCACAAAGAAAATTTTCTCTGCACAAAAAAATCAATTAGAATAGTGAGTGGTGTCCATCAAAGGTACTCTTGCAGGCACTTGTTTTGAAAGATGGGGATCCTTACCACCTCCTCACAATATATCAACTGTGTACAATCTGACACCTTCCAGATCATAAATATATTACTCATCCTTAACATGTGAAACACAATTTTCTGTTAATTGATTGTGCTGTTGTGTAGTTGATTTTTGTTTACGTTGTATCTTTTTATTGAATTTATAAAAGTTATATTTGAACTATGTAGAATCTGAGACGTTCCATATCCTTGTGATTCATTCACTACCAGATTCTATACAACATGCAAAGGAAATAAAAGAAATGAATGAATAAATACAAGGGGTGAAATGTAGAAGACAATTCTATATAAACTGTATGACAAACTCAAAAATTTTAGTGACAAATGTTGATTGTTGGTTGAAGTAGAATCAGCAATCAAAAATACTGGTAAATAGAGTGCTATACACTTAGAATCTTGGTGCAAGTATACTACATAGAAGTAACAATACCAGAGAAGGAAAGTTGCTACTCACCATATGGCAGAGATGCTAAGTCGCAATACACACAACAAAAAGATTCACACAATTATAGCTTTCGGGCCTTTGTCAGCAGTAGACACAAGTAAACACATGCACACACACAACACACACACACACACACACACACACACACACACACACACACACACACACACACACACACAACTTGCACACACGACTGCAGTCTCAGAGAGCTGAAACTACACTGTGAGCAGTAGCACCTTTGCATGATGGGAATGGCGACTGTGTGGGGGTAAGGATGAGGCTAGGGCGGGAAAGGGGGGGGGGTGTATAGTATTGTGGGAGTGGCAGACAGTGAAGTGTTGGAGTTTAGAAGGAGGGCAGGAGATAAGGTGCAGAGGGGGGAGGGGGTAAGTAGCGGAAAGGAGAGAAATAAAAAGAAATTAAATAACTGGGTGTGGCAGTGTAATGACAGCTGTGTAGTGCTGGAAAGGGAACAGGGAGAGGGCTGGATGTGTGAGGAAAGTGACTAACGAATGTTGAGGACATTAGGGTTACGGGAACGTAGGATGTATTGGAGGGAAATTTCTCACCTACATCAATTCAGAAAAGCTGGTGTTGGTGAGAAGGATCCATATGGCACAGGCTGCAAAGCAGTCATTGAGATGAGGGATATGTTTGGCAGTGTGTTCAGCAACAGGGTGGTCCATTTGCTTTTTGGCCACAGTTTGTTGGTAGCCTTCCATGCGGACAGACAGCTTGTTAGTTGTCATGCCTACATAGAATGCAGCACAGTGGTTGCAGCTTAGCTTGTAAATCACATGACTGGTTTCACAGGCAGCCCTGCCTTTGATGGGATAGGTGACGTTAGTGACTGGACTGGAGTAGGTGGTGGTAGGAGAATTTGTGGGATAGGTTTTGCATCTAGGTCTATTACAGGGGTATGAGCCATCAGGGATTGGGAGCAGGGGTTATGTGAGGATGAATGAGTATATTGCAGAGGTTCGGTGGACGGTGGAATAGCACGGTAGGAGGGCTTTGATGGATAGTGGGCACGACATTTCTCATTTCAGGGCACAATGAGAGGTAATCGAAACCCTGGTGGAGAATGTAATTCAGTTGCTCCAGTCGCGGATGGTACTGAGTTATGAGGAGAATGCTTCTCTGTGGCCGGTCTGTGGGACTTTGGGAAGTGGTGGGAGACTGGAAAGATAAGGCATGGGAGATTTGTATTTTTACAAGGTTGGGAGGATAATTATGGTCAATGAAGGATTCAGTGAGACCCTTAGTATATTTTGAGAGGGACTGTTTGTCACTGCAGATGTGACGACTATGGGTGGCTAGGCTGTATGGAAGGGACTTCTTGGATTGGAATGGGTGGCAGCTGTCGAGTGGAGGTATTACTGGTGGTTAGTAGGTTTGATATGGACAGAGATACTGATGTAGCCATCTCTAAGGTGAAGGTCAACATCTAGAAAGGTGGCTTGTTGGGTTGAGTAGGACCAGATGAAGGAAATGGGGGATAAGTTGTTGAGATTCTGGAGGAATGTGAAAAAGGTGTCCTCACCTTCAATCCAAATAGAAAAGATGTCATCAATGAATCTGAACCAGGTGAGGAGTTTAGGATTCTGGGTTTTTAGGAAGGATTTCTCTAGATGGCCCATGAATAGGTTAGCATAAGTTGGTGCCATGTGGGTGCCCATAGCTGTACCGAGGATTTGTTTGTAGGTAATGCCTTTGAAGGAGAAGTAATTGTGGATGAGGATATGATTGGTCATGAAGAACAGGAAGGAAGTTGTTGGTTTGGAATCCATAGGGCATCTGGAAAGGTATGTTCGATAACAGTAAGGCCATGGGCATTAGGAATGTTAGTGTACAGGGAGGTGGCATCAATAGTGACGAGCAGGGCACCGTGTGTTTAAGGGATAGGAGCTGTGGAGAGTTGGTCAAGGAAATGGTTGGTAGCTTTTATATAGGAGGATGGGTTCTGGGTAATAGGTTGAAAGTGTTGGTCTATGAGAGCAGAGATTCTCTTAGTGGGGGCACAGTAACCGGACACAATGGGGTGTCCTGGGTGATTGGGTTTATGGACCTTAGGAAGCATGTAGAAGGTGGGAGTGTGGGGAGTGGTAGGGGTAAATAGAGAAATGGACTCTGGGGAGAGGTTCTGGGATGGGCCTAAGGATTTGAGTAGTGACTGGAGATCCTGCTGGATTACTGGAATGGGATCACTGTGGCATGGTTTGTAGGTGGAAGTACCTGATAGCTGACAGAGTCCTTCTGCCACATAATCCTTGCGGTTCAAAACAACAGTGGTGGAGTTTTTGTCAGCAGGTAGGATTTTAAGGTCGGGATCAGTTTTTACATGGTGGACTGCAGTTCTTTCAGCGGATGTAAGGTTAGTTTGCATGTTGAGGGTTTTGGGGAATGATGTTGAGGCAAGGTTCAAGGTTAAGAAATTCTGGAAAGTTAACAAGGGGTGGTTTGGAGGCAGTGGGGGTGGATCACAGTTGGATGGAGGAGTGAACTGAGTTAGGCAAGGTTCAATATTGGTCTTAGGTTGAGTCTGACTGGTCGGTTTGCTGGCAAAAAAGTGTTTCCACTGTAGGGACCAGGAGAAGGTGAGAAGGTCTTTAACTAGTCCTGCATGGTTGAATTTGGGAATGGGGCAAAAGGTGAGGCCTCTGGAAAGGACAGATATTTCTGTGGGACTAAGGCTTCTGGAGGAAAGTTTCATAACTGTGTTGTGGGTCTGTTTAGGTTCTGGGTTGTGTGTGGTGGTGGTACAGAGTTTTGTAGTGTGGGGTAAGTGTAGTAGGTCTGCAAGACAGGGTTTGTCAGCTGTGAGGGGGTGTGGGGGAGGTTTGGACGTTGTTGTAGAAGTGATGGACAGTGGTATTCTGAGGGGGGAGTAGGAAGTAAGTAGGATGGAGAGCTTTTTGACGTGGCGTTGTGCATGTTGCTCAAGTTCCTGCAGGGCAAGAGTTTCGATGTGTGTTATGGGTTCCAGGAATTTGGGATTACATAGCAGGAGAATTTTGCAGATGGAGAGAAGGTACTGCAAGGAGGATTGGGCTTGGTTGATATGGTTCTGCAGGACTATGTTGGTGAGGGCTAAGGATTTGCGGAATCTGAACAGGTGGAGGTCATTGTGGAAGAAGGTGTGGCAACCAGAGATGGGTAATTTGATGGTAAGGCCATTAGGGGGGATTTTATGAGCCAAGCAACAACGCAGGAACAGTATGTGGGACTGGGATCTGGATAGGGATAAGGAAACTTTTCTGTATTGATGCAGATGGGAGGAGCAAGGATCCATGGTGGTGCAAAAACTGCAAAAAATTACGTAAGAAAGTAGAATTACGTCTGAAAAATTACGCAAAAATACACCCAAATAGGTGTGAAAAGGACGAAATGAATGCAGAAGAACGAGATGAATTCTGAGGAAGACGATGATAGTGAAAGGCAAAGAGTCACTAAAATTGGCTAGGAGTCGCAAGGGTCAAAGTAGAGAATAACTAATCAATAGTATATATACATATTTTACTGTGGGTAGCAGGTTCGATGGCGGATAAGCATAAGGGGGGCAACAGATGTGAGTGGATGAGGTGGCTGTAGTGGATGCAAACAGGAATAGAATGGTGAAAGTGAGAGGTGGGGGGGGGGGGGGGGGGGGGGGATGTTATTAGTTAGTAGTAAGATTGAGTGGCACCGGAAAAGTGCAGGAGATAACACGCAAAAATACAGATATTGACACAGGGAGCATAATCAGTTTCAAGGTATAGGCTTCATTCCATCAGCAGGAGTAATGTGGGTCCTAAGATGCTGCACTAACAATCAGCGTGGTCTTGAGGCTGTCTGTTGTGCCGAGACAGTGTGGGCGTAAGTAAAGCGTGCAGTGTGGTTCGTAAGGTAACAAGAGAAACACAGGAAAATAAAGAAAGAAGGATGGACATTGAGTATAGCGGATGCAAAAGAATATAGTTACAAAGGAAAACAGCACAGGATTAGGATCGAAGAAAAGCCATTAGGCAAAAATCAAACAATGGAAAATTCCATGATGGAATGTAAAAATACCAGAGAAGGAAAGTTGTTACTCACCATATAGGGGAAATGCTGAGTCGCACTAGGCACAACAAAAAGATTCACACAATTATAGCTTTCGGCCATAAGGCCTTCGTCAGCAGTAGACACACATACACATATGCGCACACACACACACACACACACACACACACACACACACACACAAACACACACACACACACACACACACACACACACACACACACACACACAAATGCAACTTGCACACACGTCTGCAGTCTCAGAGAGCTGAAACTACATTGCGAGCAGCAGCATCAGTGCATTATGGGAGTAGTGACTGGGTGGGGGTAAGTGCCTCATAGTTACAGTGTATTATTACATAGGTTACTTTCAGTCCTTAACTGTGGCATTGTTTTTTGGGGAACATGTACACAAAAAGTAGCTACAATATTCAAACTTCAAAAAAGGGTCATAAGAATAATAACTAGACCTCAGACTTTTAGGTTCTAAAAATCTTAAATTAGTTGCCTAAAATAGGTTCTATCACTTACCAAAACAGGTTATAAAAATCAGAAAATAGGTGACCAAAATCTGACATTTTATTGTCTAGAAAGATAAATATATTGACAAAACACCACATTATATTATGGTCTGTGTCCATTATTACAGTGACAGTAAATCTTATATGCCGAGGATAAATGTTCCATGTCAACAGATGTCAGCGGAACATATTTAAATGATGCTATTACGCGCAATGGGACTGCGCACTCATGTTTTGTTGATTTACCTGATGAGAAGTCAGCCAGTGTGTGGTCAGTCCTTGTTTTTTTTCTTTTTTTCTTTTTTAGCACTGTCTTTAGTTTCTCTTTAACTTTCATGCCGATAGACCTTTGGGCCAAGTTGATTTTTTCTGTTGCCTCTTCTATCAATCACAGTTGCATGTAGACTGGTTTCCCTAGATTAGATTAGATTAATACTTGTTCCATAGATCATGAATACAACACTTCGTAATGATGTGGAATGTGTCAGGTTAATGAAAGATGTCTGTACAAGATATTACATTACACAAAATATTGCATGACACTAGTGCTTAAGTTAGTTTTTTCCCTCCCTTAATTTATATCTAAAAATTCAGCCAATGAGTAGGAGTTGTCATCTAGAAATTCTTTTAATTTATTTTTAAATGTTGGTTGACTATCTGTCAGGCTTTTGATGCTGTTTGGTAGGTGACCAAAGACTTTTGTGGCAGCATAATTTACCCCCTTCTGTGGCAAAGTCAGATTTAACCCTGCATAGTGAAGATCATCGTTTCTCCTGGTTTTATAGCTATGCACACTGCTATTACTTTTGAACTGGGCTGGATTATTAACAACAAATTTCATAAGTGAATATATATACTGTGAGGTTACTAGAGCTTTAATAATAGGGACCAAAAATGCATAATGAGATTTTATGTATGCAGTGTCATTGGGAATTGTTGGATCCTTTAGATGATAACTAGCTGAAATAATGCTTACTGACCCCTCCCACAATTTAAGAATGTCTTTCAAGTGCTTGCTGTAATATTCTATGGCCTCTAGCTACATTCCCCAGTGAGTAACTATGGGTTCTGGTGGAAGTGGTACTTTGGGAAGGTCCTCTCGAAATAGCTGGATTCTTGTACGTGCTTTAATAAAAAACTTTTTGATGGTTGAAACTAACTTATTTACATGTGGAAATTTGAGACATATAATCTCAGCTACATGACTCATGGATGGGAAAGACATGATAGGGGCAAGGATGGGTAAAATACTTTCAACAATTAAACACCAGCACTCATGTAAGTGGCTGCATCAGTGCAGATTACAAGTGCTTTATTTTCATCTAGACTGTTGGGGAAAAGTGATCAATTTATTCCTGGTTAGTCTTCTTTAGCTCATTCCTGCAGAGTAGATGAGGTACATAGCAAGTGTCAGGATCTAACTTTCCAATAATTAAATTGACCAAATATCAACCATGGCTGTCAGTTGTCTCATCGACGGAGATCCACATGTATGAACCTCCTATATCTTCCCTTTCATGGTTGATGTATTTTCATATAAAGTATCTAAATAGTTCTTTCTCAATGTGGATTCTGATGGAATGCTGCGCTGACATTATTTCTCTAGAAAACTTTGTATGACAGCAGGAGCACTCTAATGGTTATCCTATTTACTGTGACTGCAAAATCAGTTTGATGGTTCAACCTGCTGTGCTGTCATTTGTGAACAGCATTCCAGTGGCTGTTTTCCAACAAGATAACACCAGATCTGTCTTCGATCAAGCACTTAAAGGACATCATCAGATGACAACTCTAGCGTCATCTGCAACACTGTATTGACTGACCAAATGCAACAGTCATGGAACTCCATCCCATAAACTGACATCCAGCACCTGTGCAACACAATGCGTACACATTTGCATGCTGCATTTGCATTCAACATTCTGGTAGTTACACCAGTTATTCATGTACCAGCATTTCACATTTGCAATGGCTCATTTTGCACTTACTTTAATCTGTGATCTTTCAGTGTTAATCAGTCAATTATGATACCTACACAAATGTATTTTCAAAATTTCATTACTCTACATTAATTATTTTTTGGTGTTGTGATTTTTTTCCCATCAGTGTACATTGCCAACTGGCTGTGAGTGCAATATATGTTGCTTGACCAAGGACTTCAGTTTGATCTTAGCATCCATGTTGCACAGTTGTGTGTCTTTACTTGTGTAGGCATTCATTTGATAATGTGTAAGTCTATTGTAACATGTCATACCTCTCTTATATTGTTCCCGCACCATACCTGACTTCCACCAGATTTTACCTTTACTGTGCATGCAAAACTGTAGTTGGTACTAAGTTTCAATTTATCTTTATGTATTAGATTATATTTTCTTTACCTGATCTGTTTCATTGTTTTGTCAATCATCTATAACACAAAATATTTTGTCCTGTGTAAGTGCTCTTGTTGTGGGGGAGGTTCATTTTGTATGTAGTTTTTCCAGGACTGAATTACACATGATTTTGTAAAGGATATTATTATTCACTGTAATGCAAGAAAAGATACTGCGCAAAAGAGTAATCAGACTATAAACAGTTAAAACCTTGGACAGTTAAAATACATTTTTCTGTACAGAATTCCTGAAATACACTCATGCTCATAAATTAAGGAAAATGCTGATATACGGTGAAACAATGCTCTGATGGGTGGTTTGTGGGTTTAAATCACCTTGGGGTATGACCATGCAGTGCATTCGACCTGTGGTCGTCGCACAGTGACACTGGCAGCAGACGGCATATGCAGAGGTGTGTTGGTGCATGTCAGAGTACAGTGCAGCAAGTAAGTGTGCAGAGGTTTTCAGACATGCTAATGGTGACTGTGTGTTGAAAATGGCTCAAAGAAGACATACTGATGACGTTATGAGGGGTAGAATACTAGGGCGACTGGAGGCTGGTCAAACACAGCAGGTCGTAGCACGGGCCCTCCGTGTTCACAAAGTGTGATCTCAAGATTATGGAAACAATTCCAGCAGAGAGGAAACATGTCCAAGCACTACAGTATGGGACATCCACAGTGTACAACAGCAAAAGAAGACCGATATCTCACCATCAGTGCCCGCAGACGGCCACGGAGTACTGCAGGTAGCCTTGCTCGGGACCTTACCGCAGCCACTGGAGCTGTTGTCTCCAGACACACAGTTTACAGACGACTGAACAGACATGATTTATTCGCCCAGAGACCTGCAAGGTGCATTCCACTGACGCCTAGTCACAGGAGAGCCCATAAAGCCTGGTGTCAAGAACACAGTACATGGCCATTAGAACAGTGGTCCCAGGTTATGTTCACAGACAAGTCCAGGTATAGTCTGATTAGTGATTCTTGCTGGATTTTCATCTGGCATGAACCAGGAACCTGATACCAACCCCTTAATGTCCTTGAAAGGGGTCGTGGTTTGATGGTGTGGGTTGGGATTATTATTGGTGCATATAGACCCCTGCATGTCTTTGACAGAGGAACTGTAACACGTCAGGTGTATCGGGATGTCATTTTTCACCAGCATGTCCGCCTTTTCAGGGGTGCAGTGGGTCCCACCTTCCTCCTGATGGATAACACATGGCCCCACTGAGCTGCCATCATGGAGGAGTACTTTGAAATAGAAGATATCAGGCGAATGGAAGGGATGTTCTCAGTCGACATATCGCTGCATGTCTTCAAACCCCTAGGACACTTCAGGAGCTCTGATAGGTACTGGTGCAAGAATGGGAGGCTATATCCCAGCAGCTGCTCGACTACCTGATTTGGAGTATGCCAAACCATTCTGCGGCCTGTGTACATGTTCATGGTGATCATATCCCCTGTTGATGTCAGGGTACATGTGCAGGAAACAGTGGCGTTTTGTAACACATGTGTTTGTGGACACACAGATCTGTGTTGTGTGTGTTCCCTGTGTGCCTATGCTATTAGCGCCAGTTTTGTGTAGTACCACGTTGTGTGGCACCACATTCTGCAATTATCCTTGATGTCCATTACTAAGTAACTATGTAATACATTTCACTTAACAGCTTTTGTATTTACTTATATTTAAAAAATTATGATGTTTACCTTTATATTTGTACTATTAGTAGTTCTCTGTCATGTGGGTTGTCTGGAAGAGAGTTGCATATTCTTATGAGGTGAAATACTCTTTGGGGGTATCGATATGTACCAGACCAGTTTAGGAAGTATATTGTATTGACTCTTAGTTCTTTAAAGGTAAGTGATCACTCAGATTCCAATTAGAAAGATAATTACAATGTCAGTACTAATAATGTTGATGTTTTATAATCATTTACATTTTATACCTAAAGTTATGAAACATCAACACATTTTATACCTACAATGTAAATGATTATGAAATATCAACACATCAAACCTATAGAACTCACAAGGGAATGGGCCAATAAGACATGGTGGAATCTATCCTGAAATGTTTTACACAGGAAGAAGACAATGAAAGAAATGCACTGTCAAAAATTTAGTAGCTAAGAGGCACTGCAACTATTTAAAAAAAAAACCACACTGAAAATTGTCAAGTTCATAGTGCACAAGGCAGTGGTAGAAATGTACTTCTACTGGCACTGTAGCAACTGCGCATGCACAATTAGGCACACACACAGCCAAGGTTGGAGGCACATTTGTAAACAGGAAGCACGACAGAACCCAATCGTAATTTGTAAAGGACGTTTCGGGTTACCGTTTGCTGATAGTTGCTCTGACACTACAGTACACAGTTACTATTCTCTTGAATTAGCCACTCAAGTAATGTCTATTACAAATTATTGGCTGCTTTTTGCAGTATTGGTAAGTACTGACAATACAGATAAAGACATGTTAATATTTATTGTGCTTTTGTAAGCATGCCTGCTAATAGCACCCTTTTTTCTTCAAGTTTCACAGTAATGTGGAATCCAATCAATGTTCTCAATTTAGCAATGATGAAATATGAAGGACGTAAAGACATGGTTTCCAGCCAAAATCACCTACTTCTCCTGAGGATGCACATATGCGTCATTTGTTAATTGATTTCCTTGACATTCATTCAAGTGATATTGACATTTTGTTTGAAATTGTGGACACAGTAGAAGAAATAGGGAATAACTGTGACAATTCAATGAATTGTGCCAGTAACAATTCTTAAGAAGAATGTCTTCCAAGCCATCTTAAAATAAATAAATAAATAAATAAAAATAAATAAAGAAAGAAAAGGCAGTTAAACGAAGGAAGGAAAAAATGCTTGAAGTTGCACAGTGTGTAAAGGCATTTTCATTTTGTAAAATCAGAGCTTGAACTGTACAAATGAAAGAATGGATTTCATGAAGTAAGAAGTATGTGCCAAACAGAAATCAGAAACCATCTGAATGAAAAACTGTTCGAAAGATTTAGAAATACTCATGAGAGGCTATGCACTGTTACCAATGGAGATCTGCAAGACTGGGTTCTAAAAATTGCATCTGACATGAATATTGCTAATTTCTAGCCTTCATCAACCTACACAGTTTCAAGAAATTGTACACAATAGGAAGTCACAAAATTACCAAAGTTACGTCACATAAACTTGTAGAGCAGCTGTTAGTGATAGACAATGCCGTAAAGAAATTCATAGTTGTCGTAAAGATGAAGCTTGCTGTTATCCCTGCAACAGATGTTTATAATGTTGATCAGTCAGGTTTAATGAAAGAACTACATGCTCACTGCACTTTATCATTTCAGGTTGAAAAAAAGTCAGAGTTGGTTGCCCAATCAGTGAATCCAATGACACATTCATATATGATAATGCCAATGATAAATATAAGTGGTTTAATGTTTCTGCAGCTGTGTATCTGTCTTCAAGAACTGCAAAGCAAATTAGGACCAAAAATGAAAATTGACTATTTAGTTGTAAAAATCATGTAATCGATGTATGAAAATCTGGAAAAATGGGAAAGAATAATTTTCAACATTTCATTTGAAATGTATTCCTGCCAGCTGCAGAAATTAATTTGTTGCTTTTGTTGGATTCATGGTCTACATATAATGATGCCTCCATTTTTGTGGAGGATGACAAAAAAATCTGTAGATGTAATGTGGATTCTGCCTGGAACTACTAGTGTAATTCAACCTCTTGATAAGTAATTTTTTTTTTTACAAGTGAAAATATTTTTCACAAAATTATTAGACAACATAATTTCTGGTATCTCTCTCTCATTTCAGGTTTATCAACAGAACAGTATTCTTAAGTTCCAGTCATTTGTGCATTACCAGTTTTCTTCGCCAAGCTTTACTAATTTGATCAAGTATGCCTGGTATGCAGAACAATGTCCGAGACCATTTCTGACTCCATCCCAGTTGTCTAAATAAAACTAGTGGTTACTGCAAAGTGTCTGACTGCTTCAATTTTTCCTTTGTACAGTGTGCCTGATGCAAGAAAAATGTTTGTTTTTGTCATTTAATAGACACTTTGCATTTTTTAGATGACTGCAGGGAATAAACAAATAACTGTTTCGCTGAAAATAAAAAGTACAACATTCAAACATTATCATAATGAATGGCCTACAGGAATTGTTATAAAATGTAGTACTGTAGGACACATTTCATTTCAACAAATTACAAGTCCTCATTAAAGGAAGTCATCTGTTACATCAAATACTGCCATGATGTTATTTCTTCTGCTAGCCACTTTTATTACAATTACATGTGCAAGAATTGAACCTAGGTCAAGGATTCTAATAAACCAGTGTTATACAATTGGTTGGTTGATTCCTTCATCTTTTCCAGCGGTATCTGCTTACAGTTGCTGTTTACTGCCATCTTCGCAATTTTGAAATATTCAGAATACTTTGTTAGAACATTCAGTGGCTCACTAATAAAGTGTAATTTATAAGTAGCTTTAAATAATTTTGCTGATATCTCTCATGTTTATTTACTGAACAGTGGCATAAAATTAGTGAAATAGGACTTATAAATATTAAACAATGGAAACTCCAGGTAGGAAAAGATAGGTTACTAATTACCATAAAGAAGAATGCATTCTGGCCTGAGTTGCTGGAGTTGGTGGTCATCTCTGAGCGAGGTATGCATCTTTGTGTATATGAATGGTGTATGTTTAACTTTTGCTGATGAAGGCTGTGGCTGAAAGATTTGTGTGTCTTTTAATTGTCCCTATCTGTAACTTAACATTTGTTCTTCACGGTAAGCAACTGTCTATCTTTTCTTACACCGTTGATATACTAATAAATATAAAAAAATTTAAATTAGTGTAACATTACTGCTGTAACATTACTGCTGTAACATTTAAAAAATTGTAGAGTATGTACTTACTCAAGAGTAGGACTGTAATTCAAAGAAAAAAAAATATATATAATGTTTAGAATGAAGTGCCAGAGACATAAAAAGTAAGTGTAAGAGTAAAAATCTATTATCTCAGTAATTTATAGATTTTCACTGGTTGATAAAAACATTTCTTTTTTTATTATTGGATGCAGTGCTAAAAACTTTTTGCTATAATAAAGCGAAAGTGTTAATATGTGGGAATTTTTAATGTGAACCAGTTAATTGCAGATGAAGAAAGAAAATAGTTTTTGAAAAATTCAGGATGGACTAATGAAACTGTTATGAAAAAGATACCTACATACTCACCTTATAGTGGAAATGTTGAGTCTCAGACAGGCACAACAAAAAGATGCAAAAGTAAACTTTCAGTCAATGGCCTTCTTCTGAATTAGACATCACACACACACACACACACACACACACACATATACACACACACAAGGGGAACCTTCAACATTGCAGCGCGTCAGCAATCGTTTGTTAATATATTAATGGACTGAGATCCGCCTCGATTGCGAAAAAACACCTAGTGTTTACCTAGGTTTCGGTGTAGATAACTACACCTTCTTCAGAACAATAAACTCAAAAGTGTCTATAAAGACCTTTGTCAATAATTAAAAGCTCAGCATAGCTATATATTTATAAAAGAAAAAGATGACACATAAAAGTACATGTGAACAAAGTCAAAAGAATAACTTAACTTAATGGTGTACACTCCACCTCACATCAGCATGTGTTCGATGGGCCGTGTCCCGTCGCAAACTGCGGCAACCAAACGGTAGCTCGCTTACCAGCTAGACACGCTATCTATGCACATGCGCAAGAAATAGGAAGTTACTTAATGCGCATGCGCATAAAAATACGAGAAAGCCCGTATATTCCCAAACGTGGATCAACGTATACCAAAATTAAAATGGACATAACCCGAGACGAGCTAAATATAAGATAAAACCTAAAGATCAGCACACAGGGTTACTGTATCTCGGAAGAGTAACATACATGATTGTTGATTATGACAATTTTTTTTTATTTTTTTATTTTTTTATTTTTTTTTTTTTATTTTTAGAAGCTGTATAAAAAGTCAGTAGTTAGTCAAATGAGGGGGGGGGGGTTGGGGGGGTTGAGGGGACGTAGTCTAAAGACGTAGTGGAGATAAGGATATAGGGATAAAACGTGAGATGTTCACCGGGCTAAAAACACCTACATCGTAAAAAGAATAAAAAGATAAAAAGTAGATGAACTAGTTTACGCGAGGTATCTTGTTCTGAAGAGTCTAAACTAGTATCATTTGACGTAACAAGTTTGTACACTAATGTACCGGTAGACCAGACACTGCAAATATTAGAGTGCAATTTACGTCACCATAAAAAACTGTTGGATAATGAGATCGATGAGTTGATGATGCTGCTACGGATCGGTTTGAAACACAACTACTTCACATTTAATGGGAGATTTTACTTACAACCAGCAGGTTTGGCTATGGGAAGCCCCCTAGCTGGGATTTTATCAGAAATTTTTATGAACTACTTAGAGTCCAGTTTTTTTGCCAGCGACAGAGAGATTCTTAGGAGAATAAAATTTTACAAGAGATATGTTGATGACATTTTACTAATCATTGATGGTTCTCGAAGTGACATAGATCGTATTTTTTCGATTTTTAATGAGCTTCACCCTAATGTCAGTTTTACAATTGAGCGAGAATCCGATACTAGGTCCTTAAATTTTCTGGACCTCACATTAACAGTAGTTGACAACCACATTGAATTTAGTATTTTTCGGAAAAACACGTTTTCCGACAATATTATACCTGCAGACTCGGCCCATCCGTACGCCCATAAGATGGCCTTTTTTCATTCTAGTATTCATAGAGTTACAGCTATCCCTCTTGCACCAGATGCGGTAGAAACTGAACTTGTCACACTTGAGAATATTGCTATAAATAATGGCTATAGACCTCAGTTGGTAAGACAGATGTATAATAAGAAAGTAAGGGGAAAAAATATTACGTCTTCCACCCTAGGGGATGCGGTAGATGACAAACAGGTGGCAACAATATCTATCCCTTACATAGGCAATATAAGTTACAAATTGGGGCGTTTACTCAGAGCCCATAATTTCAGAATCGCCTATTCTACTAACAACAGTCTACATAGGTATTTAATTCACTCCTTGCAGAGTAAGAGCGATAAACTTTCCAAATCAGGAGTATATAAAATTACATGCGGGGATTGTCCAAAATTTTACATCGGGCAAACTGGGCGAGCTCTGGGTCTCAGATATAAAGAGCATATTCCCACGCGAAGCGGTGACGGTACTAAAGGCTCTACTTATGCGGAACATCTTGTGCAAGCGGCTCATGCGCCGAGCCCTCCAGTTAACATTGAGCTACTTCATGCTGAGGTCAAGGGCTTAAAATTAGATATCTTAGAAGAAATGCAGATCTTTAAGCATCTGCAACATGATAGAGACAATATCCTCAATGACCAACTGCTACTAAGAAATAAAAAGTTTTTTGATGGTTTTGCGCCGTTACTTCGTTCTTTTCACTCGTAGTTTTGATGATATGGCGAGCGCGGTTGGTCAAGCTGTTCATCTACTTTTTATCTTTTTATTCTTTTTACGATGTAGGTGTTTTTAGCCCGGTGAAAATCTCACGTTTTATCCCTATATCCTTATCTCCACGACGTCTTTAGACTACGTCCCCTCAACCCCCCCAACCCCCCCCCCCCCCTTCATTTGACTAACTACTGACTTTTTATACAGCTTATAAAAATAAAAAATAAAAATTAAAAAAAAGAAAAAATAAAATAAAAAATAAATAATTTGTCATAATCAACAATCACGTATGTTACTCTTCTGAGATACAGTAACCCTGTGTGCTGATCTTTAGGTTTTATCTTGTATTTAGCTCGTCTCGGGTTATGTCCATTTTAATTTTGGTATACGTTGATCCACATTTGGGAATATACGGGCTTTCTCGTATTTTTATGCGCATGCGCATTAAGTAACTTCCTATTTCTTGCGCATGTGCATAGATAGCGTGTCTAGCTGGTAAGCGAGCTACCGTTTGGTTGCCGCAGTTTGCGACGGGACACGGCCCATCGAACACATGCTGATGTGAGGTGGAGTGTACACCATTAAGTTAAGTTATTCTTTTGACTTTGTTTACATGTACTTTTATGTGTCATCTTTTTCTTTTATAAATATATAGCTATGCTGAGCTTTTAATTATTGACAAAGGTCTTTATAGACACTTTTGAGTTTATTGTTCTGAAGAAGGTGTAGTTATCTACACCGAAACCTAGGTAAACACTAGGTGTTTTTTCGCAATCGAGGCGGATCTCAGTCCATTAATACACACAAGGGGCTTTAGATTAGGGATCTCTCCATCCAATCCAGATAATGATAGCTGTAGGAAACCCAGAAGTATCAGTGTAAGATCAAAGTATTAAAATCCTAATGGTAAACTGCCAAAACATTCACAACAAAGGGTCAGAGTTGGAAGCGCTCATGAAAAGCAATGAATCTCACATAATACTAGGTACAGAAAGCTGATTGAAACCTGAAATTGATAGCAGTGAGACTTTTGGGGAAAATTTAAGTGTATATTGAAGGGATAGGCAAAAGGGAAGTGGAGGTGGTGTATTTGTCACAGTATACAAGAAACTCAAATTCACCAAGATAGAAATTGAAGATGCATGTGAGATTTTTTGGGCAAGAGTCAGTATCAAGGGTGGGCATAAAATGATAATTGGACCCTTCTATCACGAGCCAGTCTCATCTCCTGACGTAATCAAAAGTGTTTGAGGAAATCTCAGTTTGGTTGTATGTAAGTAACCCAATCATGCTTTAATCATTGGTGGATTGGTGGAGACTTTAATCACCCAACAATTAATTGAGAAAATTTCAGTTTTGTCAGTTATGAGTGTGATAAGCCATCCTGTGAAACTTTACTAAATGCCTTCACTGAAAACTACTTAGAACAGACAGTTAGGAACCCCCTCTTGATGGAAATATATTGGATCTAATGGCAACAAATAGACCTGACCTCTTTGAGGGTGTCCACATTGAAACTGGTATCATTGACCATGATGCAGTTGTGACAACAATGATTACAAAGTACAAAGAATACCTAAAACAAGCAGAAAGGTACATATGTTCAGTAGATAAAAAAATCAGTAGTGTCATATCTCAATTAGGAACCTGAGACTTTCAGGATAGGGCAGGAGCATGTAGAGGAACTCTGCCTCGCGTTCAAAAGAATCGTTGACCATGCACTAGATAGATGGGTAGGCTTCCAGCAAAACAATTCATTATGGGAGGGAATCTCCATGGTACACAATCATTATGAAAAAATCTTCTAAAGAATCAGAGATTACTGTATAATAAGTGTAAAACAGAGTGTAGGGCTCTAGATAGAGAGATGCTGAATGAAATGGATTTGGCTGTCAAGAGAGCAATGTATGATGCCTTCAGTTACCACCATAACAGAATATTGTCAAGTGATCTTTCACAGAACCCAAAGAAGTTCTGGTCATATGTAAAGGGTGATAGTTACACAAAATTAGTGTTCAGTCCCTAGTGAATGGGACAATAACTGAAGTGGAAGGTAGGAAAGCAAAAGCTGAAATGTTTAACTCCACTTTAAATGTTCCTTTACAAAGGAAAAACCAGAGAATTGCCCCAATTTAATCCTTGTACAATTGAAAAGATGAATGAAATAAGTATTACTGTTAGTGGAGTTGAGAAACAGCTGAAACTGTTAAAATTGAACAAAACTCCAGGGCCGAATGGAATCCCTGTCAGATTATATATTGAATTTGTGGCTGAGTCAGCTCTTCTTCTAACTATAATCGGTCATAAATACCTCAAACAAAAAACCATGCCCAGTTCTTGAAAAAGGCACTGGTCACACCTGTCTACAAGAAGGGTAGTGGAAGTGATCCTTGAAACAACTGTCCAGCACCCTTGACAACAATTTGTTGTAGAATTTTAGAACATTTTCTGAGTTCAAACATAATGAGGTATCTTGAACAGAATGACCTCCCAATGACAATCAGAATTTCATTAACACTTTTCTCACACAACATACTGACAGATTTGGATTAGGGGAATCAGGTAAACACTATATTTCTTGATTTACAAAGAGCATTGGATTCAGAACCCCACCTATGCTTATTGTCAAAAGTATGATCATATGAGGTGTCAAGTAAAATTTATGAGTGGATTGAGGACTTTTTGGTGGGGAGGACACAGAATGTTGTCTTGGATGGAGAGTCATCATCAGATGTAGAAGTAACTTTGAGAGTTCCACAGGGAAGTGTGTTGGGACCCTTGCTGTCCATGTTCTATACTAATGATCTTACAGACACTATTACTAGTAAAATCAGGCTTTGGGAGGTGGTGGGTAACTGGAGAGATAAGGGGGGTAATTATGGTCTGTGAAGTTTTCAGTGGGGCCCTTGGCATATTTTGAAAGGAACTGCTTGTCACTGCAGATGTGACAGCCACAGGTGTCTAGGATGTATGGGAGGCAGCTGTTGAAGAGGATATATTGCTGGTGGTTGGTATGTTTGATACGGATCAAAATACTAATGTAGCCATCTTTGAGTTTGCAGGTCAACATCAAGGAAGGTGGCTTGTTTGGTTGAGGAGGGCCAGGTGGAGAAAATGGGGAGAAGGGTTTAGGTTTTGAGGTTCTGGAGGAATGTGGATAGAGCAACACCAACAAACAAATCCACGGTACATCAATGGGCACCTACATGGCACCACCCATTGGCAACCTATTCATGGGCCAAATAAAAAAATCCTTCCTAACCACCCAGAGTCCCAAACCCTTCATCTGTTTCAGATTTATTGATGACATCCTTATGATCTGGATCAAGGGTGAGGATACAATATCCACACTCCTCCAGAACCTCAGCACCTTCCCCCATTTGCTTCACATGCTCGCCTCAAACCAGCAAGTAAGCTTCCTTGATGTTGATCTCCACCCCAAAGATGCTAAATCATTACCTCTGTCCACTTTAAACCTACCATCCACCACAATCCCTCCATTTTGACAGCTGCCACCCAATCCGTACCTAGAAGTCTCTTCCATACAGACTATCTGTCACATCTTTAGTGACAAGCAATTCCTTTCAAAATTTGCCAACAGTCTCACAGAGGCCTTCACAGACTTATTACACGCCCAACCTCCTACAGAAACAGATCTCTTTTGCCTTATCTCCCCAGTCACACACCACATCCCAAAGTCCCACTGTTCAGCAACAGAGGAGTTTTCCTCTCATGACTCAGTACCACCCAGGATTGGAGAAACTGAAGTACATTTTATGCCACAGTTTTGACTACCTCTCATCATACCCTACATACTATCCTTCCTACCCCTTTCATAGTGGTATTCCACCACCCACTGAACCTACACAATATCCTCACCCATCCCCACACAATACCTGCTGCCAACCCCTTGCCTCATGACTCTATTCCTGTAGTAGACCTACATGCAAGACCTGGCCCATACATCCTCTCACCACCACCTACTCCAGTCTGGTCACAAACATCACCAATCCCATCAAAGGCAGGGCTACCTGTGAAATCAGTCATGTGCTCTACCAGCACTAAGCTGCAACCCCTGTACTTTGTTTTATGTGGGTATGACAACTAATGAGATGTCAATCCACATGAATGGCTGCTGACAAACTGTGGCCAAGAAACAGCTGGACCACCCAATTGCTGAGCACACTGCCCAAGACTAAATTCTTTATTTCAGTGACTGGTTCACCACCTGTGCCTTCTGGATCCTTCCTACCAACACCAGCTTTTCTGAATTTCGCAGGTGGGATCTCTTCCTGCGATATATCCTAGGCTCCTGTAACCCTCAAACTTCGTTAGTCATTGTCCCTGATCCACATATCTACTTCCTTGCTCTTTTTAATCATTTCCTTTCCCGCTCTCCCCTGCTACCCCCCCCCCCCCCCCCCCCGCACTCCTCCTGCCCTCTGTCTAGCCTCCTACCTGCACCTAGCTGCCCTACCCTCTCCCCACCTCGTCCTATATGTTCCCACAAGCAGAACTTTACCGTCCCCCGGCTCTATCCTGCTATCCCTCTCCCTCTATGCCTGCACCTCCTCCTATTTTCCCCCATCTCCCCCAACCAGACTGCTTCTCCCATCATGCGATGTTTCTTGCAGTTTGGTCTCAGCACTCACACCCAGTGGTCATGTCAGTGTGAGTTGCATTCACATTAATGTGTGTGTGTGTGTGTTTTGTGTAGTTCAGAGGAAGACCTTTTGGCTGGGAGGTTACTTGCTTAGTGTCTTTTTGTTGTGCCTGTCTGCAACTCTCAGCATCTTCACAATATGATGAGAAGCAATCTACCCTTTTCATAATATTGTGAACATAGTTATTGAATATGCTAAACAGTTTTCACATGAATCCACTCTTTTTGGACTCCACAGCAAACAGAGTTGTCATCATCTGTATTAGGCAATATGTTCACAAATATCAAAAATGGCATCACTGAGGCTATAATGTCAAGACATATGTTTCATATCACAATATGCTAGTAACATCTATGAATTCTTCCATACCCAAAGTAATAAAAACTTATTGTGAATATAAAAGACACATCTACACAAAAGATATGAATATTTTCTATCAAATGTTAAAAAATTTGTGAACATGTGTTTTCAAAAAGAACAGCCAATGAAATATTCAATGCATTTTCTGATAATGTCATGTCCCTATAGGAGAGGGTTCCCCCCCCCCCCCTCAAAAAAAAAAAAAACCTCACAAAAATGTCATACCAAGGAACAACAGCTCTTGCTATTAGTTTGTTTAGTTAAACTCTAAAACATCTCTGTCAACTAAAAAGGGACAAAAAAGATCAACATGTCTCAGAATATGCTAATATATACAAGGAAATCACATGCTGTTAGAGTGTCTCATCAAACTCTAAAATATCTTACTCAATTCAAAAATGACAAAAAAATCAACATTTTACAGAATATGTTAATGTATACATGAAAATTTATAGGGAAGCAATTAAAAAAGTTAAAACAATGTGCAATGTCAAAGCAGTTATGGGGACAGCTAACAAACAAAAATCAGTGTGGAATGTAGGGAAAAATGAAATAAACAAAAATGTTAAAAATCAAGTTGACATTGTTGTAAAAGGTCAGAAATCTAACTCTAGCAAACTACATAAATACATACCTCAGAAAAACTTAAATCAACCAGAGCAATAAAAGCATTACGTAAAATAATGGAATGGCAACCACTCACCTATAGCAGACTGATGTGAGGAACGGTAAAACATAAAAAAACAGCATTCACACTTAACTTTCAAGCACTAGCTCTTTTTCTAGCAATAGTACACACATTCACTGAAACAACCACACAGACACCCAGAAGCACACTCTTGTGACCACAGCAAGACTAATTATTGATACTTGATTATTGAAAGCAGCTCCCTACACCCAGAAGCACACTCTTGTGACCACAGCAAGACTAATTATTGATACTTGATTATTGAAAGCAGCTGCCTGTGCTGATTGAGGGCATAAGGAGGGATACAATAAGGGAGTAACAAGTAAGAGGCAGATCATTGAACAGGTGACTCCATGGCCACACAATGAGACAAAAAGAGTACAGAGGGTAAAGCAAAAAGAAATCTAGGAAGAGGGAGGAGGGGAGAAAAAAAGGGAGAAGGGAGAAAAAAAGGGAGAAGGGAGAAAAAAAGGGAGAAGGGAGAAAAAAAGGGAGAAGGGAAAAAGAGGGAAAGGTGAAGTTGAAGAGAGACAAAGGGAGTGGAGAGAGAAAGAAGAGGGACTGAAAAAGTAGGAGAAGAGAGTGGAAGAGAGGAAGACAGAGAGAGAGAGAGAGGGGTAGGGGGAGGGAGGGAGGGAGGATGATGGGTGGGAAAGGGGGGAGGGAGAGAGGGAGGTAGAGGGAGAGAGAGAGGGAGGGAGGGGGAGAGAGAAGGAGGGAAAGAGAGAGAGAGTGTTCACATCAGAAGGGGTGGGGGAGTGATGGGGCAAGACAGTGCATGATCTGGATGGAGAAGGAGTGATGTGGACAGAAGAGAGAAGGGAAAAGGTAAGATGAGGCATTGAGAACAGATTAGTGGAGGTTTAGGTCAGCTCATCCATAAATAAGTCTCCCATGCCATATGCCATCTGTAAAATTGTTAACTAGTCATGGGCCAGCACTTCGCTGGTCACCTAAATTCACCCCGGCCTTGAAAAGCTCAACCACACCCTCCACCAGGACTTTGATTACCTCACTTCATGCGCTGAGATGAGGGATATCCTTCCCACAGTCCCCAAAATAGTGTTTCACTCCGCATCCAACCCACAAAATATCCTTTTCTATCACTGTTCCAATCCTACTCCCAGTTCTGCACCTCATGGTTCATTCACTTGTGGTAGGCTAAGGTGCAAGACCTGTCCCATACACCCAATCTCTACTTCCTACCATGATCCAGTCAGAGACATTTCCTACCCAGTAAAAGGTAAGACCACATGTGAAAGCAGCCATGTCATATATCAGCTACGCAACTGCTGTGCAGCATTTTATGTGGGCATGATATGAAATCAACTGTCTACTTGCATGGATGGCCACCACCAAACTGTGACAAACAACAAACTTGACCATCCAGTTGCCCAACATGCTGCACACCAGAATACAAATGATTTCAACAGCTGCTTTACAACATCGCTATTGGGATACTACCCTCCAGCACAAGTTTCTATGAAATACGCAGAGGGGAATTGTTTACCCAGCACATGCTGCACTCTCCCAAACTCTTTGCTGTAAATCTCCGCTAACCATTGCCTCAACTTACCTTTTCCCTTCTCTCATCTGTCCATACCACTCATTCTCCATCCAGATCATGCACTTCACTCTTCCTCCCCTCCCCCCCATCCCCTTCATCCCTGCAGACATTCTCCCTCCCTCTCTCCACTCCGACATTTTCAACCACTCTCCCTTCTCTTTCCCCTCCCTTTCTCCCTCTTCATGTTCACCTTTCTCTCCTTTTTCCCCCTCACCCTTTTTACTCCCCTCAGTTCCATTCCTCGCCCTCTTCTTGCATCTTCCTTTGTTTTACCCTCTGCAAACTTTTCATCTTTTTATGTGGCCATGATGTCATGTGTCGAAAGGCCTGCCTCTTTTCTGCTACCCCATCCTTCCCTTCCCCCTCCCTACTTCCATCAGCTCAGACAACTACTTTCAATAATTGTGTATCAATAATTAGTCTTGCTGTGGCCATGGGAGTGTGTATTTGGGTATCTGTGTAGTTGCATATGTGAATGTTTGCACTACTGCTAAAAAAAAGAGGTAGTGCTTGAAAGCTAGTGTGAATGCTGTTTTCTGTTATGTGTTACTGTGCACCACACATCAATCTGCTGTTGATGAGTGGTTGCCTTTCCCTTGTTTTATGTATTGTTCCATCCAGTAGCTTTCATTATTGATATACAGTAAGTGATTTGGAAATAGTAAAACTTCAGTTCCAACAGCACAAAATGTTAATTCAATGTTGCTAAATTCAATAAATGATTTAATAGTTCTTGAAATAATAAAAACAATGAAAAATAAAATTTCTTCATGGATCAGTGAAGTACCTGATCAAATCATAATTAAATGTGCAGGTGTCATATCTCACACATCATTGTCTGAAGGAGAGTTTCAACAAAGGCTAAAAATTTCAAAAGTTAAGTCACTATATAAAAAGGGCTAATGTTATCTGTACTTTCAAAAGTCATAGACACAGTCACAAAACAAGCAGTAAGAAATCATATCAAAAGTTTCTATCTATTGTCTGTATATCAACATGGATTTTTCAGAGGTGCAAAATCAACTATTACTCATTTCATGAAAATATTGTAATGGGACTAGACAGAAACAACAGTATAATAGGAACAGCTTTGATGTATCCAAGGCCAACATGATATCTTGCTAGATATATTAGAAGCTATTGGCATAGGAATAGTACTGAAGAAATGATGTCAGTGATATCTCAAAAATGGGAGATAGGTAGCAAAAAATACTTTAACAAACAGTAAAAACCAAACCACTGTTCCCAGATCTGATATTCACACTGTACCAAAACGGGTACTACAGGACACAGCTAGGGCTTCTCTTACTTATTATTTCAATAAATAACATTCAGACTCTAATCAATGGTATGATACTCACATAACTCTGTTTGCTGCTGACACAAATGTTGCTGCAGCTAGTATAGGCTAATAGCACATTTTGCCAAGATCTCCAGCCAGAGTTGTAAATATATAGAAAATTGACACACAATGAACAAGTTAACAGAATTGATACTGTTGGCCTTAAATTCATTTAGATGAGTTGAAAGCAATGGGGATAAAATGGCTGTAAAACATGTCATTGCAATCATACTTGCAAAAAGATCACAGCTTGCGGAACTCAAATCAACTTATTCTAATCATACTGGACTCGCATTCGGGAGGACGATGGTTCAATCCCATCTCCGGCCATCCTGATTTGGGTTTTTCATGATTTCCCTAAATCGCTTCAGGCAAATGCCGGGATGGTTCCTTTGAAAGGGCAACGCCGATTTCCTTCCCCATCCTTCCCTTACCCGAGCTTGCTCTCTGTCTCTAATGACCTCGTTGTCGACGGGACGTTAAACACTAATCTCCTCCTCCTCCTCTATTCTAATCATAAAATCAGATTAGTGTCTGGTGCAAGGAAACTCGAAATAGGTGTACCACAGGGACATGTGTTAGGCCCCCTGTCTATTATTTATTGATATAAATGACATACAGATTTAAGAAACTGCAGCTAAGATCACATTGTTTGCAGTTGACACTAGTGCAATAGTGAGTGATGTTAAGGAATCTCTGTCTTCAATACCAACAAGCTGATACAATGGAAAAAAAGAGGCCAACTAAATTCACTTTGGAAAAATCAGTCAAAACCAAATATCTCCAACTGGTACTGGGTGGTAATGACTTAGAAAGAATGTTGATCAAGACTTACACTGAAAAAGAGCATGTAATAAAACTTTACCAGAGACAAATTTCCACATCTTTTGCTCTAGAATAATTTCAAAAGCAGGCTTCTCAGACAATGTTAGAACGGCTTATTTCAGTTCTGTCCAGTATTCTGTAGTCTGTGAAATATTTTTTTTGGATAAAACTTAAATACAGCTGTGGGTCTTTCCACACAGAATGAGCAAGAACAACTTGTATTCAAGGACATGTTAGTCACTTTAGCTTAATTCTATATAAACCACAGCCAACACACAGAGGGTGGACAAAAATATGGAAACACCACAAGAAATGAATGCTCAAACATAACTGCAGATACTAGCCAGACCTGCAGGTTGCACTGTTGTACTTAACCACAAAGGACACCTGTGTGGTGTCTTCGCTATGTTGCAAGTGTTAGTCTTAGTCAGAACAGTGATCCGTGCAGCTGTGAGTATATCATGTAGGAGCTAACTAAGTCTTTGGCATCACAAGAGGCACCATATTGAAGATTTATACCACATATAAGGGAAGCAGAAAAATTTCATCTGCTAAATAACAAGCCACCAACAAAAGTATGTGATGAATGATCATGTCAGACAGTCATTGTAGAGGAAAGTGATGAAAATAAGAAGATGACAACTGCAAAAGTCACTTCAGAACTGAATGTCACACATCAAATGCTGTCAGCATCCTAACCACATGAAGGGAGCTCCATAATCAGGGAAGGAACTGCAGTGACTCTAAAACCACTCATCTTTGATGCAAATCCCTGTGACTGGAAAAAGTGGCACTGATGTCACAAAAAAGCGTTATGGAACAATGGAAGAAAGGCATTTGGTTGCAACAGTCTTGTTGCAAACTGTTTTCAACCCCTGGATGAGTTTACATCCCAAGAGCGAAACATATCAGTAGTTCAGAGATGATTTGAGCAGGCATATTGTGGTATTCCTTGGGCCCCATGGGTGCTCTGCAAAATATTATGTGACCATTTTTGCTGATCTCCATCCAACGATACCATGTTTGTTCCTCAATGGTGATGGTACATTCCAAGAAGATAGAGTCCCTTTTTACATACCTTGTATCACCCAGAACTGGTTTTGTGAGCACGAGGATGAATTTTCACATCTCACCTGACCACTCTAGTCCCCAGATCTCAGAATTACTGAGCCTTTGTGGCCTACTTTGAAGAGAAAGGTGCTTGATCACTAACCATCTCCATCATTGTTATGGTACCTGACCTTGCCACTACTTTGCAAGAAGGACATGAGCTTATGTATTTCAAGATGACTGGGAGCCATCTTGAATGCCAATGGTTTTCCTATGAAGTACTAGGTATGTTGATATGTTGTGTTTTAGTTTTATACATGTTTTTGTCTACCCCTGTGCATAAAGAGATTGGAGAAAGACATTTCTAGTTGAAAAGTGTTTGTATGTTTTAACAGAATATGTTAGCTTGTACAAATAGAAGGCCCTCATTTATTGTTGATCACTTTTTTATTTGTTCGCAAATGTACCATCTATTCCACATGTATCTTTGCACATGAAAAATTCTGATGTTGCTTTCCCTCTTTCAGATGTGGTGTAGCACACCATCTCAGAGAAGGGAATAATTGCAAGAATAGTTGTGATGGATGTAGTGTTGGCAGGTGTTTGCACGTTTATATTTTTCAGAAGTGTAATACATATGTTTGTATGTCTACATTTTTCAGAAGTGAAATGTAACAAATGTTCATGTTCTAGTTACCTTACTGGTTACCCTTGTTACGCATGATGTAAGTTCCTCGTAGACTAGGTATTTTTTCCCCCAAATCATGAACGAAACGAGATGGTTATGGAAGTGTCAATGTACTGGACTACCATTCAGTAGGAGTTAGGGATGCATGCACTCAGTCCAACCACCCTGACACGGGTTTTGCTATGTTGCCAGGGTGAATGCTGGGATGATTCTATTGATAAAGTCATGGCTGACTTTCTATGCCACCTATCCTATTGCATTATTATTTTTGTAATATATCTGACACCCCCTATACTGTTGTTCCAAATGATCAAAGAATAAATAAAAGTAATAGTAACACACAGTGCTGGGCATAGTACAAGAATAGATTAGTTAGAAAAACATCAGACACTGTTCTACAAAAGGTCTATGAGCCCATATGAAATAGAAATCAATGTTTAACAATTATTTCTCAGGTTTGGTATTCAGCAAAAAAGATACGTATTTCTTGCACAGTGCGCAAATAAATTCTCTGTTCACTTTGGCGTATCGTATGAGGAAATTCATTGTCGGTAGACCAATATCTTGGAGACAGCTCTCCAAGTGTTTCTGCTGACATTGGGCTGGAAGCACAGCTGGATGAAAGGTTTCCAGTTTCTTCAGCTTCCTCTCCAATCTGTATGCCTGGTACAAATAAACTTTTTTCCACGTCATTTTTATCAAATAATTCATTCATTGTGGCGTAAACTTATTTGGTTAGCTCGAGATGATTACTTATGTATTTTTCATGCACATAAATGTTCTGTTTTTGGTAAGTATTTATGATCACGAAGTAACGAACGTTTGAATTGCCGCCAAAGTCGAAGGAACATAATCGACTTAATGACAGACGGCGTTGATGCGATAATTTTACTTACATCGTTGACTTTTGGTGTTGTTATGAAATTCATCTAACAAGATCTAAATAAACCTCATCACTGACGAGATTACATTTTTATTTCAGTCCCCGTTTTTTTGTAAATAAACTTATAAATCATTATCACTGAGAAATTTTACGAGGAAAAATAAATTACAAGAAACTAAGTTTCATTCCATCTTTGACCGAACAACGTACATCTCTGATACGCAGTACATTTGAAATTAATTTCATGTGTTGTTGTGTTGTTTACTGTTTTGTTGTCATTTGTGGATTAGACGAAAAGTTATTTGTAGTGTTTGAGGGATACTGTGTTTTGTTGACATTATGTGATATCTAATTCCAAAATTATCCGACATGAGCGACAGTTCCGTCATCTCCACACTTATAGCTAAATTAGGTTCGTGCACGTCATGTTATTGAAATTGTTTTTCATAGTTTCTGATGCAGTTTGTGCCTTTTCGTGTAACTACCATAAGATTTTGATTTTGGATGTTTATTGTGAGCCGATTATTTAAGGTAGTAAACGATCAAATTACCGAATGTACCATATTTTATGACTAAGAAGTTGCCGGAGTAGATGACCAGTGAAATGAATAGAAGTTAAATTGACGTGACGATGACACACGGGATTGACAGCTATTAAGTTATTCCAGGGAACATAGAGAAATACTGCTACAATTTTATTTAGTAAGTAGTTTCTAGATATATATGTAACAGCTTTATATTGCACAGAGCATAGTGTAACAACAGTATAAAGATGCTTTATATAAAGTAGCAATATTTGTATCAGGATTGAGAAAAACTTGGGTATTAAAAAACACGAACCCAGTGGGTAGATTTTGATTTTTATCGGTTATGTTTTTTTAATTGTTTTCTATTGACGATTAAATGATTCAGTTTAAATTCCTATGTCTAATTTATTAGAAACTTTAACCCATTGTTACAACTACCAACTATGTTAGCACGTCTTTTTTCCCCATGACAGCACTTCATCCATTCAGATAATCTTTTTCACCTACAGGCATGGTTTTATGAAAATTAAGAAATAATTTAGGAGAGAAAAGATCTGAGAAATTTGTGAAGATCTATAAATTTCGACATTCTTCCGAAAAGTAGTATATCACGCTTGACAGTCATTATGATTCTACATCATGTTGTTTTGGTTTTCTGGAACTGCAAACGTTATTTAATTGTGTTTCTTATATTGCAATCGAAGTTGAAACACAATATTAATAAAATAAATTCTATGATGGCTGTTTTTAATTTGTGTAAGGCTAACTATGAAACATTTTTGTGTGTTATTTAAATTTTCATATTTAAATGTAGTCAAGTTTCCTCTATTTTTTTTAAACCTGCATGGTTTTTAAGCATTTTTTGTTTATTTTGGGTGAGGTTAAATCTACAACCACCTTAATGTGTGTAGGTGTTTTGATGCAAAATTATGGAATTAAATAGGCAGATATGAATTTAGAAGCTTTTTGCTATATCAAACACAGACTATACGTAATGACTAATACCAACATCAAACTTTTTGCAAGGTATATATATATATAGAAGCCATGGAAGGCATTTTGTTTAAATAAAATATCAGTGGAACATGTGCAAGGCCAATCCTCGCATCTGTCAAATAACAAAGCTAGCGTCTCCTATCTTGCTGGTGAGATGCCTTCCTCTTCATCTATCTCTATTAGCCACGCAGCCTCCTTTTCCTTTATATTTTCCTTAATTATGTTTCATCATGTCTCTCTATTCTTCTCCTCCCTTCACCATGAGTCTACCTCATACTCCCTGCTGCCAGCACTCCTATCTTAAATCTTTCTCTTCAATAATGTATTTTTCGAGGTGTACCTTTCTAATTGTTTATCTCACTTTTTGTATTAGATGTAGTTTAACATGCCTACTGAAACATATGACTGTAAAATAAGTAGAATGCCTGGTTAGATGTAAGAGAGGGCCTGATGACCCTAATCTTGCCAGGTTAAATAAATAAATAAATAAAATAAAATAATGCTACAATGGCAACCAAAAATTCAGCATCATTTTAGAGCATGTCAGCAGTAGAAATTAAAGTGCCTTTATAAAAGATCTAGTACTTTTAAGGCCACATAAATAAGACTAGAAACAGGCTTGCAAACTCTCACAAAACTGCAGGCCTGTCAATCATTCTTCTGTAAATCTTACATAGGTACTTTTTCAAGAATATTACTAACCCAAACACAAAATGAAGTGTATACAGATAATGGGTGGTCAGAAAAGTCTTAAATTTTGCAGTGTTCAAACTAATTTTTCAGGAGACATTTCTGAAAGAGATGACTACAGCAGGAGAAAAAGATTTAAAAACTGTGTATGTTAGAAAGCTCTCTGGGAAACTTAAATACCTCAGTTCTGTACAAAAGCCGTGTAATGATTGAGGGATAATAAATTGGTGTGTATCATAACAGACACAAGAACAATAAAACACAAATCAGAGATAACTGTATAATAGTAGAAAATCCACAGAAACTAGAGAATTATTTAAGTGACTACTTTTCAGTTATTGCAGAGAATGTGCAGCAAAATTTTCCTGAGACAGGTGTAGCGCTCAAAATAAATTACGTTACCAGAATAATGATGCTGGATCCTAAGAAGACAATACAAATATTAAAAAATAACAACATGGCGTGCCTGGATGAGGTGCCCATCTCTGTTCTGAAGGCATTCTCAGAGAGGATGCAAACTACATACAGAAGCATAATACATGTCCACTTTAGTTCAAGTGTTATCCATAGAATGTAGTATGTTCATGAATTGTGTTTCTAAAACGAAGCATAGAGCTAGAGACATGTTGAATGAAATGCATGTGGCTGTCAAATTGTCAGTGTGTGAAGACTTCAGTGACTAACGTAGCAAAATATTATTGAAAGATCTCTCAGGGAACACAGAGATTCTTATGTAAATGCTTTTAGTGGCACCAGAATCAGTATCCAAATCCTGATGGATGACAGGATGTGAAACTGAGGGTAGTAAAGTAAAAGCCGGCCGCGGTGGCCTTGCGGTTCTGGCGCTGCAGTCCAGAACCGCGAGACTGCTACGGTCGCAGGTTCGAATCCTGCCTCGGGCATGGGTGTGTGTGATGTCCTTAGGTTAGTTAGGTTTAAGTAGTTCTAAGTTCTAGGGGACTGATGACCTCAGATGTTAAGTCCCATAGTGCTCCGAGCCATTCGAACCATTCGAGTAAAGTAAAAAGAGTTATATTGAACTTAATTTTCAAATGTTCTTTTAAAATGAAAAATTCATGAGAATCACAGAAGTTTTACTCTTGCACCATTGCCGTGATGAGTGATATGGATCTTAGGGCTACAACACCCTCACAATGATCAAACAATGGAAAATCCAAGTTGGAATGTAGCGATATTATGAAAAGTAAAGTTGTTACTCACCATATAATGGAGATGTTGAGGCACAGATGGGCACAACAAAAAGACTGTCACAATATTAGCTTTTGGCCAACAAGGCTTTTGTCAAAAATAGATGAGACACACGCACATACAGACATGCAAATGCAACTCACACACTCATGACTGCAGCCTCTGGTAGCTGAAGTCATAGTGCGAGCAACAGCAGCAGTGCACGATATCAGTGGGTACTGGGTGGGGATAAGGAGACAGCTGGGACGGGAAGGTGGAGAGAGACCAGGGTAGGGATGGAGGACAGTGAAGTGGTGCTGGGGAGTGCGCAAGTATAAGGTGGAGAGAGCTTAGGGGAGCTAGGTGCAATCGGGAGG
Organism: Schistocerca gregaria; assembly: GCF_023897955.1. NCBI lineage: Eukaryota > Metazoa > Arthropoda > Insecta > Orthoptera > Acrididae > Schistocerca > Schistocerca gregaria. The sequence goes on along the minus strand of NC_064920.1, from coordinate 413,717,219 downwards.
TTAGATGGACGACGGGAGAGAGGTGGTAGAGGGGGGTTGCAGAAAAGGAGAGACATAAAAAGACTGGGTGCGTTGTTGGAATGAGGGCTGTGTAGAGCTGGAATGGGAACAGGGAAGGGGCTGGATGGGTGAGAAAAATGATAATGAAGGTTGAGACCAGGAGGGTTACGGAAACATAGAATATCTTGCAGGGGGAGCTCTCACCTGTGCAGTACAGAATAACTGGTGCTGGTGGGAGGATCCATATGGCACAGACTGTGAAGAAGTCATTGAAATGAAGGATGTTGTATGGGGCAGTGTGCTCAGCAACAGGATAGTCCACTTGTTTCTTGACTGTAGTTTGTTGGTGGCCATTCATGCAGACAGACAGCTTATTGGTTGTCATGCGTACATAGAATGCAGCACAGTGGTTGCAGCTTAGCTTGTAGATTACATGACTGGTTCACAAGTAGCCCTGCCTTTGATGGGGTAGGTGATATTTGTGACTGGACTGGAGTAGGTGGTGGTGGGAGGATGTGTGAGACAGGTCTTGCATCTAGGTCTATTACAGGAATATGAACCATGAGGTAAGGGGTTGGGAGCAGGGGTTGTATAGGGATGGATGAGTGTATTTTGTAGGTTCGGTGCACAGCAGAATACCGCTGTGACAAGCATAGCGGATAGGACATTTCTCATTTCAGGGCATGACAAGAGGTAGTCGAAGCCCTAACGAAGAATATAATTCAGTTGCTCCAGTCCTTGATGGTACTGAGTTACGAGGGGGATGTTCCTTTGTGGCCAGACAGTGAGACTTTGGGAGATTGTGGTAGACTGGAAAGATAAGGCACAGGAGATTTGTTTTTGTACAATGGTGGGAGGATAATTATGGTCTGTGAAGGCCCCAGTGAGACCCTTGGTATATTTCGCTAGGGACCACTCATCAATGCAGGTAGGTATTGCCAATGGTTGGTAGGTTTGATATGGGCAGAGGTACTGATGTAGCCATCTTTGAGATGGACGTCAACATATACGAAGGTGGTTTGTTGGCTCAAGTAGGACCAGGTGAAGCAAATGGGGGAGAAGCTGCTGAGTTCTGGAGGAATGTGGATAGGATGTCCTCACCCTCAATCCAGATCACAAAGATGTCGTCAGTGAATGTGAAACAGGTGATGGGTTTAGGATCCTGTGTGTTTAAGAAGGCTTCCTGTAGATGGCCCATGAATAGGTTGGCATAGGATGGTGCCATGCGGATGCTCATAGCCATTTCCTGGATTTGTTTGTAGGTAATGCCTTAAAAGGAGAAGTAATTGTGGGTGAGGATATAGTCGCTTATGGCAACTTGGAAGGAAGTTGTTGGTTTGGAGCCGGCTGCGGTGGTCTCGCGGTTCTAGGCGCGCAGTCCGGAACCGTGCGACTGCTACGGTCGCAGGTTCGAATCCTGCCTCGGGCATGGATGTGTGTGATGTCCTTAGGTTAGTTAGGTTTAAGTAGTTCTAAGTTCTAGGGGACTAATGACCACAGCAGTTGAATCCCATAGTGCTCAGAGCCATTTTTGTTGGTTTGCAATCCATCAGGTGTTGGAAAATGTAGTGTTCAACAGCGGTAAGGCCTTGGGCATTAGGAATGTTAGTGTAGAGGTAGGTGGCATCAATAGTGACGAGCAGGGTATGATGTGGTAAAGGGACAGGAACTGTGGAGAGTCTGTGGAGGAAATGCTTGGTATCTTTTATATAGGATGGTAGGTTATGGTAATAGGCTGAAGGTGTTGGCCTACGAGAGCAGAGATTCGCTCAATGGGGACACAGTAATTGGCCATGATGGGGCATCCTGGATGGGTGGGTTTATGAACTTCAGGAAGCATGTAGAAGGTAAAAGACCGGGGAGTGGTAGGGGTGGGCAGAGAGGTGGGCTCCAGGGAAAGGTTCTGGGATGGGCCTAAGGATTTGAGGAGAGACTGTAACCCACTGGATTTCTTTATTGCGGTCCCTGTGGCTAGGTTTGTAGGTGGATGTATCTGGCAGCTGGCAGAGTCCTTCTTCCAGGTAATCCTTGTGGTTCAAAACAGTGGTGATGGAGCCTTTGTGTGCAGGTAGGATCATAAGGTCAGGATCAATTTTTAGGTGATGGACTATGATTCTGCCTGCAGATGTACGGTTAGTTTGCATGTTGAGGGATTTGGGGAATGATATTGAGGCAAGGTTCAAGGTTAACAAGTTGTGGAAAGTTAACAGAGGCAGTGTGGTTGGATCACGGTTGGATGGAGGAATGAACTGAGTCTGGCAGGGTTCAATATTGGTCTTTGGTTGAGTTTGATTGTTAGGGTTGGTGGCGAAAAAGTGTTTTTACTGTATGGATCGGAAGAAGGAGAGAAACGTCTTTAACAAGTCGTACATGATTGAATGTGGGAGTGGGGCAATAGATGAGGTCTTTGGAAAGGTCATATTTCTGTAGCCATGAGGCTTCTGGAGGAGAGGTTCATGACTGTTTTTTTGGTCTCTTTAGGTTCTGAATTCTGTGTAGTGGTGGGAGGGAGTTTTGAAGGATGGGGTAAATGTACTAGGCCTATTGGCAGCTATGAGGGGACGTGGGGGAGGCTTGGAGGTTGTAGTGGTGGCAGACTGTGGTACTCAAAGGTGGGATTAGGAAGTGAGCAGGGTAGAGAATTTTTTGAGATGGCATTGTGCATGTTGTTCTAATTCCTTTAGGGCAAGAGTTTCAGTGTGTGTTATAGGTTCCAGGAATTTGGGATTTCATAGCAGAAGAATTTCACGGATGTAAATGCCGTGTGACTAGGGCCTCCTATTGGGTAGACCGTTCGCCAGGTGCAAGTCTTTTGATTTGACGCCGCTTGGGCGTCGATGGGGATGAAATGTGATGATTAGGACACCTCAACACCCAGTACCTGAGCGGAGAAAATCTCTGACCCAGTCGGGAGTCGAACCCGGGCCCTTAGGATTGACATTCTGTCGTGCTGACCACTCAGCTAATGGCAGTGGACATTTCACAGATGGGGAGAAGATATTGCAAGGAGGTTTGGGCTTGGTTGATATGGTTTCCAGGACTCTGCTGGGGAGGGCTAAGGATTGGGTGAATCTGAACAGTTGGAGGTATTGTGGAAGGATGGTTGGCAGCCGGAGATGAGTAATTTGATGGTAAGGCCATTTGAGGGGATTTCAAGAGCCAAGCAACAACACAGGAACAGTATGTGGGACTGGGTTCTGGTTATGGATAAGGAAATGTTTCTGTATTGATGCAGATGGGAGCAGAAAGGATCAATGGTGGTGGAAAAAATGTGAAAAATACATGAAAAAGATAGAATTACGTCTGAAAAAATTCACAAAAATACACCCAAATATGTGGGGAAAATCATTAGAAGGAAGAAACAGATGAAAAAGGGGGAAACCAACCGTCGTTAGTCATTTTCTCACCCAGCCAACCCCTTTCCTGATCCCATTCTAGCGCTATACAGCCCTCATTCTACCAACACCCCAATGTTTTTACTTCTCTCCCTTTCTGCACCCCCTCCCCCCCAACCTCTCCCTTACTCTCCGTTTAACCTTCCTACTGCACCCAGCTGCCCTATCCTCTCTCCACCTCATCCTTGTGCGCTCGCTAGCAGCAGCACTTCATTGTCCTCCACCTCCTGCTATTCCTCCCCCACCCTACCCCACCTGCCTCCTTGCCCCACCCAGTTGCCACTCCCATCTTGCACTGCTGCTGTTGCTCTCATTGTGGCTTCAGCTGACAGAGGCTGCAATCATGTGTGTGTGATTTCATATCACATTCTGTTCCCATTGTTCATCCTGTGAGTTGTTAACCATATCAGCATGCAATACAACATCTCCATTTCCATACGTTCCCTGCAAGCCATTGTATGAATATTGGCGGAGGGTACCCTTTACCACTATTAGTCATTTCCTTTTCTGTCACACTCACCAATGGAGTGAGAGAGAAACAACTGTCTGTATGCCTCCATAAGAGCTTTAATCTCTTTAATCTTAGCTTCATGCTTCTTTTGTGAAATGTATGTTGCTGGCAGTAGAATTGTCCTGCAGCCAGCCTCAAATTCTGGTCCTCTAAATTTTCTCAGTAGCGCTCCTCAAAAAGAACACTGCCTTATCTTCAGTGACTCCCAGTTTAGTTCCCGAATCATCTCTGTAGTACTTGTGTGTTGTTTGAATCTACTGGTAACAAATCTATCGGCCTACCTCAGAATTTCTTCAGTGTCATCCTTTAATCTGACCTGGTGAAGATCCCAAACATGCAAACAGTACTCAACAAAATGTTGCACTAGTGTCCTGTATGTGGTCTCCTTTACAGATGACCACGCTATACTAAATTTCTCCCAACTAATCCTAGTTGATCATTCACCTTCCCTGCTACAGTCCTTAGATGGTATTCCATTTCATACTGCTTTACAATGTTATGCCTTGATATTTAATAAACAAGACAGAGTCAAGCAGCACACTGATTTTACTGTATTGAAACACTATGGATTGTTTTTCCTACTCATCTGCATTAACTTATATCATTCTACATTTAATGCTAGCTCCCATTCATCATACCAGCTATAAATTTTGTCTACGTCGTCCTACAGTTGCTCAGCGATGTCACTGTCCGATACACCACAGCATCAGCAAGCAGTCTCAGACTGTTGCTTACCCTGTCTGCTAGATCATTTAAGTGTGCAGAAAATAATAGTGGCCCTATCATGCTTCCCTGGGGCAATCCTGACAATACCCTTGTCTCTGATGAACTCTCACCATCAAGGTCAGCATACTGGGTTATGTTACTGAAGAAGACACGAACACTGTAAGTGCACCTCTACTGGTAGTACTATCAGTGGTGTTGAGAAGCAGCTGAAATCAGTAAAATTAAACAAAGCTCTGTGGCCCAATGGAATCTCTGTCAGACTGTAGACAGAATGTGCAGCTGAATTGACCCTCATTTAACTATATTATACTGCAGAGCCCTCGGACAAAAAACTGTGCCCGCTTGTTGGAAAAAAAGCTAAGTTCACCCTGTCTGTAAGAAGGAAGCAGAAGTGAGCCACAAAATTACTTCCCGATGTGCTTGACATCCATTTGTTGAATGTAATGTCCCTCTGCACATCAACCACCGTGGATTCTGATAACATCAACAATGCAGACTCAACTCCCACTTTTCTCACATGACTTTCTGAAAGCCATGGATCAAGGTAGTCAAGCCCCAGGGAAGCATGATAGGGCCACTATTATTTTCTGCAGTATTTCTTGTTTCTCAAAAAGCACCTGACTCAGTACCACATGTAACCTTATTATTGGATTTGGAATTTATGGGGTATCAAGTGAAATTTGTAGCTGGATTAAGGATTTCTGAGTAGGAGCATTGCAGTGTGTTATTTTTGCCGGAGAATCGTTGATTTATGTAGAAGTAACCTCAGGTATGCCCCAGGGAAATGTGTTGGATCCCTTGCTGTTCGCATTTTGTATTAATTACATATAAGCAATATTAATAGTAACCTCAGACTTTTTGTATGTGATGAAATCATCTATAATGGAGTGAGATCCTGAAAATATTTCAAAGTGGTGCAGAGATTGGCAACTTACCTTAAATGTCCAGGAATGTAAAGTCATGCACTCCACAAAAACAAAAGAATGTAGTTAATCTGTCATCTGAGTGCAATATCAGCACGTCACGATTTGAATCAGTCAGTTTAAACAAATTCCTGAGTGTAACAATTTGTAGGGATATAAAATGGAATGGTCGTGTAGGCTCAGTTGCAGGTAAAGCCGGTAGCAGACACTGGTTTGTTTCTACAAAAATGCAGCCAGTCTACAAAGAATATTTCTTACAAAACACTTATGGGAATCATCTGACAATATTGGTCTGTATTATAATACAATTAAAATAAATAGTTCAGAAAGAGACTTACAAAAAGAGTATATAAATGTGTTTTTATAAGGAAAGGACAGATGGTTGGCTGTGATCTGATGAAGCAACCATTCCAGCATTTACCTGAAATGATCTAGGGAAACTTAAATCAAGTTGGCCAACAGAGCAGACTTCATATTTACGAATATGAGTGTTAGCAACTGTACAGCCACATTTGGTTGTTTCCTATTGTACAGTGCTCCTTGATCTTCACACAATGTGCTCCAGATAACTTATACAGTGTGTGGCAAAAATAGGTGCAGGGTTGCCACAAGTTCTGGAAATCAGGGAATTTCAATCATGTCAGGGAAATTTGAAGAAAACACTGGAAAAACCTCGTTTTTGTCTCAGTAGGTAAAATGGTTTGTTTACTGAGATATTAGGCATCGTCGCTGGCTCGGCGCAGCTGTGTGAGTGAGCCACTTCACTACTCACTCAGTTTTACTGCTTGTTCCCTTTCTACCAATCCCGCCATCTTGCAGTCGGTGCTGTCACCACTTCTTGCTGCTAGCCAACAAAAGGTAGGGAGGTGTGAGGAGTGGTTTTGGATCTGATTCTCAGAAACTATTGACTCAGTGGCTGGAGACAGCGGTCATGTGTGCATGAGTTGTGTCCGAGTGATTGTGTGAATGTGTACATACTCTCATTTTCTGACAAAGGCTCTGGCCTAAAATTTAAGTTGTGAGAGAGTGATTGTGTTTTCTATGTGCCTGCTTGGAGTTCAGTGATCATCTGTACAGTGAGTTGCTGTCTATCCTCACTCGTATTGATTCTCAGAGTATTCACACAAGTTATCTGTTGCATGGATTGATCACTGCGGTCTCATTTCATCAACATGGTGTCTGTGACATCCATGACGGGCCAAAACCTCACGCTATTTCTGTGGGTATCTCTAACACCTTCAGGCCTGCCAATCTGAAGCCGAACATTTCCCACTAGTGTGCAGGCCCTGCCCGTAGGATCTAGTCTCAACAATAAGCCTGCAGGCCAGGTCTGTTTGTGTGTGGCATAATGGAGAAGATTTTTGTGGTTTATCCATGGGCTCAGGACTGTGGTGCTCCTCGGCAGCCCTGAGGCCACGGGCAATGGATTTCAGGACTTGCAAGTGTCTCACTGCAAGAATATTCTACAGTGCGGCTTTTTATAGACATTTTATTTATTCTAGTACATTTTGGCATTTCAAAAGTAGATTATACATTAGAAGGTATGGATGAAAAGAGAAAGAAAGTAGTGGCAGCCACTGGCAGTTTGTATGCTGTGTACTCGCATATTTCATGAAAGAAAAACCACACAATACCTGTAAAATAATAGACATAACACGGTAGGTAATAACTGACAATAACAAACATACTAGAACCAACATTCCATTGGCTGTCATGGATTAGTATTGATTTACACAGTTCCTCCCTGCCTTATACACGTCTTTCAAGAGGCCTACTTTTATTCTGAGGTTATTTCCAAAATCAGTGAAGATATTTTAAATCTGCCTTATGACTTCAATGAAATGCATACTCTTGTCACCAAATATGTTTCATTTTATTGAAATAAAATATCCTCATATATACCATTTGGCTTGCTTTCTCCATCTAAAAACAGTTCATTGCAAAAGATGTCAGTGTTAGTATTTAAGATTTTTGTTCACACATTTAGCAATGCAGAAGCCCTTGCATTTTTTTGTCAACTTATGTCTTTACTTACTCATGAGATCTCAAAATGTGTTCCCTCAGTGGACCAACAGGTCTTTAGTGAGGAATGTGTGGCACACACGGGTCCCTGAGCTATTGCAGCATTTATTCTTTTCTGTTCTTCTTTACCTTCCCCTTCCATCTCCTTCCCAGTCCTCCTTCATTTCCTTTTGCCCCGTCCTTTCTTTAACTTGGTGTTCTTCTTTTTGTCAGCCTATCTATCCTCATGACTTTCCTTCATCTTGTGTTTTTGGTTGGTTACTTTTCTTCCTCCTTTTTGGCTTTTCGTATTTTGTCCTCCTCAGGGGTTTGACCTCCATCTTCAAATTTGAGATATGTAGTGTGAGCCACATGGGGAAGAGCTCCCTCCCTAGTGTCATTGCCGTGGTTTCCTCTCCTCCTCCTCCTCTCCCTCTCGCTCTCGCTCTCCCCATCCCTTCCCCCCTTCCTCTTCCTCCCCTCTCCCCTTCCTCCCTGCCAAAGTCCTTTCGCCTTCTTGCTACGTCACCAGCTTGGTAGCCAGTCCATGTGCTGTGGCTGCTACGCATCCATCTAACTGAGACCCCTGACACTGCAGGGATCACACTGCTGGTACCTGCACTGTGATCACCTTGTGCAAGCCTAGGAGTTGTAGCCCACCTTTTTGGGTCATTGGAACTCCGGGCAGTGACCGTCCTGCCAGGGGCAGCCACCACTGTGGTTGGGTGGTGCCCACAAGGTGAGCCCCTGTTATGAGTGAGTGTAACCAGGATGGACATTTGGCACATAAAATATGTTAAACTCTCTGGCTGCTCTACCCTGACTGCATCTTTTCCTTAACATAGTTCTGTCTCAGTTCCTGTTTCTGTCTTCCTGGCATTACCCTCCTTGGATACACCCTGGGAGGAAGGCCTGACCTGTCACCGTGGGGCAAAACCCTTTTCATGGTTCCTGGTCTATAGCAGGATTGACGGGGAGACTTTTGCCGCCACCAAACCCCTTTTCTATGTGGAACATACTGAGGACAACTTAAGTGAAGTTGAGTTATTAAGCAACATGAGATTTGGCTCTCTCCTTGTAAAGACAACTTCTGCCAGTCAGCCAGCCTCCCTCCGTACCTGCAACCATTTAGGAGGCATCATCATGACTATCACTCCTCACAAGTCACTCAGTATGACAAAGGATATAATTTTCCATAAGGATCTTCTCCTCCAGTTCAACAATGAACTTACAGCTAATCTGGAATGACATGGTGTTCATTTCACCCAGTGCGTCTAGAAAGGCCCTAAGGACCATCATGTAGACACTGGCACTTTCATCGTGGCATTTGAGGCGTTTACCCTGCCCAAGGTTATGGTAATGGTGTACAGATGCACTCTGAAACCATACATTCTGCTTCCCATCTGTTGCTTTCATTCTCTCTTCGGCCACATATCCTCACGATGTTATGCCACTCCCAACTGTTGTGATCGTGGCCACCCTCTTCATTTGGGAAGCCCTTGCACTCCACCACCTAACAGAAAAACTGCTCTAGTCTCCATTCTCCCCACTCATCAGTGTCAAGTGTATATGAAGGGGAAAACATTCAGGAAATAAAGATCCTTGACTGTCTCGGATGCTTTGAGGCCTGGAAGAAGTTTGACAGACTTCAGTTGCTTCGTTTCCTCCTCGCCCCCCCCCCCCCCCCTTAACTCCATAGTTCCCTTTCTTCACTGTAAGCAGCTCCCGTTGCTTCCCCTCCAGGAACCACTCCACCTCCTCTTCCTCCTCCTGCTGCTCCCCCTCAGTCAGGGAAAACATCCTGTTCTCTGGCTCCTGCTAGGGATGGTCTCCATCTTGGAACACCCCTGCCCGACATTCTCAGGACAGGAAGCTTGTACCCTCGAGCCGGAGGAAAGACCTGCACTCTGAGGGCCCCAAAGCCCCTCACTCTCTGTCCGATCTCAACACCATTGCCACATATTCCCTTACTAGTAACACCTGCTCCTTCTCACTGAGGGATTCACCCCCTCCACCTAATCCAGAATTGGCCAGCTTTTATGGATGTCACCCCATCCTCGTTGGTCATGTCCACCAACCAACTGCTGTGATCTCCCCTCGGCATCTTTGTGTCTCACCTGGACTCTTACCACACAATAATCCAATGGAATTATCATCGCCTTCTGGAAATACAGTGCCTTGTTTCCTCCTACTCTTCATTCTGTCTTGCTCTTCAAGAAACTCACTTTTATGATGACCACTCTCTAACATTTCGTGTTATTCGGCATTCTGTTGGCCCCAGGATAGCATTTGGAGGAGTTAGTACTTTCGTTCACATCGATGTCATAAGTGTCTGGACCTCCTTCATACCAACCTGGAAGTGGTAGCATTTAGAGTACAGACAACTCCTGCAATCACCTTTTACAATGTCTGATTCCCTCCAGGTAGGCCACTTCCTTATGTTGAACTGTCTACCTTAAGACAGCAACTCCCACCCCCTTATTGATGTTGTCTCCTTGATGACGGTTCCTCTACCCACATCAGTGCCGCTCATGACACCTTTACTGATATTGATCTCACAGTCTCCTCCCCTGCTCTCGTGGCTCGCCTACATTGGTCACCCCATGATGATCTTTGTGACAGTGGCCACTTTCTGATGATTTTGTCATTGCCCTGCCGCCGCCAGGCAGACAGGCCTCATGTTGGGCATTCTGCAGGGCCAATTGGCCTTTATATACTAAAGATGCGTAAAATTGTTCTTTTCAGAGATCGGATCAGACCTGGTCATTCACTGGAATGAACTAGCTCTTTTCCATGACTCAGCACTCACTATTCACTAACAAGAATAAGTAAAAAGAAGATACATTGCCTTTTTAATTCAGGTCTCTAAACCTGTATTTTTATCCAATTTGGTCAAATAACTTATAAAAGAGGAGTAATAATTTTGTTATGTCGCTAGGAATATAAAAGTTTCAAATTTTGTTTGCTGTAAAAATTGTAAATATCACAACAAAATCCAAAATTCTTTTTTAATGTTTTATCTAGTAGAAAAACTTTCAGAATGGAGACTGATTCTTGTTATGTTTTGATACTTCTTCTGGAGGGGGGGGGGACACAAAATTATTACAACTGTATTTGAACTGTTTCTGCAGTCATCATTTACAGTCAATATTGTCATTCAGAAATAAAATTTGACCCATTTTAGTTGATGTGAATCTCTTTTTCTTCTTAGTGCACATTTGTTGTGCTTCTGAAAAGATACGGTCACAGGCCACTGATGTTGCTGTTATACATAATACTTTCACAACCAATTGATACAGCGCAGGTCACAGCAATTTTCTTGTTTTCCAGCAGTTTAAGGAATTGCTGTTTCTGGGCAAATATCTCTCCACTAAACAATTGTTCAGTTTGACACTTGCTGCAGTTTCTGGGTTGTGACTTGCTTGAAGCTGACTATTAGTTTCATTGAACTCCTCCCAAACTGATGAAGTCTCATGTGTTACAGTGGTAAGTGGTTAAGAAATGAACTCTGTTTTGAACAACCAATGCTTTCATTTCTTCAATAGACTTCATGTAACAGTTCTGAAAGATTTTGTCATCTGAAGATTGTTGGCTTTGGATTGGGGGTTCAGTAACTTCGCCTGACTAATCAGTTTGTTGCTGGAGATAGTCCCAAACCACTCTGCTGACCTTTTAAGCAAATTATCAACTAATGACTGTTTCTTGAAGACTTTTTTATTTTTGTCTTTAAAAGATTTTAGTTGTTGTTCCATTAACCTTGGCAAGATCTCATTTTTAAGCTGAAGTCTGTTTTCTCTGAGGACACTGCTTTGGTTAACACATCAAAAACTTTCAAAATCTGTGCAGCTTGTTGCATTATCTCCCAATCTGTACCTTTTATGTTTAAGGTGATCACTTTTCCACCTGAAATAGTGAGCCAAGATATTATGGGATTAAACTAAATCTTTGCAACATTTTGTAAGTAGAGATCCATGTGGTTGGGACATCTTATTTCAGTTTAAGTCAGTCAGCCTTAAATTTTTTTTTTCGTGTAAGCAAGTTTGCTTAAAGCAAAGAGTCTCTTCTTAAGAAAGATAACAACTCATTTGACATTTTCAATGGTTTTCTGTATGGACTTCTGAATTGCTTGCTGCGCAGTGGGGTTTAAAGAATGTGCAAAGCGTGGGATATGTGGAAATTTCAGAAGCATGGTGTTTAATTTCATGTTTGACTCATTTTCTGTTATTATGGAAGCGATTTTAAAATTGATATTGTATTTGGGATAACAGACTATACCCAGTTTGAGATGTTTTGTGCAGTGTGTCTATCTTCGAATTGTGAGCACTCTAAAAGGTATGACTTAGTTCTCTCTTATCATCTATGAAATGTTCTGTGAACGCGTAGAAACTAATGTTATTTACACTTGTCCACACACCAGATAAAAGACAGGCTGCCTTTGTGGAGGTCAAATCATTTTTAATTTTTTCAAATAACTCATGATGCAGACTGGCCATTAGAGAGTTTGACAACATTTTTTGACTTGGTTAGCTATAATTTGGACAAAATATTAAATTATGTCTCTTCGACTATAGAGAAATGATGGTATTCCCTGCAAATCTCTTTTGAAATCTGTACATCTACAAGGTATTCAACTTTTCTTCCACCATTTTTTCCCCAACATTTGAGGCTTTAATGAAACAAATTGGTTACACATGTATCATTCGAAGTATTTTCCATCACTGGCCACTACTTTCTCCCTTCTTTCGGGCAGTGTACGAATCCCATGTCGAAAAAATTGTTCACCTTTTGAAGCGATCCACGGATCGATCCAATTTGTGACTTCTTCATGAGATTCGAAGTGTTGGTCAGCCAGGCTATGCACCTTTGATCTAAACATGTGATAGTTAGAGGGAGCAATGTCTGGAGAATACGGCGGGTGGGGTAGGATTTCCCATTTTAATGTTTCCAAGTACATTTTTACCTCTTTTTGCCCCTTGAGGTCGAGTGTTGTCGTGCTGCAAAATCACTTTATCATGCCTCTCACTGTATTGTGGCCATTTGTCCTTTAATGCTCTGCTCAAACACATTAATTACGTTCGATAACAAGCACCTGTGATTGTTTCACTTGGTTTTAACACCTCATAGTACGCGACACCAAGCTGGTCCCACCAAATGCAGAGCATGATCTTGGAGCCGCGAATATTCGGTTTGGCCGTCAATGTGGAAGCATGGCTAGGATATCCCTATGATTTTATTGCATTTAGTGTTATTGTGATGAACCCATTTTTCATCCCTGGTCACAATGCGATGCAGAAATCCCTTCTGTTTTTGCCTCCAAGGCTACTGTTCACAAACACACAAATGCCGTTCAATGTCTCTTGGTTTCAGCTCACATGGGACCCAAGTTCCTTCTTTCTGAATCATACCCATTGACTTGAGACATTTTGAAATGACTTGCTGTGTCACTCTCACTAATCGTGCAAATTCTTTTTGAGTTTGATGCGAGTCTTCACTCAGCAATGTCTCCAATTCTGCATCTTCGAAAACATTCTCTCTTCCACCACTATGCCGGTCTATGACATTAAAATCACCATTCTTGAAGCGTTGTAACCACCCACGACACGTTCTTTCACTTATAGCATCCTTACCATACGTACTTGAGAGCATTCAATGAGACTCAGCCGCTGTGTTCTTCATAATGAAACAAAAAAATAACATCTCCTGCAAATGACGAGAATTAGGGTTGTAAACTGTCACTCTCAATTAAGAACAACTTTATGATACAGACAAAAATCGTCTAATGTTTGAATGAGGTTATGTTGACTGAGGTCCAAGCTTACTGCTTGACGTCTGCGATCTGTTTCTTTCAACCACTACTTACTGTTGTCGCCACCTATCGGCAAATGGCGGAAGCAAAGTTGTACACCTTGTAAAGCCATACTTTTATTTTATGTGAGCGGATTTATAATATTAAAAAAGTTACTTATTGGGTGTTGTAAATGAAAAGTTGTTGAGCATGAAGGCATTATAAAAGGAAATAAGTCAGGACTTGATCTAGAACCTGACAACACTGGTGGGCTGGATACAGCTTGAGACTCAGTTTGTCTTCCTCAGAAGCAGATATCAGTCAGGATGGTTCACGAGAAATGCTTTCTCGAATTTCTGCATCAGTTGATGGCGTGATCAGCTTCCTGATCCACATCATTCCAGAGGTACTGTAGGATGCTTTGATTTTAGATGTCTCTTCAGGTTTGATGATGAGCCAGAAACTATGGCAATTATCTGCTGACAGTAGTGATATTTTCCTTTCTCTTCCATTTTGGTAAAATGATGCCAAACATCACTTGAAATTCTTGTGGACGAAGGCAATATGGATGGCATATTGTTGTGTAGCACTGAGAAGTACACTGGTAAAATTAAAATATTTACTATTAACAGAGCCATTTGAAATTCCAAAAGCTTAAAGCGAGAACAAATATACTTGCAGCACATTCAATAGTCAGAAGTTATAGAGTAGGACGTAGAACATTGTGATCTATGAAACCTAGACCCACAGTTGTGAAAAAGTCTGAAATAGTAATAGTGATTAAGAAGCTCACGAAGACAAGCCTTATAATATGTGAGGATTTCACTAGTGAAAGATAAAAATTTTGAATAATGTGATATCCGGATTTGGCTACATAGCATGTGAGCGAGAGATGGCAGGATAATGGCGCGGATGAAGGCTGGAGAAAAGCAGCGTAAATGAACTCTGAAGTGTATGCTTTAGAAGCTATGAACTTGTCTACTCATGCAGCCACTAGTTTTATTAGTGTGTCTGTATTTTTGCTGTAGAACATACCGTAGTTGACCATGACTTTCAACTTATTTCAATGAACTCTGCCATACCTGTATATTACAGAATACCAACATCCATGTCTTTGTTCTAATGAGCATTGGCACATAGTTCAAGTCAGTCATGCTCTCCAGTTCCCTAAATATAGACTCCACTGCCCTAAGACACCACAGGAAGTAGCAGAGGTGGAGTAATGGCATACAAACACTTTGACTTATTACTGACTGTGCCACTAACACCCAGTGGTAACAAAGACAAACAAGTCAAATGTATATTTGTAAACATTAAATTCCTTAAGAAAATTTGCCTAACATGCATCCTCTACAGACCTCCGAAAGTAGTAGGGATAGCCTGTTTCAAAACTAATTCTGTATATTACAGAATACCAACATCCATGTCTTTGTTCTAATGAGCATTGGCACATAGCTCAAGTCAACCATGCTCTCCAGTTCCCTAATTATGGACTCCACTGCCCTAAGACACCACAGGAAGTAACAGATGAGGAGGCGAAGTAATGGCATCAAACACTTTGACTTATTACTGACCATGCTACTAACACCCAGTGGTAACAAAGACAAACAAGTCAAATGTATATTTGTAAATGTTAAATTCCTTAAGAAAATTTGCCTAACATGCATCCTCTACGCACCTCCGAAAGTAGTAGGGATAGCCTGTTTCAAAACTAATATTTGAAAATTTGATTCAAGTTAGAAGCATACAAATAATTCTAGGAATGCTAACATAAATATTCTGCTCGTTCACTGTAAAATGTAACAGTATTTCAGCTTGCACCTACCCATAATGCAGCCTACAGTCAGGCCACCATACATATATTTGCCACGAGATCCACAAGCAAAGAAATTCATAACTAGAATATCATCTCATATCATCATATACATGACTTACTCTCTAAAATATGCTAGGAATAAACAGTTCCAACATACAGAGACCTTAAGTGTATCAGTGTACCTGAACTTGCAGCAGAAGAATAAGAGATAATTTGGGAAATAACTTCCATACCATTCCTCGACATGAAAGAACAGCTCCATCGATTTACTACCAAGCTAACTCTATTACACAATAAATATGCTCCCCCAAAGACCAAAATCCTGAAGGGAAAACCTGCACCTTGGCTAGTGGAAGAGCTAAAATTGTTTATGAATCTTGGAGACACTGCACACTGGACTTTCAAACGACATCCTACCCTTGAAAATAAAATCGGTTACAAGCAGAAAGCAAACAGAGTCAGTCAATCTGAGACATACCAATACATTAATCTAAAACATAAAGACCAGGTGCTCCATGGAAAAGCTTGTGTGGTGTGGCCAAGTGGTTCTAGATGCTTCAGTCTGTAACTGCGTGACCACTGTGGTTGCAGGTTCAAATCCTGCCTCGGGCATGGATGTGTGTGATGCCCTTAGGTTAGTTAGGTTTAGTAGTTCTAAGTTCTAGGAGACTGATGACCTCAGATGTTAAGTCCCATAGTGCTCAGAGCCATTTAAACCATTTTTGAAAAGATTGTGTGGTCTAGGGAAGAGTAGGCATAGTACACTACTGGCCATTAAAATGGTTACACCAAGAAGAAATGCAGATGATAAACGGGTATTCATTGGACAAATATATTATACAAGAACTGACAGGTGATTACATTTTCATGCAATTTGGGTGCACAGAAATCAGTACCCAGAACAACCATCTCTGTCCGTAATAACGGCTTTGATATGCATGGGCATTGAGTCAAACAGAGATTGGATGGCATGTGCAGGTACAGCTGCCCATGCAGCTCCAACACAATACCACAGTTCATCAAGAGTAGTGACTGGCGTTATGTGATGAGACAGTTGCTCGGCCACCATTGACCAGATGTTTTCAGTTGGTGAGAGATCTGGAGAATGTGCTGGCCGAGGCAGCAGTCGAACATTTTCAGTATCCAGAAAGGCCCGTACAGGACCTGCAACATGCGGTCGTGCATTATCCTACTGAACTGTAGGGTTTCGCAGGGATCGAATGAAGGGTAGAGCCATGGATCGTAGCACATCTAAAACGTAATGTCCACTGTTCAAAGTGCCATCAATGCGAACAAGAGGTGACGAGACGTGTAAGCAATGGCACCCCATACCATCATACCGGGTGAGGTGCCAGTATGGCGATGACGAATACCAGTATGGCGATGTCGAATACACACTTCCAATGTGTGTTCACCGCGATGTCGCCAAACGTGGATGCGACCATCATATTGCTGTAAACAGAACCTGGATTCATCCAAAAAAATGATGTTTTGCCATTTGTGCACCCAGGTTCATCGCTGAGTACACCATCGCAGGCGCTCCTGTCTGTGATGCAGCGTCGAGGGTAACCGAAGCCGTGGTGTCAGAGCTGATAGTCCATGCTGCTGCAAACGTCGTCAATCTGTTCATGCAGATGGTTGTTGTCTTGCAAACATCCCCATCTGTTGACTCGGGGATCGAGACGTGGCTACACGATCCATTACAGCCATGTGCATAAGATGCCTGTCATCTAGACTGCTAGTGATACAAGGCCATTGGGATCGAACACGGCATTCTGTGTTACCCTCCTGAACCCACCGATTCCATATTCTTGACCAACGTGAGCTGCAATGTCGCGATACGATAAATTGCAATCGTGATAGGCTACAATCTGACCTTTATCAAAGTCGGAAACATGATGGTATGCATTTCTCCTCCTTACACGAGGCATCACAACAACGTTACGCCAGGCAACACTGATCAACTGCTTTTTGTGTTTGAGAAATCAGTTGGAAACTTCCCACATGTCAGCAGGTGAAGGCTCTGAAAAGCTAAACATTTGCATATCACAGCATCTTATTCCTGTCGATTAAATTTCGCGCCTGTAGCACATCATCTTCGTGGGGTAGCAATTTTAATAGCCAGTAGTGTAGTAACTGCAGCTGATCCTATTGCCCCAACCAAGGAACTAAAGCAGAACTTGACTTTAGTGATAACTTTCATTGAGCTGCAAACAAAACATAGAGTTACTGATTATTTCACGAAGGTAAATGATTGTAGTCTCCTCCATTGGCCGTGCCGCCTGCTCAATTGTCTTTCTGTGGGTCCCAAGTCATGTGGGTATCCCAGGGAATTAACTAGCTGACCATTTGGTTAGAGATTCTGATACTCACCTTCCATTGCCTTTCATGACTCCAGCTACAGATATTCAGATCTATGTCAAATCTCTCTTTGTCCAAAAGTGGAATAACATCTCATGCACTACTGCTCTTAGTAATAAGCTCTCCACCATCAAGAAGACTACTGCAGTTTGGTGCTCTTTCTTCTGTTCCTTTCGGAAGGAGTCAACTGCTTTATGCCATCTATGCATTGGTCATACTAGGCTCACCCATTGTTTCCTCCTGTGGAGCGAACCACCCCCACAATATGGTTGACGAACCATACTAATGGTATCCCACATATTGATGGAATTTCCCCGTCACTACATCTACATCTACATTCATACTCCACAAGCCACCTGACGGTGTGTGGCGGAGGGTACCTTGAGTACCTCTATCGGTTCTCCCTTCTATTCCAGTCTCGTATTGTTTTTGGAAGGAAGGATTGTCGGTATGCTTCTGTGTGGGTTCTAATCTCTCTGATTTTATCCTCATGGTCTCTTCGCGAGATATACGTAGGAGGGAGCAATATACTGCTTGACTCTTTGGTGAAGGTATGTTCTCGAAACTTCAACAAAAGCCCATACCGAGCTAATGAGCGTCTCTCCTGCAGAGTCTTCCACTGGAGTTTATGCATCATCTCCGTAATGCTTTCGCAATTACTAAATGATCCTGTAACGAAGCGCGCTGCTCTCCGTTGGATCTTCTCTATCTCTTCTATCAACCGTATCTGGTACGGATCCCACATTGCTGAGCAGTATTCAAGCAGTGGGCCCTTTGTCTTCCTTAATTTTAATATTAGCAAAAAGTTCATGGATGGTTGAACTAGTTCACATTCCTCTGTGAAATTGGTTATTTCCAGATATGAGGTTTTGCTTTACTTCTGGAGAGGGACTTGGGGCCTCTCTTCATGTTTTCTCTGCTTGGGGCCCCATGACCAGTCCCCCATTGAAAGACTGCTCTTTTTTTCCAGTTTTTAGATTTGGTCTAACTTTTTATGCAATTTACTGCGTGTGTTTTAACTTTCTTGTTTTATAGTTTGACTCCACTGACCGGGTCCATCCACTTTTAGCAGACCTTCCTTGTTTTGTGAATAGCTTTTGAGTCGCGGGACTGATGACCTTGGCATTTGGTCCCATAAACCCTCTCAATTAATCAAGCTCAGAATTTTTCAGGGAAAAATGCTAGGACTTCCCTGGAAATCAGGGAATTTCACTTGGGAAAACTTATGGCAACCCTGAGTTAACACATTTCAAGGCTAAATAAATTCCAAACAAAGTATATAACAAATTTTATTTCATTCTCTTCTGAAAGTACATGAAATGCCAGTTTGATTGCAATCATTACATCTTTTTAGAAATAATGTCTGTTGCCGTGGTTGCAAGATGAAGGCATTCATGAAAGTTGCCCATCACTCAGCTGATTGTTTCCTGTGGAATGACAGCCAGTTTTTGACAAATTTCGTGTTTCAGTTGATCAATAGTGTGAGGCACCACCAAAGGAAAAAAAATTACCAGGATTTAAGTCGGGTGACTGGTGTGGCTAAACAATGTCACTGCACAACAAGATTAAATGAGTGGGGAACATCTCCCTCAACATCCCCATTTCCCAGGAAAGAGTGTGGGCTCTTGCCCCATTCTGTTGAACCAAACATTGTCCATATTGTCAACATCATCCATTTTGCATCTTAAGAAGGTCTCCAACATCTCAGAACGTCATTCTTGAGTTCACAGTCACTGTAACATTGCCTTGTGCAGAGAAATATGGGCCACATATGCCAAAATCTGAAATCACATACCAAACATTCATCTTAAGGCTATGCAAGGCTCTTTCATGAAACTCCTGAGGAACGTTCTGTGCCCAGTATTTGAAATTTTGCTAATTAACATAGCCACAGAAGTGACAAGCCACAGAAGTGACAATGTGTCTCATTACTGAATAACACAGAAGCTTCACTGGGGACATACTTTTGAATGTCCAGGCACACTGTTCTTTGGTTTTCCCTGTCCCTCTCCTTCAGTTCCTCTGCCAACATCGTTTAGTGAGAATGCATTTGCAGTTCTGTGTGGCAACAAGTATAGCATCCCGGCAAAACTGCACTTGAAGATCTGTTGCCAATTCATTTCATGTCGTGGCAAGTTACTCCCTCTCCAGTGCTCGCCCCCTCTGCCTTTCTCTACTCCACACCGCCATACTGTCTCTATTCTCCGAGCTGTTACTTTTGAAACACAACACCTTCAACAGTGTGTATGCCACTGTGGCACTCACATAACTGACATTAAGTTAACAAAGAAGTAATTACTGTAACTAAAGTGGCATTTCGTGTATTTTCAGATGAGAGTGAAATAAAACTTGTCATATACTTTGTTTGTGATTTGTTTAGCCTTGAAGTGTGTTGGCTGGTTTTGCCGTATCCTGTATTATAAACATAGTTTCAGTCTTCATCGTTGCACACATGAAGGATACTCACTGGTGGCTGCTGAACCATGAACCTGTTGTTATACCCCTTGCACTGACTCCAGTCTATTCAGAAAACAGTCTTCAGGCCTGTAAATGTGCCACTATGCCCCAAGCATGACTTCATGTCCTCCCCTCAGTCCAGTTGAAAAACTGAATCAACATCACTGCATGGTGAGTGAGATGTTAAACTCAAGAGAATGCTAGGACACTGCTATTGTGTGCTATAGATCTTGACATATAATTTTCTTGTGAAAGCATTGTAATGTGACAAGTTGTTGTAGTTGTACCCTTTCATTATTAACCACTACTCTGAATCCTCTATCTTTAAATGTGTAGTAAGCATTACTTAAAAAGAATGTTGTAATCTTTTACATCTCCTCGGACAGATTTTATTCCATGATAGAAAATGCTGTTTTAACCTTTGTGTTTTTGTTTTTCCTTCGGAAATGTAAGTCCAAATCATTTCTTGTTCTGTGATTATGTATGGAAGTATAATTGAAGTACTTAGTAATGCTGTTCACAACCTTTTGATAGACATATTCAGTCTTTGGACTGAAGACGACAACAGCAACTCGGTTTTATAAAACATTTCTTTACAATGAGGCCGACTACTACTTCAGGTTTTATTCTTGCTGTAACTACCAAATTTGTGTGTGCACCATTTTGTAGTTCATGTATCAAGTTTGTTGGCTGCACCCCCCACCCCCACCCCCTCCCATTGGAACTAATGAATATATAGGCTGGAGAGCGTAAGGTTCCTCTGGTTGCTTGCGTATCGCTAATTGTATTGTGTCTTGTTGTCCATGTGTGTGTGTGTGTGTGTGTGTGTGTGTGTGTGTGTGCTGTTCAAATAATAAATTGCAGTGTTCTTGGGTTAGAGTGAGTACAGTATTCAAGTCTACGAGTTCCACTTCAGTCAATAGTTCTCTGAGTTTAATGTCCATGGAGGCAGTGTATAAATCTCTTCTCAAACAACAGCAAGCACTGACAGTTGCTATTTCCAGTTTAATGACAACATTGGCACGACCAGTGGCCCCACCAACAACATATCCGCGACTTGACTCTGCGTACAATGATTCTGCAGAAGACTGGGACACTTACGAAAAATGCCTGCGTAACATTTCCATGCATTTGGGGTAACAGACGTCAGCTTGCAAAAGGCTCTTTTTTTGTCGTGGATTTAACCTCACAGAACCTATAAGTCTTTCTGTCAGATGTATGAGCTCTTTTCTACCTATCACTGCCACTCATGTGGAGTTTTATCACTGCCGAAAGTAACCAAAACAGTCATACAGGGCTTTGGCAGCAGAATTACATAGACTTTGCCATGTGCATGTGTGACAAATTTTCATAAAGAATCGTATGCTGATCAAATTATTTGTGATGCAATCACATGTTTTGCTCCTGATAGGGAAGTTCAAGAGCAAGCTCTACAGTGTGAAAATCCTATGCTTGCAAAAGTGTTGGACATAACTCAGTCATTTCAAGTTTCACAGGCTACAGATAGTTAGAAGCCTGGTCCAAAGTTTCAGAAATCAATTCCTCTTACCCCTCCCAGCCTTCAAGCAGCTTGCAAGGGAATGCAGACGCTATTGCAGATGTCCAGCAGCCGTCTCAATATTGTATAGGTAATCAGCATTTCTCAGTATTGTATAGGTAATCAGCATTCACAACAATAGTCTGCATCACAACAGCGACAGCCTCATGATCCACTGCCTTCGTGCCCATACTGCTTCATTTAACATGAATGGGCTGTGAGTCCAAAGTGCTTAGCAATGTGTAACAGGTGCCTTAAGAAAGGACCCTTTGCTTCTGTATGTAACTCCTTTCCAAACTGGGGTGAGAAAGAAATGAATATGGATGTGAACAGTGTGTCACCAGTGATGGTGTCTCAAAGCAAGTTATACATTGAAGTGTGTGTGTTAAACAAATCATTGAGAATCCAGGTGGACTCGGGTGCAGCAATAATGTTGGTGAATTCTCAGACTTATATGGGTATGAGTTCTCCTCCTCTGACTCAAGTGTCACGGAGGCTGGTGAGTTATAACAAACAACATATTCCCATTCTTGGGCAGTTTTATGTGCCTCTTACAAGGTTGTGGTTCATACATTAACATTCCTAGTTGCGGACAATGCCTATGCTGAAAATCTTTTTAAACTGATAGGATTCTCCGTTGATGATAAGTGCATTTGGTTTCTGACCATGTTCCATGTCAATAGTTAAATGGTCTCTGCCAAATTTTCCTCCCTGTTTTCTCCAGGACTCGGTTGTGCAACAGAATTTCAGGCTCATATTACAATGAAACAGTCTGCTTGTCTCCATTTTTTTGGTTCACCTGCTACTGTAACTTTATGGGAACAAGTAAAAGCAGAATTAAGACTGTGTTTGATCCCTTGATGTTATTCAACTAATTTCTTTCAGTTAATAGCCAGTGATATAAAAAAACCTACCAGTAAATTACACTTCTGCAGCGATTTTTAAAAGTCTGTTAATGCACAATCAGTCACTGATACCCATCCTTCTCCATACCCTGATGAGCGAACATTTTTAAAATATTGATTTGGCAGAGGCGCACTTACACAGCTGCTGCTCGTTGAGGAGTTTAAATGCCATCTTGTTATCAACACCCATTTGGGCTTTATGAATACCAGCATTAGCGTTTTGGTGTGGCAAGTGCACCAGCTGTTTTTAGAGCAACTTCTTGCATCAGTTCCAGGCTGCATCAACTATGTAGATGAGATAGTAGTGTCAGGTGTTGCTACAGAAGAAATTTTACAGAACCTTTGTGCTCTATTTTCTGTTTTACAGTATTATCAGTTAAAGTGCAATTTAGACAAGACAGTTCCTCAACATTCCATTATTTATTTGGTTTATAAAGTATTGGCAGCTGTCATTAAACCATCATGCCAGCATATTGATGCTATTGCCATTTTGCGACACCTCCATGTCCATCAAGGACTCCAGGCATTTTTAGGAAAAATTGCATACTATTACAAATTTGTATCATATGCTGCTACTGTGACAAAGCCACTCTGTGGATTATTACGTAAAGAGGTTCTTTTCCACTGGTCCCCTGCTTGTGACCAGATATTAAAGTTGTTGAAATCTAAACTGCAGTCGGCCCCTTGGTTGATCACTTTTAGCTAAGCCAGTACCTTATGCTACCAATGGATACATCTCAGTTTAGCCTTGATGCCATTCTTGCTCGTAAATATGTGGATGGTTCTGAACACCCTTTTGCACATGCCTCAAAATCCTTAAATTCAGTGCAACAGTGTTATTCTCGGATAGAGAAAGAGGCTTTGGCGATCATGTATGTTCTAAAAAAAAGTCATGTTTTTTAATGTATGGTTATAAGTTTCACCTCATCACAGATCACAAACCACTGGTGTCTCTTTTTAACCCTTTGGCCTCCTTGCTGCATCGTTCCATGATGCACATCGCTCACAGCAGTGGGCTCCTTTCTTGTCACAATACGATTATGAGATATGTTTTTGACCCACGGTGCAACATGCACATGCTGACACTTTATCACATTTACTAATTGGTTGTAATCCAAGTTTGATAAAGAGGAATTACTGTTTTTATTTAGACGTGGAAGCTCAAAATGTTGTTGATGGCTTTGCTATTACTAGCACAAAAATTGCACCTGTTGTAGCAGCGAGTCCTGTTTTAAGTAAAGTTATTTCTTTTGTGCAACACAGCTGGCCAGACAAACCTCTGAGCCATGCTTCTGATCCTTTGAGAAATTATTTTACATTACCAAACTGCCTTTCTGTAGCATTGCAGGAGAGCTTTGGAATTTAGGAGACGAGGTACAGATTGAAATAAAGCTGTGAGGACGGGGCATGAGTCGTGCTCGGGTACCTCAGAAGGTAAAGCAAAGGTCCCGAGTTTGAGTCTCAGTCTGGCACACAGGTTTAATCTGCCAGGAAGTTTCATAATAGCACACACTCCACTACAGAGTGAAAATTTCATTCTAGAAACTGTCTTCCTGTTTGGGACAAGGTGCTACAGTTAGCTACAGAGGACTCTGCTCACCTTGTTTGGTCCCATCTGCCCTTTCACCAAAAGTTTTGCCTTTATTATATGTGGACCACAGGATGTGGCACATACAAAAGCGTTAGCATACAGACATGTTTTTTGGCTAAGCATTGATGGAGGAATAGCACAAATTGTTGCAGCCTGCCCAAAGTGTGCTGCCATGCATCGAGTGGCTCCATATGCTTCTTAGTCAGTGTGGCCAGATCCACAGCAGTCTTGGGAATGAATTCATGTAGATTTCTACTGGCATTTTGTAATTGATACTTATTGTAAGTTTCCATTTGTGGTGCATTGTCTGTCTGCTTCTGCAATGGCAACAGTTTCACTTTGTCAAAATTTTTGCAATGGAAGGCCTTCATATACATTAGTTACTGACAATAGACCCCAGCTCATATCTCAGGGATTTCAAGATTTTTGTAAATGAAGTGCTGTTTGCCATGTCGTGCTACCGTATTTTCACCCTCATTTGAATGGGGAAGCAGAGTGGCTGACACGGCATTTAAGACTCAGATGAAAAAATATGTTTTGGGTGTGTCACCAGAAGCAGCTCTTGACCATTTCCTCAGTTCTTATAAGTTGTTGATAGAAAGAATCTAGTGGAGTTGGTACATGGCCATCAGCCCCAGACTCTGCTACATCTCCTTCGGCCAACACCTAGCCATCTGCCAGCACCAGTGCAGCAATGCTTCTGGTCTGGCATGGTGCTGCAGTAATCAAGTGTATTTTGCTGCCTTCTACATCAAAGCTGTGCCCTCACCTTCCTTGCCACCACAGCCGATGTTTTCACAACTGTCTCCACTGTTGTGGGTGCCCCTTTTAGCTGTTAGGAACTAGGGTGGGACTTCATCCCCCAAACTGTTGCAAATGCCACCTTTGCTGCTGCAATCTCCTTCCCTGGGGTTGGACTCAGACATGGAAATGGACATTGTCTCACCCTCGCCTGTCCTACCATATTGCCTCTCACCGGAGGATGTGCGTTGTACCTGTCTGCACTTGAGTCACTTCTGTCCCTACACACCACTGGCAGCATGTCACATGACTCAACAACCTACATTGACCACAGAAGAACTGGACACGAGCACAGTGCTCACTTTTTCACAAGGGAAGAGGAACACTGTAACTACCAATTTTGTGTGCACCACTTCACAGTTCACACGTGAAATTTGTGCTTGATTTGGCCACTAGAGGCCACCCAACGTGATAATACGACAGCAGTTGCTTATGCAGCCTGCTGGCGGTGCCCCCATTTGGAACTAATGAATTTGTAGGCCAGAGCACAAGGCTCCACCAGCCACTTGTGTATTGCTAATTGCATTGTAGCTTGTCTTCCATGTGTGTTTATCTTTTGAGCAGTAAATTACATTGTTCTTGGGCTAGAACAGTTTGTATGGCCCATTTTTGCAATTAAAAATTTGTCTCGTGTTTTGTGTCTGATCCACAGAAAAGCATCCCATAGCTAAGAACTGAGTTTAGATAGGCATAGTGTGTCATAACAAGACATAGGTTGTTACAATCGAATAATAAAACCATGAGGGGAAAACGTGCTGGTGACAGTCGCTTTGCTAGCATCTTTGTGCATTCTTTCCCTGTTAGTTAGTTATTTGGTTAGTTTCATGTTTCATGGATCATTTGCATGATAAATCATAATGACTTGAAATGAGTCATTTTACATTCACATTCCAAATTAATTTGTAAATGTGGCTATATGCTGACTATTCATAAGTTTAGTAATTACTACCCTCCATCTTTTACGTATTACAATAATAAAAATTTGTCAGTGGATTAGGAGGAGTTGTCAATGAGAAACTTTTTGAGTTTGTTTTCAAATTTTACTTTGCTTTCTGTCATCTGATATTGTAATTATGTACATCATTGTTCTTTTGAGCCGGGATGGTAGATTATTTACAACAAACTTCATGAGGGAGTAGTTGACAATCAATATCTGCCCCTAAAAACTTTGTGTTTGTTACATGGTCTATTAGATTTATCATCTATGCTTAATATGATAGAGTTGGTTTCCCTTTTTATGCTGAAGTGCATGCTGTTTGTTTTCTTAATGTTCTGCATTAATTAATTACATACTGCCCTGTCATAAAAATCTTTGAGAGTTTCATATGCTTTATCTAATAAGAGTTTTAGTGTTTTATCAATGGCTATTATGTTACTGCCATCAGCATAAGGAACTTTTTCTCCATGTTTTATGCTGTCAGGAAAATCATTGACATATATTAAGAACAGAATGTTCCTTCATGAAGAAAATACTTACATTCCTTCTCCCTCTGTTTTGATCTGCAGCTCTTGTCTTTCTTTCCATATTTGGTGTTAATTATAGGATATAGGTTCCGCCTTTTATGCAAAAACACCATTTTTTCTTGTTACCCGAACAATTTTATTGCCAACATGAAGGCATGCCAGTGGGATCATCAATTAGAGGCCTCCTAGCTAACTTATTCATGAACAACTTGGAGAACAGATGAACAACATAGAGAGCAGGGTCTCACAAGCATAATAAGACCAAAAAATAATTTAATTGAATTTAAAAAAATCTACTCACCAACAGGCAGCAGAAGACTCACATAAAAGACAGTTGTAGTGGCGGGCTTTCAGAACTAGTGGCTTCTTCTTCAGGCAGAAGGATTGAAGGGGGAGGAAGAGAGGTGAAGTAAAAGGATAGGAGGGGTCTAGGAAAAGGATAGTTTTCGGGAAAGTCGTCCAGAACTGCGGATCAGGGCAGACTTACCACACAGGAGAATGAAAGACTGATTGTTGGGGACTACATAGGGCGAGATTTGAAAACCTGGGAGTTTAAAAGTGGAAGACAGGGTAATATGCAGACATACATTACGGCTTATACATTATGCATGAGTTAACAAGAGTGAAAAGCTAAGTGCATTGCATGTAACAGGTGGGAGGGGGCAGTGAAAAATAAGACAGTGAAAGATATAGGATACTAAAATTGGGGCAAAGAGTAGTTACTGTGAAGAAATGCGGAGACAGAAGTAATTACCATAAATTAAGGCCAGTTGGGTGGCGAGAACCAAGGACATGTTGTAGTGCTAGTTCCCACCTGCGGAGTTATAAGAAACTGGGGTCTGGGGGAAGAATCCAGATGGCACATGTAGTGAAAAAGGCACTGAGGTAATGATTGTCATCTTGTAGAGCATACTCTGGAACAGGATATTGCAAGTTGCCAGTATACACCCTCTGCCTATGCCCATGAAACTAGTAAAGTTACGTTAATGACAGAATGTGTGCACGCGCGTGCGCCCACACACACACACACACACACACACACACACACACACACACACACACACACACACACAGAACAGCTACAAAATAAAATAAATTACAACCAAAAATTCACTTCACATTAGAAACAGAAACAGACAACACACTAAATTTTCTGGATCTCACCAAACGAAAAATGAACAACACCCATGACTTCATGATGTTCAGAAAACTGACAACCACAAACATCACGATTCACAATGTGTCGAACCACTCGGTGGCACGCAAGCAACTTTCTTCAGATTCATGCTCCACAGACTGAACAGAGCACCCATAAGCAAACAGAATTACACTCAGTAGCTAAACACAATAAAACAGACAGCAGAGGAAAATGGTTAAAAGTCCCATATGACAGAGAAATTAAACCAACTAATTTGTAAACAGAAAAGGAACGATCGCACAAGACCGCACACTGGACAGATCAACACAACATACAAGCAATGACCACATGCAATATTCAGCAGTGTAACAATACACACATAAACCAAAATGGCACATATTCACCGACAATAACAAAATTGTCCACAGAATAAGCAACATATTGAAGACACAGGGACTTCATATAGGATACAAGACAGAAAACCCAATACAGAACAAACTAAGAACATAGGAGACACCCACAGATATATTCAGCAGATCGGGAATATACGAATTCACTTGCAACACTTGCCAATCAATGTACACAGGATGAAGATGCAGGAACTTTAAAACAAGATACTCAGAACACCTCAGAGCCCTAAAAAGTAACAGCAGCCATAGCACATTTGCTGACCATCTAATAGCCCATAGCCTTCACCCAACTACAATACCAACAAATTAAAAATTCTGAAATCCAGCCATAGCCTACACCACAAGCTGAAAATAGAAGAGACCTTTCATGTACAGAAGGCAAAAAAGTTTTAAACTAAAACACACAAACAGCAAAATGATCTTACACACACACACACACACAGAGAGAGAGAGAGAGAGAGAGAGAGAGAGAGAGAGAGAGAGAGAGAGAGAGAGATAAAACTCAAATTCAGCGCCAAACTCTCTCGGTAACATATGAACACCAATGGGGCTGGGAAACCCAACATGGTGTTCAATCCATTTTTGCAAAGTGAAAGGTCATTAGTAAAAACGAAATTACACGAAGTACATTAATATGTGTGTGCAGTGCCCTCAGAAGACAAAAGGAGGAGGATCAGGCACATGAGTAATAACAAGTATATACGCAAAACATTTTGCCACACCAAAATCACATTTTTTAAAAATCAAGAGATGTGTTAAGTTGCCAGTGAAATTCACAATAACATTGTTTGGTTTGCAGATGACAAGGTGTCCGTGCAGGATACACAGATGGTACTGCAAAACCATATAATGTAAAATCACTGTAAGAAGAAAAATGAACTAAAACTTTCTTCATACCTTACTTTGTTAGATCAGTTACCACCTAAAATATGTTCACTTCTTATAGTTTTCAATAAACAAAACCCACTGATGATGGCACGGAGGTGCTGAAACATGTTTGGGTGACAAGAAAAAACAATGTTTTTGTTTAAAAGGTGGAACCCATGTCCTTTAAATTACTTCTCCCATTTAACTGTCATATCACTACAGAGAGCAATCATATTAGTATTGTAGTGAATTTCGGAGTAAATTCTAAAACCACTCGGCCTTCCACAATTTTGAACACCCGATATTTTAGAGGTGAGTGGGAGAAACAAATACAACTTACTGCGCATTGCCTATTTGTATATGCAGGTCAAAAAACAGTTATGAGAAAAAGATGGACCTGGCGGACAAGTACCTGCTGTACGGTCCACAGAGTTTCCGTGTATGGGTAGAGAAGAACAAGAAAAGTTTATGTAGTATTCTGTGCTTTGTAATGTCTGTGTTGATTGTAAACAGACTAACAAAAAATTGAATGTAGATTTCTATGTACATTCATGTATTGGACTCGCTTGAGACTAGAGACTTTTAACTTACTTCATGTCTTGGCTGTGAACGAAGCAAGACACATGTATGATGTTCATAAATTAATTGGTTATGAAACCAGTGATATTTGAATATGTGTAAATGAGTCTAACGTTTAAGGACTAAGTTAGCTTGCAGAAGTTGTTGTCTGTGGAAGTTGAAAATATAAGGTGATTGAACTGAGAAGTATTCTACGAATGCCCAAATTATTTCAACAATAGAGAAGTAGTTTAATAAATTCCTTTAACCAGCTATAGTCTTCAGAGAAGGAAGTTTTTGGGAGATCGACGTAGCTGATTACCCGGAGAAGAGGATCAGCTACGCACAACGTACAAGTTACCTGACTTAAGAGAAGTGTGAGCCCTGCAACCCAATACCACACTGTCTCTTGTCATCAGAAAAACATTAGAGTATCATCGTCAATGGTGTCAGGAATTGTCTTAAGTGGTTAAGTCTCCATAAAGTCTTACGCCTTGATGATATCCTTTCCAGCCCCTCGAAGCCCTTTCAGGTAAATTAGCTACTACTAATCACAGTTTAGTCCATTGATCAGAAATTTATGGCATTTGAATGGAAGAGAGTGCAGTTCACACACTTTGGATAATCTCACATTAGAAAGTGTGTGTGAGAGAGGACAAATTATTCAAAGCCCAAATCATGTGAATTTTGCTCTTCATATACGGTAGCTTTTAAACTTCCAATGTAGGTAAAGTGAGAGATCTTATGTTTTTTGTTTTTTAAACACAGATCACCCACTGTGAAGAGCATGACAGAGGATACGTCCCGTTGTAGTTGTTTCTTCTCATTCCATTCACATACAGAGTGTGGAATAAATGATTGCTTAAATGTCTGTGTGGGCACTGTAATCACTCTACTCTTGACTTTCATGTTTGTGCTTCTTCTTTGAGACAGTACTTCTCTACAGATAACAGTATCATCTGCAAAAAGTCTGAGGTTGCTGTTAATATTCCTCGAAGTCCACGGGTGTACTGCCAGTCCATAATGTCCAATGGGCACAATATTTAGGTGATCACACATGTCGCTATCACCAGATGCGCTGACTAACTGAGCCTCTGAGGGTGGGCGGCTGTCTTAATTCTCCTTCCCCTGAGAGGCATTCTCTCTGTGGTCCGCACCCGCACATCGGCGATCGCTGAGACGCTGGCGTCAGTGTCTGTGATGCCATCTGTGTAGTTGCCTCGTCTGCCCTGGTTGCCTGTTGATTATCTTTGCTGAGTGTATTTTTAATTAGACTCGATGCTGGTTTCCATGCCTTGCTGAGACTATAGCCGCAATGTTGGTTGTTGAGTCCAACCCTGGTACGAATTTCGATAACCTCTTTAATGACGCTGTCCCAGTATTTAGATGTCTGTGCCAAGACCCTGATTTGTTGGTAGTCCATTTTGTGATTTTTTTTGGATAAACAGTGATCTGTGATTGTTGGAGTACCTAAGTCGAGTGTGCCTCTGATGTTCTCGGCAACGATCTTCGATAGTGTGCACTGTGTGTCCAATATAAGTTTTCCCACACTGACACGGAATGTGGTATATACTGGTCTTCCACAAATCGAGATTGTCTGTGACACTTCCCATTAATACTAGTGTTTTATTGGGTGGGCAAAAGATAGTTCCTACTTGGTGTTTCCATGATAATCATCCTATTTTCCCTGATAGTACGCCAGGGACTGTGTCGTTAGAGAGGCTATCGAAATTCAAACCAGGGATGGACTCATCAACCGAGATTGCGGCTATAACCTCAACAAGGCACGGGAACCAGCATTGAGTCTAATTAAGAAGACGCTCAGCAAAGAAAACGAACAGGCGACCAGGGCAGTCGAGGTAATTACACCAATGCCATCACAGACGCTAACGCCAGCGTCTCAGCAACCGTCAACACGTGGCCGTGGGCATTGACCACGGAGAGAATGCCTCGCAAGGGGAGGGGATTTAAGGTCGCCGCGCCCACCCTCAGGAACTCAGTTCGTCAGCGTACCTGGTGATGGCGACATGTCTGATCACCGAAATATCGTGCCCGTTGGACACTATGGACCAGCAGTACACCCTTGGACTGTTCGAACAAGACATACGCGTGGAGAAACTGAAGAACCATGCTATTGATATTGTCTGCCAGGCCATTCACTACACATTAAAAAGCCAAAGAAACTGGTATACCTGCCTAATATCGTGTAGAACCTCCACGAGCACGCAAAAGTGATGCAACATGACATGGCATGGCCTCAACTAATGTCTGAAGTAGTGCTGGAGGGAATTGACACCATTAATTGTCCATGGCTGTCCATAAATCCGTAAGAGTACAAGTGAAGGGGAGGGGAGGGGGGGGGGGAGTTGCATGGCATCCCAGATATACTCAGTAATGTTCATGTCTGAGGAGTTTGGTGGCCAGTGGAAGTGTTTAAACTCAGATGAGTGTTCCTGGAGGCATTCTATAGCAATTCTGGATGTGTGGTGTGTTACATTGTCCTGCTGGAATTGCCGAAGTCTGCCGGAATGCACAATGGACATGAATGGATGCAAGTGCTCAGACAGGATGCTTATGTACATGTCACTTGTCAGACTCATATCTAGACATATCGGTTACTGCACCTGCACTTGACCCACACAATTACAGAGCCTCTACCAGCTTGAACAGTCTCCTACTGATATGCAGGACCCATGGATTCATGAGCTTGTCGCGATACCTGTACACGTACATCTGCTTAATACAATTTGAAACGAGACTCGTCAGACCAGGCAACATATTTCCAGTCATCAACAGTCCAATGTCGGTGTTGATGGTCCCAGGCGAATCGTAAAGCTTTGTGTCGTGCAGTCATCAGGGGTTCACACATGGACCTTTGGCTCCGAAAGGCCATATCAATGATGTTTCGTTGAATGTTTCACACACTGTTACTTGTTGATGGCCCAGCACTGAAGTCTGCAGCAGTTTATGGAAAGGTTGCACTTCTGTCACACTGAACAATTCTCTTCGGTTGTTGTTTGTCCCATCTTGCAGGATCTTTTTCCATCCGCAGCAGTGTCAGAGATTATATGTTTTAGTGGATTCCTGATATTCATGGTACACTTGTGAAATGGTTGTACAGGAAAATTCCCTCTTGATCCCTACTTCGGAGATGCTGTGTACCGTAGCATGTGTGCCGTCTGTAACTCCACATTCAAACTCACTTAAACCTTGATAACCTACCATTGTAGCAGCAGTAACTGACCTAACAACTGCACCAAACACTTGTTCTCTTATATAGTCATTACCGAATGCAGTGCTATATTCTGCCTCTGTATTTCAGTACACATGGCTATACCAGTCTATTTGGTGCGTCATTGTATAATGAACACCAAGGGTCACAATAAATTTCCCTAAAGGATGCCTCAGATTAGTTTCATACATGTTGAAGAATGTCCATAGAGGATACCATAATGCCTCTTCCCTCCCAAAAAATGCTCTGTCCAGTCACAAATTTTGTTTAGTTCCTCAAATGATAATAGTTTTATTAATAAAAGTTGATATGTGAGTTTGATTTCACACGACAAATAATTTTGTAATCCATGCTAGTTTATATGGAAGAATGCTTCATTATCTTGATCTTAAAATATGTTCTAAGATTCTACAAAAAAATCTTGTAGATGATTGTGATTAGTGCATGCTTCCAACTGTTGGGCAGTTTTAACCTCCTCAGATCTCACGTGTCGTAAACAACACACCAAATTAATACCCTGTTTAGACACAGTTCCGATGTAACACCAGAGAGACACCTGTAAGTAGTTTTCCAGGTGTCTGTTAGATGTCTACATGGATTCCTGTGAGTCTCGGCGATCTTCTCTCAAAACAGACAAATCTAATGCAATAAAAGACAGACAAAATGATGTTCAGATTTTTGTAAGTATCTATTTACATACATTTATTTACATTGTGCTTTACACCTAATGGGCATAAGATATGAGACAAATAGTCCTAGTTAATATGTGACCACTTTAATACTGCAAAATAATATTTTGCACTGTGGTACAAAAGTATTTGTACACGTCAGGTAGGATGCAAAAGAGGTATTGCTGTGTACGTCAGAATATATTTCCCAAACATTATTCAGTGATGGTCAGTCAGTATCTTTAGTCTTATTTTATACATGTAATATTTATCTTTTGGTTTAATAATTATAATTGTAGATTTCTGTTTTGTTTAAAATACTTAAACTTTTTTATTCTTCTTTAGTGTCAGGTGCACAGATCCTTGAAAAGTTGGAGAGACCTCTAGAGTTCGATGGAGACATCCCAGAAATCAAAGACATATCCAGTGATGAAGAATACAATCCAGATATCGTTTTAGCACCAGAATTGGAAAGTGATGGTGCTTCAGATACTGTGACTGAAAATTGTGGTAAACAGAAAGAAAGAAGTGGCTCACCCCCCCTCCCACACCTTCCTGGTGCCATACACATGTGTTTGAGCCATTACCACATGCATCAGCATTTGAAGTAACTGTTTGGCTAAGGGAAGTCTGTGACACAAGAGATTATTCTCTTAAATGCATTCCTTATGATGTTTTTCATCTGCTGTCTTTGTGAAGGAATTAGTCATTTTTTGCACACACTGAGAAATCAGTGAATACAACTCTTCAAGAAATTAAATGTTTTGATATCTCAATAAAGATGTCATGACTTGAATAGCCCAGATCACACACGTATTTGGCTTTTGGAACAAGAGTGACTGAAGTAACAGGAAAAATGTCAAGGAAGGGGTGTTTCGCAATCGGAAGTGCACTGAAACTGTTTATAGACAGTGAGGTGAATGGTGATGTGAGATTGAAGGATAAATACAGGAAAATTGTCCTTAACACCATTAGAGCAGGCCTTTTACTAAATCCTATGAGACAGAAGGTGTCAATCATTGAACAGATAATTGCTTTGTGTGGCAAGACAATGATGCAGCAATACATTCTTGGAAAGCTCAATCCGTGCAGCCTTGAAAACTTTGTTTGCTTATCTCCAGATGGGTTACCAGTTGACTTCTTCATGTATGAAGGGAAACGTGACACTGTATCGGGGGGGGGGGGGGGGGCAGTGATCACTTGAACATTAGTGGAAAGGTAGTAATGAGGTTGTCAATGTTGCTACTTGCAGGGTCTGTAAGTTATACGGACCAATTCTTCACATCAGTTGAACTTCTAGACTGTCTCTACTCAGACAGAGGCTGGTAGGGTACAGGAACAATACAGTCCTGTAAAATTCCAAGTGGGAGCCATCTACAATCAGATTCAGAAATGAAAAAGGCTGTTGGGGCTCAGTTGAGCAGCCTGTTTGTGGTGATGGACAATTTTCATTATTAAATGGTATGACAACAAATCTGTTGTTGCCTAATCTGCAGTAGGAAACTTGCTTCTAGAGAAGTGCTGGCTTTGGTCAAAGCAAGACAAAAAATATGTCAATATCAGCAGTCTATTGCTGTTGAAAAATATATTTAAAATATGGGTGGGTTAGACTTACTGGATTGTATCATTGCTGTGTACAGACGAAGTGCAAGAACAAGTAAGTGGACAATGTGGATGTTACTGCATCTGTTTGATTTTGCTTGTACTGCACCATGGATAGACCACAGGAGAGACTATAATGCACCGAAGACAAGAAGGAAAACTATAATCAATTATCTACAATTTAAAATTAAAGTATTAGAATGGCTGCTTTATTCAGGAAATGATACATTTCATATTAATGACAAATCTGCAGATGAAGATAAAGCAATGGATACTGTTTCTAGGGCCTTGAACAGAAAAAAACATGTTCCATCATCAATTAACAAGTAAAGCTAAACAAAAGAGCTATTCACATGCCAGAGGTTGCAAACGATGAAAATATTCATTGCTGTAGCAAGCGTGGGTGTAAGAGTCTATGAGCACGAGTTTTCTGGAAAGAGTGCAAGATTCGTTTGCACTTCATGGAAGGAAGAAATTGTTTTTGGGATTTTCGTAGGGACAACTCATTGAAAAATCAATGTGTGTTAAAATAATGTATTTCTTAAATATCTACCCTTTGATATTGTACACCTTGTCAAATAAATGACTATTATGAATTATGGAGTCACATATATTCATTCCACGATTTTCTGCCTTCAGTACAATGTGTTGTATGTGATACATGAATTTCTCAAAAAAACAATAAAAAAATTTTAAGAGACCGATGTTTTCACACTAATGTAGATCATGACATCAAATAAAACTCAATTTTTCGTCAGTCTGTACACCTTCTTTTCAGTTTTATGAAAAGTATAGATTGCTATTCACCATATAGAGGAGATAAATGAAATTTATTCGCAGTTATGAATGTGGGCAACCATCAGCTGTGTAGTCGAATGGTGACATTGACAATTTTTGCCAGACTGGGACTGACACCTGGATTTCCCACTTATTAAGAGTGATTGCCTTAATATTTGGCTATGCGTGCACAATTCCAAACTTCCATGTGTCATTAACCATGCGTCTACAACCTGTACTCTTACATCCCTCACGTATATTCTCTTACAGGGAGACATTTTAGTTGAAAGTCGCTTGCCTGGGGTCGACCGATAAGTACATATTTATCCACCGACATAGGACAAGCGACTTTCAAGAAAATATTCTGATTTACAATGCAGTCTTCCTTCAGACAGATATGCGTGTGTGAGGGAACACTGCATTGTAATTCAGAATAACACAGGCAGTGCAGTATCATTATTGAGGAGACATTGAGTCGCAGACAGGCACAGCAAAAAACAGCTATACATCTTAGCTTTTGGCCAAAAGGTATTCTTTTGAAGTAGACAACACACACAACAACTATCTCTCTCTCTGAGTCTGGCCACAGCGACCAGAGACAGATGTCATCTGTGTGAGAGGTTGTGCTTGTGTGAGTGCGTGTGGTTTTTCTATTTCAGGAGGAGAGTTTTGGCCATAGATGTGACTCAACATCTCATTTCTGTGGTGAGCAGCAATCTATCCTTTTCATAATATTTTTGTTATTCCATCCTGGATTTTCCATTGTTTGGTTCGGCCTAAGTGCTTTTCTTCCCCCTCACAGCCTAGAGCCATTTTCCTTTGTTACTATTCTCAAACACTTTACTCAGTGTCCACTATTTTGTTTCTCCTTTTTCTTTTGATTTACCTGCTGCCTTCCAAAATACACTTGCTTCTGACTTTTGCGGCACACTGCTGTCTATCAACTGTCTCGTCTGCTCACAACACACATTTATGTGACTTGTGATTTTTGGTGTAACTTATCATGTCCCACATTATTCCCACCGATATAAATAGTCCTAGACTTTCAATTTGAACACGCTTCCTCCCCCACTCTCATGTATTTTTGGTTGTTATTTTCTGTAACTTCCTACGCCGCACAAACTTGTCGAACTTTGACTTTACCAACCACCTTCCACACATACTAACCTCACCTAATCCCTTTACATTTGCTGTCGCCTCTCTTCAAACGTATCACACACCAATCTGCAACACACAGTATTGTCTTTTTAATTATTTTCCTCTTTGATCTACTTGCGTTTTATTCTCAATTTTTTTTTTTTTCACTATTTACTCTACACCCCAAGTTTTCACCTTTTTCCCTTACTTCATCCATCTTGCCCTTTTTGTGATCCCCCCACCCCTCTCGTGTTTACACACACACACACACACACACACACACACACACACACACACACACACTCTCTCTCTCTCTCTCTCTCTCTCTCTCTCTCTCTCTCTCTTCTATGGATCCTTGCTCCTTATATCTGAGCCAGTACAGAAAAATTTCCCTGTCCAAGTCAGAACTCAGTCCCACATAGTGTTCCTGCATTGTTGCCTAGCTTGCGGAATCCCCACAAATGGCATGAACATCTGATTACTCATCTCCGGCCGCAATCCTTCCTTTCACAGTGACATCTATCTGTTCATATACAGCCAATCTATAGCCAAAAAACCGTGTAAATAACACACAAACATCCTTCCAGGATCACCTCTCCACCCATAAAATTCTCCTGCTCTGCAGTCTCAAATTTCTGCATCCCATCTATCACACTGAAACTCTTGCTGTCCATAATCTGTACGCAGTGATACACCCAGGTATTTGTATGAGTTGATCGATTTCAACTATGACGCATTAATACTGCAGGAATACATTGGAGCAATTCTCTTGGAGTTCCCTTTGTAAAGGAACATTTGAAAATGGAGTTAAGCATTTCAGCTTTCGGTTTGCTAACTTCAGGTTCAGCTCTTCTCTCTTCGCAAGTGGCTGGATTACAGACCCTAACAGCCGTTACAAACAACCCCGTTTTCTTTGGGTTTCATGAAAGATCATTTGATAATGTTCTTCTACTGTAGTCATTGAAGACTTCGTACAGTGCTCTCTTCAAAGCCAAACAGATTTCATTCAACATTTCTCTACTTTAATCCTATGCTTTGTTTCACACCTTTTATGCAGTAGTCTCTGTTTCTCTAGACGTTTCTTTACAGTGGCTGTATGCCATGGATGATCCCTTCCATTTTAAACTCTTTTAGTGGACATGTTTGTATCCAGTGCATGGTCAACTATTCTTTTAAACAAAAGCCACTTTGTTGCCCTGTTTCAAGTTCCTTATTGAGATATGGCACTATTGCTTTTTTTAAAATCTGGTTTACTTACTATAAATGTATTTCTACTTGTTTTAATTGTTGTCATCAAAGAGGTAGGGTCTTGTTGTTGTCATTAGGGCCAACATATTTCCATCATGAATGATGTTCCGAACTATCTTTTCTACAAAGTTTACAGAGAAGGCATTTAGTAATGTTTCACAGGATGTCATGTCATGCCCACCACTAACAAAACTAGTTTTCCTAATAGACTGTTGGATGACTAAAGTCACCACTGATGGTACAGTATGATTGACGAACTTATGTAGAAACAGACTGGAATTTTCTCTAAAGTTTTCATTTATGTCAGTCTCTTTCCCTTCCATTACCACACAGTGCCTTGCTAGTCATTATTGATGCCATCTTCTTTTGCACTAACACCCCCAAAGCCTATGGGCTTGCCAATATTGAACACTTATCTTTTTCATAACCCAACTGACTCTATACCTTCAGGCCTCTTCCTGGTCACCATGACCCTCTGTATCCTCACCCATAATTCCTTTGAATGCATCGCATACAGACAAATTCATGATACAGCAAAGAACACAAGCACAACACCATCCTATGCCAACCTATTCATGGGTTGTCTAGAGAATTCCTCCCTAACCACCCAGAATCCCAGACGTCCCACCTAATTCAGATTCATTGATGCCATATTTGTGATCTGGATCGAAGGTCTAACATATTCCTCCAGTACCTCAACACCTTCTGCCGTATTTGCCTCTCCTGGTCCTTCTCAGCCCAACAAGCTGCCATCATCGATGTTGACCTCCACCTCAAAATGGCTACATCACTACCTCTGTCCAGATCAGACATACCAGCCACCAGAGATATCTCCACTTCTTTGAAAGCTGTCACCCATTCTGTACCAAGAAGTCCCTCCCACACAGCCTAGCCACCCATGGTCATCATATCTATAGTGACAAGCAGTCCAGTCCCTCTCCAGATATACCAAGGGTCTCACATAGGCCTTCACAGATCGAAATTTCCCTTGCAGCCTTTTACAGAAACAGACCTTCCATGCCTTGTCTCTCCAGTCACCTACCACCTACCACATACAGACTGTCCAACCACAAAGGAGCACTATCCTCCATACCACCCATGACTGGAACAAGTGAATCACATTCTCTGCCAGGGCTTCGACTACCTCTCATCGTACCTTGAAGTGAGGAATGCCCTACCCACCATCCTCCCACTCCTCTCACAGTGGTATTCCACCATTCACCGAACCTCTGCAATATTCTTGTCTATCTCTAATCCAGCCCTGCTGCTATATCCGTGCAATAGACCTAGAGGCATGACCTGTCCCATAAATCCTGCCACTACCATTTATTCCAGTCCTGCCACAGGCATCTCCTATTCCATCAAAGACAGAGCTACCTGTGCAATTAGTCATGTGAGCTGCAACCACTATACTGCTTCCTATGCAGGCATGACAACTAACCAGCTGCCTTTCTGCGTGAATGACCAGGGACAAACTGTGACCAAAATACAGCAGCACCACCCAGTTGATGAACATGCCATGTAACACAGTGCACTTCACTGCAGTGACTGCTTCATAGCCTGCACATCT
This sequence comes from Schistocerca gregaria, assembly GCF_023897955.1. NCBI lineage: Eukaryota > Metazoa > Arthropoda > Insecta > Orthoptera > Acrididae > Schistocerca > Schistocerca gregaria. The sequence goes on along the minus strand of NC_064920.1, from coordinate 413,677,739 downwards.
GGGTCCTTAATATCAACATCAGTTTTTCTGAATTGGGAAGTCTCCCTGCAATATATCTTACATTTCTGTAACACCCCTCTTCACTAGTCCCTGTCCTCCATCTGCCTATCACCTTCCGTGCTCCCATTCAAACACAACACAGCCTTCTACTTCCCCAAAGCACCCACTAGTCTTTTTTCCCTTTCTCTACTTCTCTCTTTGTCCACCCCCTCCCTGCGAACTGCCTGTCTGTCCCTCGCCCTACCCACATCAGCCTCCTCATTTCCTCTACCACCCACAGATTGTTTCTCCCATTAGGCACATTTGTTGTCTGCGGTCTGTACTCAGTTGCCAGTGACAATGGCTTGTGTGTGTGTGTGTGTGTGTGTGTGTGTGTGTGTGTGTGTGAGTGAGTGAGTGAGTGAGTGAGTGAGAGAGAGAGAGAGAGAGAGAGAGAGAGTGGGTGGGTGAGCACGCTCACAGTTAGGGGAAGATATGTTGTGGCACTTAAAAAGATGTGGGATATCAGTAGTGTTATCCTTACACATGCCACAATGAGAATTATGATCTTCCACACTCCTTGTGAAATGTGTATTATGCTTTTAAATTTAAGCAGGCCATGGAACGTGACAGCTATGCACCAAATGTTGTATATGTATGTTTTCAGGAGATGAATGCAGATAAATTATTCACAGCATAAATTCCAACAAAGTATTTACTACTTTTACAAAAGCGGAACAGAGGGAAAGTGTTCTATGCATAAATATTGTCATATGGGGCATGTTGTTTCGAATCTAAATCTGACAATGACAAACAACTTTAATTTTAAGTTTGTGGAATCATCTACTAGGTTCTGTGCAGTGATCTGCACCACATCATTGGCTGTACTGACCTTAATTTCCATATCTCATTGCCTCACTGTTGACAATATTTCAGATGCAAAAATGAAAATGATAGGGATCGTGTAGCGATTGTGATTCGCTTTTCTTTATGTTTTTCTACGTTTACAGGGCATGGGTTGGAAGAAATCAGGGTCCGAGCTTTGAATAGCTTAATTTCAAAACTGGAACATGGTTTAATAAGTGATGATGATCTGGGAGTGAGAAAGGAGTTGTTCTTTAAACTCTTGAACTGGTTTTACTTAAAACCATGTGTTGAAAAAGAAAAAGTGTTGACATTGATGCTACAGTTGGTGAAGGTAAACTTTCTTTTTTTCTGTAGAGTACTGTTCACTCATGTTATCTGCAATAGGAAATAACTGTACTGTTTCTTATAGATTGCCTGGGAAAGAGATTCCTTAATGTTATTGGAAGCACCACTTTCACTTACAAGATTGTATGAAATACAAACTGAATTAGAAGCCCCTTTGAAGTCCTATGTTGACCAAATCATCACTGAAATTACAAGAGAGCGGGAAGACAGTGCCAAACTACATGGTATAAAAGAAACTGAACCAGAGAATTTCACCCAAACCAAGGAGCAGAGGTAATAGGATTTACTTTATAAAAATTGCAATTTTATAGTTGGATGCTTTCTACCATATTTGATAAAAATAATTTTTATTTTATTTGGAGGCCCTGACTCAGATGTAGAAAGATCTTGTTTGTATGATGTTTTACGTGTATCATGTTCCTAATAAATTAAACATACACACACGTGTACTGACATGCGTGTGCGCCCCCTCACACACACACACACACACACACACACACACACACACACACACACACACACACGGAGAGAGAGAGGGAGAGAGAGAGAGAGAGAGAGAGAGAGAGAGAGAGAGAGAGAGAAAGAAAACCATTTCACTATAATCTACTGAATGGACAGTAAAGTACCTTTGTGACAGAATAAGCCATCTTTTGTGTTCATAGCATATGACAACTGGAATATTGTCTTCATGACCAGAATGGACCATACAATCTTGGGTTGTTGTTCAACCTTTGCAAAGGTGGGAACCAGTTTGTATTAGGGTATGTATTTATTCCAGTTCTGTCACTCCATCTGCTCCTTTCTTCTCTTACTGCCAATCTCATTCTTCCCCCTATCTGTCCATTTCCTCCTCCCCTTCTCTGCCTATCTACTTCTCCACCATCTTCCTCTCCATCTCCTCTAGCTCTCACTCTCTGTTCATCTTCTCCTGCTCCTCTCTTTGTCCATCTGCTCCATTCCCCTCTCTCTGTCCTAGTGCATCTCCTCCTGTACCTCTTAGTCCACTCCTTCTCCCCCTCTCCCCCCCCCCCCCCCCCCACCATCCACTTCAGCACCCTCTCTCTGTCATGTCTCCTCCAGCCCCCATTCTCCATCCTACCTCCTCCTCCTCCTCCTCCCTGTGACCATCTGCTACTCCTCCCTGTCCCCTCTCTCTCAATATGATCTATCTCCCCCCCACCCACCCTCTCTGTCTCTCTGTCTGTCTGGTCCATCTCCCCTCTCTCTGTCCATCTGGTGAATAGAGTTAGTAGTAAAGAACTAATAAATTTATAGGTCATGAAATTTTTCCCTTCCATCATCATTTTTTTTGGGGGGGGGGGGGGGGGGAGGGGGAGCGAAAATTTTTTAAATAAAGGTTTGAAATTATGTATAAAATGCGTGAATATTGTTAGGATTGACTGAGGATGTTAATAAAGCTGAAAGAAGGGCAATCATTTCATATTGTCACAGAATTGGGTAGAGAGTGTCTCAGATATGATACATGAGTTTGTGTGGGAATCATTAACAAAGGCATTTTTCATATCAGTGAGATCTTTTCACCAAATTTCAATCTCCAATATCATACTCCAAATACAAAAATATTACCCACTGACCTAGAGAGAAATGATCATTGGAATAAAATAATAGATGTCAGAGTTTGCACGGGGAATTTAAGAGTCCGTTTTTCCAATATGCTGTTCGAGATTGGGACGGTAGAGAAATAGAGTGAAAGTGATCTAATTAACTGTCTGCCTGAATTGTGAGGTTGCCATATAGATAAATACAGTCTGTGTGTCATGAGCTATACGCCTTTTTCATGCCCAGTGCCACTCCTGTGAGAGATACGGGGGATAGGCAAAATAATGTGAACAGTGGTAGCAATGGGATGGTTGTGTTTGACGGTCAACAATGCAAGTAAGGCACATGTCACAATGGACTGTGCATGTCCATTATGGACTAGGCACCAGTGCAGGTTGTTTACGAGTAGTGCACACTTTCTACTTGCAATCAGAGGCTGAAGTTGACATACAATGAAAGACCTAACAGAGTTCCAAAGGGGGCAGATTGTGGTGGCCCGATTAGCTGGAGCGTCAGTAACTGAGACAGCCTACTTATTGGATGTTTCAAGAGCAACTGTTTCAACAGTCATGACAGCCTACTACACAAAACTCGAAAAGACATCACCGTGTAAACATAATAGTGGTTGCAAATCAGAACTAAATGACAGAGATCGTTGTATTTTAACACAAATTATGTCAAAACATCACAAAACTACGAAGGCTAAAGTGACTGCAGATTTCAATAGCCACCTTCGAGACCCCATATCTATCGACAATGTCTGCCGAGAACTCCATAAAGTGAATATTCATGGACGAGCTGCTGTGCTGAAACCATTAGCGACAACAACCTACATAAAGAAGTGTAAAACTTGGTGTCAGGAACATAAATCCTGGACGGCTGATCAGTGGAAATACGTCATATGGTGTGACGAGTCAACGTTTTTGTTATTTCCAACATCGGGCTGGGTTTAAGTCTGGAGAACGCCAAAAGAAGCCTACAATCCTTCTTGCTTGATTCCAACCATTAAGCATGGAGGAGGAAGTGTGATGGTGTGGGCAGCTATGTCATATTCTGTTGGTCCCATCATTACTCTCAAAGGCCATATTACAGCCAACAGTTATGTGAACATTTTAAGTGATTAGGTGCACCAAATGATTCAGATGTTGTTCCCCAACAATGACGCCATATTTCAGGACACTAATGCTCTCATTCACACAGCCAGGACAAATTGTTCATGGTATGAGGAGTATGCAACTGAACTGCAGCATCTTACTGGCCAGCATAGTCCCCGGACTTGAACATTATTGAACCCTTATGAGTGGCATTGGAGCGCAGACTCCAGAGCATATTTCTGTCTCCCCTGTCACTATAGGAGTTAGATGAGGTTCTGATCGAAGAGTGGCATAACATTCCACTGGAGGCTATAGAATCATTATATGCCAGTGCTCCATAAGAATCACAGCTGTATTACAGGCAAATGGGGGCCCAGCGCCTTATTAATAAACCATTCCCAAGTACAAGTGCTCACATTATTTTGCCTATCCCCTGTAGGTGGTTCTTATTCCACACTGGTCCTTTCCATACAGGGAGCAATGTGTGTTTCAAGTTTGGTTGAAATTGGTCCAGTGGTTTAGGAGGAGATGTGGAATATACATATATACGTATGTCCACATTTATGATAGGTATAGATTATACCGCACCTGTTGCAACCTGGATTACTAGCACAGATGCTGTTGTGTTGACTTTTAATGTTCAGAAACCATGAATACCTCAGACTTCAGTGAACATGTAAATTCTATCAAAGGTACAGTATTTTTTGATGAGTTACATTTCAGCCTGCCCTACAGCGATGCCTGCGTAGATGTTGGACACTACCAGGGTGTCTGTTTTTAGGCAGCCTGTGTTGTTGTGTGATATAACGGCTAAATGCCTGGTGTGGTTGTTAGCGAAATTTACATCTGTGGGTCAGTATCAACAAAATATTTTTGCATTTGGAGGAGAAAGTTGGTGACTGGAATTTCATGAGAAGATTCCATCGCAACAAAAAAACCCTTCCTTTTGATGATGTCCAGCCGATATCCTGTATCATTTCAGTGACACTCTTTCCCATATTTCGCTATAATACAAAACATGCTGCTCTTGTTTGAACTTTTTCGATGTACTCTGTCAGTCCTGTCTGGTAAGGATCCCACACTGCCCAACAGTATTCTAAAAGAGGACAGACAAGTGTAGTGTAGGCAGTCTCCTTAGTAGATCTGTTACATTTTCCAAGTGTCCTGCCAATAAAATGCAGTCTTTGGTTAGCCTTCCCCACATTTTCTGTGTGTTCCTTCCAATTTAAGTTGTTCATAATTGTAATTCCTAGGTATTTAGTTGAATTTATGGCCTTTATATTTGACTGATTTATAATGTAACCGATTCCTTTTAGCACTCATGTGGATGAGCTCACACTTTTCGTTATTTAGGGTCAACTTCCAATTTTTGCACCATTCAGATATCTTTTCTAAATCGTTTTGCAGTTTGTTTTGATCTTCTGGTGACAAGAGGGGAAGTAAAAATATCCTGGCTTGCTTATCAAAACTACAGTACATATGTTGTTTTTTTTCCAAATTTATAATTATGTGAACCTCCCATACAAAAATTCCCAAACGAAATATTTACATACAGTGTATTGTACAGTCTCACTAAAGATCCACAAGTTATACTTTTAACAAAGTTTTGCATGTTCATCATAAGTGATGTCCTTTTTGGGTAAGTGAAGATTACATTTTAAGATACATATCATTTTATTCAAGCCCTATCTTGCTTAAAAGAATAAATCCTCATGGGTAGCAAAGAAGTTAAATTACACTGCAAATTACAGTTCACTGTCAGGCACAAAATTTCACTTGCTCAATGTTTATGTAATTTTCACATGCACTTTCACTTTTTCAATGAGCTTTTACACACTTTCTCACCAAGATGTCCACACTTTCAACAGGTCCAAGTGGCTGTTATTTAGGAAATTCACTGTGATCAGTTCCCTTGGAGGTGGTTCTCCACTGCCGTATATATATATATATATATAACAGAAAGAAACTTCCACATGGGAAAAATATATTAAAAACAAAGATTCCAAGACTTACCAAGCGGGAAAGCGCCGGCAGACAGGCACATGAACAAAACACACAAACACACACACAGAATTACGAGCTTTCGCAACTGGCAGTTGCTTCGTCAGGAAAGAGGGAGGGAGACCCACAACTTCTTCACTTTTGAAGGCCAGACATACCAACAATTAAAGGGAACAGCCATGGGTACCAGGATGGCCCCCTCGTATGCCAACCTATTTATGGGTCGCTTAGAGGAAGCCTTCTTGGTTACCCAAGCCTGCCAACCCAAAGTTTGGTACAGATTTATTGATGACATCTTCATGATCTGGACTCACAGTGAATAACAACTCCAGAATTTCCTCTCCAACCTCAACTCCTTTGGTTCCATCAGATTCACCTGGTCCTACTCCAAATCCCATGCCACTTTCCTAGATGTTGACCTCCATCTGTCCAATGGCCAGCTGCACACATCCGTCCACATCAAAACCACCAACAAGCAACAGTACCTCCATTATGACAGCTGCCACCCATTCCATACCAAACGGTCCCTTCCCTACAGCCTAGGCCTTCGTGGCAAACGAATCTGCTCCAGTCCTGAATCCCTCGACCATTACACCAACAACCTGAAAACAGCTTTCGCATCCCGCAACTACCCTCCCAACCTGGTACAGAAGCAGATAACCAGAGCCACTTCCTCATCCCCTCAAACCCAGAACCTCTCACAGAAGAACCCCAAAAGTGCCCCACTTGTAACAGAATACTTCCCGGGACTGGATCAGACCTTGAATGTGGCTCTCCAGCAGGGATACGACTTCCTAAAATCCTGCCCCGAAATGAGATCCATCCTTCATGAAATCCTCCCCACTCCACCAAGAGTGTCTTTCCGCCGTCCACCTAACCTTCGTAACCTCTTGGTTCATCCCTATGAAATCCCCAAACCACCTCCCCTACCCTCTGGCTCCTACCCTTGCAACCGCCCCCGGTGTAAAACCTGTCCTATGCACCCTCCCACCACCACCTACTCCAGTCCTGTAACCCGGAAGGTGTACACGATCAAAGGGAGAGCTACATGTGAAAGCACCCACGTGATTTACCAACTGACCTGCCTGCACTGTGATGCTTTCTATGTGGGAATGACCAGCAACAAACTGTCCATTCGCATGAATGGACACAGGCAGACAGTGTTTGTTGGTAATGAGGATCACCCTGTGGCTAAACATGCCTTGATGCACGGCCAGCACATCTTGGCACAGTGTTACACCGTCCGAGTTATCTGGATACTTCCCACCAACACCAACCTATCCGAACTCCGGAGATGGGAACTCGCCCTTCAGTATATCCTCTCTTCTCGATATCCGCCAGGCCTCAACCTCCGCTAATTTCAAGTTGCCGCCGCTCATACCTCAACTGTCTTTCAACTTCTTTGCCTCTGTACTTCCGCCTCGACTGACATCTCTGCCCTTAACTCTTTGCCTTTAAATACACAAACACACACACATGTCTGCTTGTGTCTGTGTATGTGCGGATGGATATGTGTGTGTGTGTGCGAGTGTACACCTGTCCTTTTTTTCCCCTAAGGGAAGTCTTTCCGCTCCCGGGATTGGAATGACTCCTTATCCTCTCCCTTAAAACCCACATCCTTTCATTTTTCCCTCTCCTTCCCTCTTTCCTGACGAAGCAACTGCCAGTTGCGAAAGCTCATAATTCTGTGTGTGTGTTTTGTTCATGTGCCTGTCTGCCGGCGCTTTCCCGCTTGGTAAGTCTTGGATTCTTTGTTTTATATATATATATAAATTGACAAAATAGCCTACTTCAATACACTTACTTTTATTTCTGACTTAAGTATAAAAAAAAGTTTAACACTAATGGCAAATGATAGTCATTACATCATGAATGAATACATTACATAATCCTCATAATATTACAATAATCAGCACTAAAATTGGCTATAGTACAAAAGGAGGTGACCAGAAATTTTTTAAAATCAAGTGCACATTGCACCACAAAGCATTAGTCTTTAAGTCATAACTGTCTGAAACTTAGATCTTGTTCATAAACAAATCCTCAATCTTTTCCCCCAAAAAACTATCATCCTGCTTACCAAAATAATTATCAGACCCACTGTCACTTTCTCTATTCTTTATATTTTTAACTTCTTCCACCTTTTTCTCTAATTTAGTCAGTGTTGAATCTACATTTTCATTTACTTTTACCGGTTTACCATTTCATTCTTTACAATAGGACTTTCATTCCCATCCTTCACAGTTATATTTATATCTGATTTATAACTACTATCATCTACAGAAACATTCCCACTTAGGTATTTCTGTTCACTTAAAAACTTAATCTCTACAGTTTTGTTCTCAGTCACACTGTCTTGTTCATCAGGGTCACTCATTGTGCATCACTTAATACAAAACAGCTTTTGCAATGAATTACCTTGCTTTTAATTACTCGTCCGCTGCTACACAATGGCCAATAATATATTATAATATTCTTCTGGTACACCTAATTTGCTATTACCTTTTGTTGAAAATTTATTGTCAGTCCTCTCATTTCACATATAGGTGCAGAATATAGTGACCCTGTGTGACGTCAGGTACAATGGATTTAAGCATTTACTAACTACATTATTCAAAATGATTGTATGCCAAAGCTGTGTCCTTGAAAACAATAGGACTGTCAGTGCTTGTCAATTTGGTAATTCCAACTGGGTGACTTAAAGCAATTTTCAGATGTTCTTTTATGCAAGCTATCTTTTATAAAATGTTACAATTACAATTGTTGATTTAACCACTGCTCAGATATGGCTTTCAATGCCTATATGGCAACAGAATTTTGTTTTACTGAAGCTAAGTGTGAAATGTTACTCCAAAAGTTCATGCAATTTGATGATACATCGTAGTTTCTTCAGCTCCCAAAAATCTATATGAACTAGGTATATTGCTTGTTATTATGTTGTGCATAAATGGTAAATAAGTTGCTGTATTCTCTGATGAAACCAAAAGTAATCAGTTGACTAAATTGTCAGTCACCCTGAAACATACAGCATTTGCTTTGAAACAAATAAACTTTATATACTGCTTGTTAAAGTGGAGTAGTAACCAACGTATAGTAAATCATCTTAAGTTTTTTCATTGTAGAGGTACTACTAGTAGCAGTAATGACAGTAATAATAATTTTGGCACTAATCTAATATTGCCTTGGTATTCCAGGCACCCTGTAGGTGTACAGAGTACAGGATTTTACCCTCTAGTGTATCCAGTGAATGTGGCATCTGCAGAGTCTTTACTGGACATATTTCCACATCTGCTGCTACCATGGCAACCTCTTGTGACTACGGACCGTCATGTTCTAAAAGCAGTGGAGGAATCACTTACTGAAGCTTCAGAGCTTGTCTTATTGTTGCATTCGTGTTACTTCTTCACAGATGTTCTCCTACAGGACTTCCCTTCAGAAGTTTTCCTGCAAAGACCAGCTATTGTGAAGGTTTGTTGTGCCAAACAAGTGTACCTTTTTACGAGGTATCTTTGAATTATTTTACATGTGTTATGAATTTAAAAAATAATAATTTCCATATTTAATTCTTTTCCCCTACTGATTTTAATCAAGCCACGTGAAAAACACATTCATTTGGGTGGCGTGGAACACACTGTAACCCTGTTTGCTAACACCACAGTTAACACTGCCAGTATTTCCTCCAGAACATTCATTTGCACTGGGCTGTGTGTCTATAACAGATATATTTAGTGGGTTATGTATATTTGAATCTTTACTCCCGTGAACCAAAATTGTCTTAAACACTTTGTATGTAATATTTGTTCAGGAGGTGGTGGTGTTCAGCAGTGAGCCATAATATAACATCCACAGCCATCAATGGTCTACGCATGCCACCTAGGTTTTACTAAATGGAAATGTCTTAGGGACTCAGTCAGCAATATTGCGCAATTGCACAAATGTAGGAGTTTCAAACAGGAGACTGGCAAGTGCTGTTATCACTCATTACTGTGAGCTCTTTGCATTATTCAGCAACTAACATTGTGCATTACAGAGTGTAGTAATCTTGGAAAGAAAAGCACGGACTCGAGGTGTGCAGTGCACTGAAGAAGTAATTCCTCCCTTCCCCCGACCAATGCTGTATGAAGGTGTGAAGAGTTTAAGTGTTATTTAAGAGGTGAAAATAGCTCCAAAATGCGCCTCTCATGAGCATGTAGGGGAATAAAACTCAACTCAAACAAAATCTACATATCCTAGATGTGTAGGGTCTATCTGAGTTGTTTACTCTCCAGCCTGCCCATTAGAGGCGTGTTATGATGATATGGTGTGATTTATGTAACACTTATATTCTCTATGACTTCATACGTTATATCTGTTGCTGTGGAACGTGAAGACTATGGATTATTACTCTTTTAGCAATTCACAACTATGGTTTGTGGAGCCACAAGCAAACTCACAATGTTTTGTAAAATAATTGGGTATGTTTACATGGATTTACTGTGCTACATATTGTGTAAGTACTGAAAAATTATATCGGTAACATGGTATAAATTTACTCAAGAAATAAGGTTCTTATTACCAATTTTTTAAAATATGAAAGACTTGTCATCTAGTACTATTGTGAACTCTTTGAGGATCTAATTTTTTTTAAAAAAAGAATGTTTCTAAAAATACAATGTTTGTCTGGTATGAAACATGCCTCTGAGCAATCATTTTATTAAGAATATGCATAGGAAAATTTTCAGGTGTGCCCAGGAAAGGTAATCAATTTTGTAGTAATCATATTTTCCTCTCCCACTGCTGCAAGCTAGAGCTGGAAAGCTAGTAACACTGTTTTCTGGTTTGTGTGTCTATGTGCCACACGTCATTCTGCTATGACTGAGTGGTTACCTTTCCCTTATTTTGCATATTAATTCCAACATAAACGTCGTTGTTGTAGTCTTCAGTCCAGAAACTGGTTTGATGCAGCTCTCCATGCTACTCTATCCTGTGCAAGCTTCTTCATCTCCCAGTACCTACTGCAACCTACGTCCTTCTGAATCTGCTTAGTGTATTCATCTCTTGGTCTCCCTCTACGATTTTTACCCTCCACACTGCCCTCCAATACTAAATTGGTGATCCCTTGATGCCTCAGAACATGTCCTACCAACTGATCCCTTCTTCTGGTCAAGTTGTGCCACAAACTTCTCTTCTCCCCAATCCTATTCAATACCTCCTCATTAGTTATGTGATCTACCCATCTAATCTTCAGCATTCTTCTGTAGCACCACATTTCGAAAGCTTCTATTCTCTTCTTGTCCAAACTATTTATCGTCCATGTTTCACTTCCATACATGGCTACACTCCATACAAATACTTTCAGAAATGACTTCCTGACACTTAAATCTATACTCGATGTTAACAAATTTCTCTTTTTCAGAAATGCTTTCCTTGCCATTGCCAGTCTACATTTTATATCCTCTCTACTTCGACCATCATCAGTTATTTTGCTCTCCAAATAGCAAAACTCCTTTACTACTTTAAGTGTCTCATTTCCTAATCTAATTCCTTCAGCATCACCTGACTTAAGTCAACTACATTCCATTATGCTCGTTTTGCTTTTGTTGATGTTCATTTTATATCCTCCTTTCAAGACACTGTCCATTCCGTTCAACTGCTCTTCCAAGTCCTTTGCTGTCTCTGACAGAATTACAATGTCATCGGCGAACCTCAAAGTTTTTATTTCTTCTCCATGGATTTTAATACCTACTCCGAATTTTTCTTTTGTTTCCGTTACTGCTTGCTCAATATATAGATTGAATAAAATCGGAGAGAGCCTGCAACCCTGTCTCACTCACTCCTTTCCCAACCACTGCTTCCATTTCATGTCCCTCGACTCTTACAATTGCCATCTGGTTTCTGTACAAATTGTAAATAGCCTTTCGCTCCCTGTATTTTACCCCTGCCACCTTCAGAATTTGAAGGAGAGTATTCCAGTCAACATTGTCAAAAGCTTTCTCTAAGTCTACCAATGCTAGAAACGTAGGTTTGCCTTTCCTTAATCTTTCTTCTAAGATAAGTCGTAGGGTCTGTATTGCCTCACGTGTTCCAACATTTCTACGGAAGCCAAACTCATCTTCCCCCGAGGTCGGCTTCTACTAGTTTTTCCATTCGTCTGTAAAGAATTCGTGTTAGTATTTTGCAGCTGTGACTTATTAAACTGATAGTTCGGTAATTTTCACATCTGTCAACACCTGCTTTCTTTGGGATTGGAATTATTATATTCTTCTTGAAGTCTGAGGGTATTTCGCGTGTCTCATACATCTTGCTCACCAGATGGTAGAGTTTTGTAAGGACTTGCTCTCCCGAGGCCGTCAGTAGTTCCAATGGAATGTTGTCTACTCTGGGGGCCTTGTTTCAACTCAGGTCTTTCAGTGCTCTGTCAAACTCTACACGCAGTATCGTATCTCCCATTTCATCTTCATCTACATCCTCTTCCAATTCCATAATATTGTCCTCAAGTACATCGCCCTTGTATAGACCCTCTATATACTCCTTCCACCTTTCTGCTTTATCTTCTTTGCTTAGAACTAGGTTTCCATCTGAGCTCTTGATGTTCATACAAGTGGTTCTCTTATCTCCAAAGGTCTCTTTAATTTTCCTGTAGGCAGTATCTATCTTACCCCTAGTGAGATAAGCCTCTACATCCTTACATTTGTCCTCTAGCCATCCGTGCTTAGCCATTTTGCACTTCCTGTTGATCTCATTTTTGAGACGTCTGTATTCCTTTTTCCTGCTTCATTTACTGCATTTTTATATTTTCTCCTTTCATCAATTAAATTCAATATTTCTTCTGTCACCCAAGGATTTCTACTAGCCCTCATCTTTTTACCTACTTGATCCTCTGCTGCCTTCACTACTTCATTCCTCAAAGCTACCCATTCTTCTTCTACTGTATTTCTTTCCCCCATTCCTGTCAATTACTCCCTTATGCTCCCCCTGAAACTCTGTACAACGTCTGGTTCTTTCAGTTTATCCAGGTCCCATCTCCTTAAATTCCCACCTTTTTGCAGTTTCTTCAGTTTTAATCTACAGTTCATAATCAATAGATTGTGGTCAGAGTCCACATCTGCCCCTGGAAATGTCTTACAATTTAAAACCTAGTTCCTAAATCTCTGTCTGACCTTTATATAATCTATCTGATACCTTTTAGTATCTCCAGGGTTCTTCCATGTATACAGCCTCCTTTTATGATTCTTGTACCAAGTGTTACCTATGATTAAGTTGTGCTCTGTGCAAAATTCTACCACGGGCTTCCTCTTTCATTTCTTTGCCCCAGTCCATATTCACCTACTACGTTTCCTTCTCTCCCTTTTCCTACTACCGAATTCCAGTCACCCGTGACTATTAAATTTTCATCTCCCTTCACTATCTGAACAATTTCTTTTATTTGATCATACATTTCTTCAATTTCTTCGTCATCTGCAGAGCTAGTTGGCATATAAACTTGTACTACTGTAGTAGGTGTTGGCTTCGTATCTATCTTGGCCACAATAATGCATTCACTATGCTGTTTGTAGTAGCTTACCCGCATTCCTATTTTCCTATTCATTATTAAAGCTACTCCTGCATTACCCCTATTTGATTTTGTGTTTATAACCCTGTAGTCACCTGACCAGAAGTCTTGTTCCTCCTGCCACTGAACTTCACTAATTCCCACTATATCTAACTTTAACCTATCCATTTCCCTTTTTAAATTTTCTAACCTACCTGCCCGATTAAGGGATCTGACATTCCACACTCCGATCTGTAGAACGCCAGTTTTCTTTCTCCTGATAACGACATCCTCTTGAGTAGTCCCCGCCCAGAGATCCGAATGGGGGACTATTTTACCTCCGGAATATTTTACCCAAGAGGACGCCATCATCATTTAATCATACAGTAAAGCTGCATGCCCTTGGGAAAAATTACGGCCGTAGTTTCCCCTTGCTTTCAGCCGTTCGCAGTACCAGCACAGCAAGGCCGTTTTGGTTAGTGTTACAAGGCCAGATCAGTCAATCATCCAGACAGTTGCCCCTGCAACTATTGAAAAGGCTGCTGCCCCTCTTCAGGAACCACACGTTTGTCTGGCCTCTCAACAGATACCCCTCCGTTGTGGTTGCACCTACGGTACCGCTATCTGTATCGCTGAGGCACGCAAGCCTCCCCACCAACGGCAAGGTCCATGGTTCATGGGGGGTACATAAACATACAGGATGGAATAACAATAATAATTTGAAAAGGGTAGTTGCTACTCACTATATAGAGGAGACGTTGAGCTACAAGACTGTTATACATTTAAGCTTTTGGCCGAAAGACTTCCTGAAATAGAGAGAAACACACACACACACACACACACACACACACACACACACACACACACACACACACACACCTGGCTTACTGCTGAGGTCGGTCTGCAAAATGCAGCTGCAACTAATGGGAGCAGCAGTCTGGTGTGGCTTGAGGAGGTAAGGAGGCAGCATGGGATGAGGAGGGGGAAGGATAGCAGGATAGGGGTGGGGGAAAGATGTAGTGCTGCTTATGGAAGTGTGCAGGCATTTGGTGACGACAGGTTGGAGCTGGCAAGTTGCAGTCGGAAGGTTTGGGGATGTGGGGAGGGTAGGGGATTGGAAAAGGAGAGAAGTAGAGAAGGGAATAATACTAGTGGGTTCTGTTGGTGGGATAGAAGGCTATGTTGTGCTGGAATGGGAACAGGGAAGAGGGGATAGGTAGGTGGAGGACAGGGACTAGCGAAACTGAGGCCTGGGAGATTATGGAAACATAGGAATTATTATAGGGAGAGTTCCCACCTATGCAATTCAGAAAAGCTGGTGTTAATAGGAAGGATCCAGGTAGCAAGGCCATGAAGCACTCATTGATGTGAAGCACATTGCATTAAATGACATGTTAAGCAACTGGTTTCTTCCAGCTGCCTCTTGGCCACAGTTTGTCAGTGACAACTGATTAGTTACCACTCTGTTTTCATGCAAATTTGTAAATCACAAGATTATTTTCACAGCAGGTAAGTTTGTAAATCATAGAACTACTTTTACGGGTAGCCCTGCCTTTAATGGGATAGGGGATGCCTGTGACAGGACTGAAGCATGTGGTGGTGGGAGGGTGCTTGGGAAGGTTTGCAACTAGGTCCATGCAGGGACATAAGACATGGACAAAGGGTTGGGAACAGGAGCTGGTAGGGATGGAGAAAGGTAATGTGTAGGTTTGACAGACAGCAGAATACCACTGTGGGAGGGGTGGGATATTACTCATTTCAGGGCTTGGCGAGAGGTAGTCATGATCCTGGTGAAGAATGTGATTCAGTTGCTCTAGTCCTGTGTGGTACTGAGTCATGAGATGAGTGCTTTTTTGAGCGTATTATGAGTATATGGAAGGTGTTGGGTTAGTGGAATGACAAGTCATGGGAGATCTGTTTCTATACAAGGTTGGGAGGCTAATTTCAGTCTGTGAAGGCCTCAGTGAGAACCTTGGTGTAGTTGGAGAGGGACTGCTCATCACTATAGATGCAATGATGATGGATGGCAAGGCTGCATGGAAGAACTTCTTGTTTAGAATGGGTGGCAGGTGTCGAAGTGAAGGTATTCCTGGTCATTGATGAGTTTGATAGGGATGGAAGTTCTGATGTAGTGATCACTGAGCTGGAGGTTGGACTGAGAAGTATTAGGTGAAGTGAGGTTCAGGAGGAATGTGGATAAGATGTCCTCAACCTCACATAGATTACAAAAATTAATCATTGAATCTGAACCAAGTGAGGGTTATGGGATTCTGGTTGGTTAGGAAGAATATCTCTAGGTAGCCTATGAATCCATTCGCCTAGGATGGTGCCATGCAGGTACCATTGCTGTACCACAGATTTTTCTTATAGTTGATGCCTTCAAAGAAGAAGTAATTGTGGGTGAGGATATATATGGTCATGGTGACCAGAAAGGAGGTTGACTCTGAACCTACAGCCAGGCATTGAGCATTGGGAAAGGAAGCGCTCAATAATTACAAGGTATTGGGGATGATAGTTTAGGGAGAGGTGGCATCAAGAGTGACTGGCAGGGTGCACAGGAACTGTGGAGAACTAGTGGAGGAAATGATTGGTGTCTTTTATATAGGAGGATTATGTCATGGGTAATAGACTAAAGTAGTTGGTCCACAAGAGGAGTGATTCCCTCAGTTGGGGGCACAGTAACTGGCAGCTATGGGGAATCCTGGGTGGTTGAGTTTGTGGACTTCAGAAAGCAGGTAGAAGATAGGAGTGTAGGGTGTGGTAGGGGTGAGGAGAAATAAAAACACAAGAGGGAGGTTCTGGGATGGGGCTAAGGATTTAAGAGGGAACTGAAGATCCTGTTGCATATCGAGATCAGTTTTTAGGTGGTGTATTGCAGTTATTTCTGTGGATGCGAGGTTGGTTTGTATATTGAGGGCTATGGGGAATGATGGTGAGGCAAGGTTTGAGGTTAGTAAGTTCTAGAATTTTAGCAGGTGGTGGATTGTGCTTGACTGGAGGAGTGAACTGGGTTAGGCAGTGTTCAGTATTACTTTTGGATTGAGTCTGAATGGTGGGATTTGCAGCAAAAACGTATTTATGCTATACCTGCTGATGGAAGAAGACCTTCACTAATCCGTGTCCTCCGGTTACCTATCCCCCTCACTGCTCCCACTCCATCATTACACAGCCTTCTGTTCTGCCAGAGCACCAACTAGTATTTTTCTCCTTTTCTATTGCTCTCCTTTTTCCACACCCCAACACCCTGGACTGCACGTAGCAGCCCTTCCCTCAACATTTCTTTGTGCTCCCGCAAGCAGCACTACTTCTTTCTCCAACCCTATCCTACTTTTCTTCCCCCTCCGTGCTTCATGACTCCTCTTTACCCCAACCACTCAGACCTGGTTGCTACTCCCATCATGCCCAATAGCAATCTGCAATTTGGCCCTAACACCCAGAGACAATGGTGTGTCCTTTTGGCTGAAAGCTTAAATGTACACCAATTTTTGGTTTGTGACTGTCAGTGACTCAACATCTCCTCTTTATCGCGGGCAGCAATCTATCTTCTACATAATGTTGTTATTGCATTCTGGACTTCCCATTGTTTGATTTTACCTAACAACTTTTTCTTACAACACCTAGCTATTTTCCTTTGTCACTGTTGTCTAAAGCATTACTGTACTCAGTGTACATAGTTTTCTTTCTCTTCTTTTCTGTGTTTTATGTATCGCCTTCCAAACAACACTTGCTCTGACTTATG
The DNA here is from genome assembly GCF_023897955.1 of Schistocerca gregaria. Classification (NCBI taxonomy): domain Eukaryota; kingdom Metazoa; phylum Arthropoda; class Insecta; order Orthoptera; family Acrididae; genus Schistocerca; species Schistocerca gregaria. The sequence goes on along the minus strand of NC_064920.1, from coordinate 413,660,644 downwards.
AACCACATTGTATCAATGGTATCGTCGGCACACAACACAAAGCTTGTCACTGAGCAGATTGTTGGCAGAGCATCTTGTGTCTCACATTCTTCCTGCTGATATAATTAATCCTAGAGTTTCAAATTGATCACACTTTCTCCTTCAGTCGCATGTGTTATGTTTCCTACTTGCGCCTTGTTGAACCTTGACCTTACCACTCTCCTCACCCCACACCCTACCTCCCCACTCCCTCCCTCCCTCCCCTCCCTCCCTCATTCCAGCACATACATACGAACCTCACGTGTACCTTACCTAATTCAATTACACTTGCTGTCCTCTCTCTTCTCTCTTCACACAGATCCACCTCAAGCTGCATTCCACTATTATTATCTTTTTATTCCTTTTACTCTTTGATCTCATGGTGTTTTCACATTGATTTTAGTTCATTTCTACTTTTCACTATCAGCCCTACTCCCTCAGGTTTCACCTGTTTTTACCCATACTTTATCTGTTTTGTGAGGTTTTCCCATGTATTTGTATGTATTTTATATATGTTTATGTAATTTTTGTATTTTTACATGTTTTTTAATCCTCAACTGTGTATGCTTGTTTTTTGTCTGTGCCAATACAAGGAAATATCACTACCCAAGACTGAGTGAATTTGAATTTACTGTATCACTTCAGAGAACAATTTGGTTGCTGGTAGTTAATTTACTTGCAAGTGCTCCATACATAAAAAGACTTCTACAGCAGCAGCAGATGCTGCCAACCATGCCCATGTGACTATCTTGGCAACGAAGTACAACCCCACACTATTCATGCAGAGACTGGTTGTCATTTTACCTTATCTATTTTCTACCAGTGAAAAGGTCTCAATTATCTATCACCCCATTTCACCCGGCATGTAATTCAGAGGTGGAGCTGTTAGAGCTTAAAGACACGGATGAGGAAAGCAGTGTGTCTCATCATATGAACCACTGGCTAACTTTCTCACAATATATAGGACCTACCCCGCCAGTGAATTGCAGTAAGCTGAAATTTTCCACAGACCCAGACACTGCACAGTGTTCGACATTCTGCACCTGTTTCTGTGAGCCCATAATCAGCATGTGAGCTCCTATTACTGTGCATGCTCCTGCATCTGTGCTCACAACTTTGGTTGGATCCTTGGGTGAAGTCAAAGTATCACCACGAGCACAAGGGGCATCAACATTTGACATCATGGCTGAACAATACCAAATGGTCTGCCCTAGGAACAACTTTGGCCAAATTACCACATACAACTCACACCTTCTCACAGATCTGACAGGGATCATGTTGTTGTTGTTGTTGTTGTTGTTGTTGTTTTCAGTCCAGAGACTTGTTTGATGCAGCTCTCCACGCTTCTCTATCCTGTGCAAGCTTCTTCAACTCCCAGTACCTACTGCAACCTACGTCCTTCTGAATCTGCTTAGTGTATTCATCTCTTGGTCTCTCTCTATGATTTTTACCCTCCAAGCTGCCCTCCAATACTAAACTGGTGATCCCTTGATGCCTCAGAACATGTCCTACCAACCAATCCCTTTTTCTAGTAAAGGTGTGCCACAAATTACTCTTCTCCCTAATTCTATTTAATACCTCCATAGTTATGTGATCTACCCATCTAATCTTCAGCATTCTCCTGTAGCACCACATTTCGAAAGCTTCTATTCTCTTTTTGTCTAAACTATTTATCGTCCACGTTTCACTTCCACACATGGCCACACTCTGTACAAATACTTTCAGAAACAACTTCCTGACACCTAAATCTATATTCGAAGTTAATAAATTTCTCTTCTTCAGAAACGCTTTCCTTGCCACTGCCAGTCTACGTTTTATATCCTCCCTACTTTGACCATTATCAGTTATATTGCTCCCCAAATAGCAAAACTCATTTACTACTTTAAGCATCTCATTTCCTAATCTAATACCCTCAGCATCACCCGACTTAATTTGACTACATTCCATTATCCTCGTTTTGCTTTTGTTGATGTTCATTTTATATCCTTCTTTCAAGACACTGTCCATTCTGTTCAGCTGCTCTTCCAGGTCCTTTGCTGTCCCTGACAGAATTACAATGTCATTGGCGAACCTCAAAGTTTTCATTTCTTCTCCATAGATTTTAATTACTACTCCAAATTTTTCTTTTGTTTCCTTTACTGCTTGCTCAATATACAGATTGAATAACATCGAGGATAGGCTACAACCCTGTCTCACTCCCTTCCTAACCACTGCTTCTCTTTCATGTCCTTCAACTCTTATAACTGCCATCTGGTTTCTGTACAAATTGTACATAGCCTTTTGCTCCCTGTATTATACCCCTGCCACATTCAGAATTTGAAAGAGAGTATTCCAGTCAACGTTGTGAAAAGCTTCCTCTAAGTCTTCAAATGCTAGAAACGTAGGTTTGCCTTTTATTAATCTATCTTATAAGATAAGTCGTAAGGTCAGGATTGCCTCACATGTTCCATTATTTCTACGGAATCCAAACTGACCATCCCCGAGGTCAGCTTCTACCGGCTTTTCAATTCATCTGTAAAGAATTTGTGTTAGTATTTTGCAGCTGTGGCTTATTAAACTGATAGTTTGGTAATTTTCAAATTTGTCAACACCTGCTTTCTTTGGGATTGAAATGATTATATTCTTCTTGAGTCTGAGGGAATTTCGCCTGTCTCATACATCTTGATCACCAGATGGTAGAGTTTTGTCAGGGCTGGCTCTCCCAAGGCTATCAGTGGCTTTAATGGAATGTTGTTGATGCCGGGGGCCTTGTTTCAGCTTAGGTCTTTCAGTGCTCTGTCAAACTCTTCACGCAGTATCATATCTCCCATTTCATCTTCAACTACTTCCTCTTCCATTTCCATAATATTGTCCTCAAGTACATCACCCTTGTACAGACTCTCTATATACTCCTTCCACCTTTCTGCTTTCTTTTCTTTGCTTAGAACTGGGTTTCCATCTGAGCTCTTGATATTCATACAAGTGGTTTTCTTTTCTCCCAAGGTCTCTTTAATTTTTCTCTAGGCCGTTATCTATCTTACCCCTAATGATATGCGCTTCTACATCCTTACATTTGTCCTCTAGCCATCCCTGCTTAGCCATTTTGCACTTCCTGTCGATCTCATTTTTGAGGCGTTTCTATTTCTTTTTGCCTGCTTCATTTACTGCATTTACTAACAAAGAGATAGAGTGGCTGGCCAGTACTTACCTCAGCTCAGTACAGCCGATAGAAACACAAAAAACAACCGAAAATTTAAGTTCCTAGGTTTCGGAATAAATGTTCCTTCATCAGGGAGGAGAGAGGGGAAAGAAAAGGAAGAAGGGAAAGTGGATTTAGTTACTCACATGGAAAGGAAAAGGAAAACAGGGAGGGTAGCAAGGATGGAGGCATGGTTGTCAGAGGGAAGCCAAAGGTATTCTACTGTAGGCACTGTGCCAGCTTCGAACCAAAGAGGATGCATACAGAAGTAAAGAGGTGTATAGTATAAAGATGTAGGATGAAAAGATGCATGAATGGCTAAAGAGGAAAGGGAAAGAGGAGAAGACTGAAAAGTAAATGGGAGTGAGGTTGTTTAACGTAGGTTCAGTCCAGGGGGATGGCGGGATGAAAGGATGTGCTGGAGTGCAAGTTCCCATCTCCGCAGTTCAGAGGGACTGGTGTTGGGTGGGAGAAGCCAAATGGCACATACGGTGTAGCAGGTTCCTAGGTCCGTAGAATTATGCTGGAGGGCATGCTCCGCTACTGGGTATTGGACATCTCCTAGGCGGACAGTTCGTCTGTGTCCGTTCATGCGCTCAGCCAGTTTAGTTGTTGTCATACCAATGTAAAAGGCTGTGCAGTGCAGGCATGTCAGCTGATAAATGACATGTGGCCCTGCCTTGGATTGTGTATGTTTTCCCAGTAGCGGGGCTGGAGTAGGTGGTTGTGGGGGGATGCATGGGGCAGGTTTTGCAGCGGGGTCGGTTACAGGGGCAGGAACCGCTGGGTAGAGAAGGGAGTCTGGGAATATTGTAGGGTTTAACAAGGATGTTACGGAGGTTAGGGGGACGACGAAAGGCAACTGTGGGTGGTGTGGGGAGAATTTTGTCAAGGGATGATCTCATTTCAGGGGTTGACTTGAGAAAGTCATATCCCTGGCAGAGTAATTTGTGATGTATTCGAGGTCAGGATAATATTGGGTGACAAGGGGGATGCTTCTGTGTGGTCTGAGGGTAGGAATATTGTTGTTGGACGGGGAGGAATGTATTGCTCAGGAGATCTGTTTGTGGACAAGGTCTGCAGGATAGTTGAGGGAGATGAAAGCACTGGTCAGGTTATTGGTGTAATTGTTGAGGGATTCGTCACTGGAGCAGATACGTTTGCCACAAATACCTAGGCTGTAGGGAAGGGGTGTTTGATGTGGAATGGATGGCAGCTATCAAAGTGAAGGTACTGTTGTTTGTTTGTGGACAGAAGTGTGGATGTGAGATTCAACAAGATGAAGGTCAACATCCAGGAAGGTGGCTTGGGTTTTGGAGAAGGACCAGGTGAAATTCAGATTCGAAAAGGAGTTGAGGTTGTGGAGGAAATTAAGGGGTGTTTCTTCACCATGAGTCCAGACCACAAAGATGTCATCTATAAACCTATACCAGACCAGGGGAAGTAGGTGTTGGGTCTTCAGGAAAACCTCCTCCATGCGGCCCATGAAGAGGTTGGCATAGGACGGAGCCATCCTGATTCCCATGGCAGTTCCCCTGATTTGTTTGTAGGTCTGGCCTTCAAAAGTGAAGTAATTATGGGTGAGGATGAAGTTGGTAAGTGTGATAAGGTACGAGGTTTTTGGAAGAACTTCGGGTGGGCGTTGGGAGAGGTAGTGCTCAAGGGATATGACTTTCTCAAGTCAACCCCTGAAATGAGATCATCCCTTGACAAAATTCTCCCCACACCACCCACAGTTGCCTTTCGTCGTCCCCCTAACCTCCGTAACATCCTTGTTAAACCCTACATTATTCCCAGACTACCTTCTCTACCCAGCGGTTCCTGCCCCTGTAACCGACCCCGCTGCAAAACCTGCCCCATGCATCCCCCCACAACCACCTACTCCAGCCCCACTACTGGTAAAACATACACAATTCAAGGCAGGGCCACGTGTGAAACTACACATGTCATTTATCAGCTGACATGCCTGCACTGCACAGCCTTTTACATTGGTATGACAACAACTAAACTGGCTGAGCGCATGAACGGACACAGACGAACTGTCCGCCTAGGAAATGTCCAATACCCAGTAGCGGAGCATGCCCTCCAGCATAATTCTACGGACCTAGGAACCTGCTACACCGTATGTGCCATTTGGCTCCTCCCACCCAAGACCAGTCCCTCTGAACTGCGGAGATGGGAACTTGCACTCCAGCACATTCTTTCATCCCGCCATCCCCCTGGACTGAACCTACGTTAAACAACCTCACTCCCATTTACTTTTCAGTCTTCTCCTCTTTCCCTTTCCTCTTTAGCCATTCATGCATCTTTTCATCCTACATCTTTATACTATACACCTCTTTACTTCTGTATGCATTCTCTTTGGTTTGAAGTTGGCACAGTACCTACAGTAGAATATCTTTGGCTTCCCTCTGACAACCTTGCCTCCATCCTTGCTACCCTCCCTGTTTTCCTTTTCCTTTCCATGTGGGTAACTAAATCCACTTTCCCTTCTTCCCCTCTCTCCTCCCTGATGAAGGAACATTTATTCCGAAAGCTAGGAACTTAAATTTCCGGTTGTTTTTTGTGTTTCTATCGGCTGAACTGAGCTGAGGTAAGTACTGGCCAGCCACTCTATCTCTTTGTTAGTAATTGTTTCACATCTTTATATGAGATTTTTCATTTACTGCATTTTTATATTTTCTCAATTCATCAATTAAATTCAATATATCTTCTGTTACCCAAGGATTTCTACTAGCCCTTGTCTTTTTACCTACTTGATCCTCTGCTGCCTTCACTATTTCATCCCTCAAAGTTACCCATTCTTCTTCTACTGTATTTCTTTCCCCCGTTCCTCTCAGTCGTTTCCTAATGCTCTCCCTGAAACACTCTACAACCTATGGTTCTATCAGTTTATCCAGATCCCATCTTCTTAAATTTCCACCTTTTTGCAGTTTCTTTGGTTTTAATCTACAGTTCATAACCAATAGATTGTGGTCAGAGTCCACATCTGCCCCTCGATATGTCTTAAAATTTAAAACCTGGTTCCTAATTCTCTATTTTACCATTATATAATCTATCTGAAACCTTTGAGTATCTCCAGGCCTCTTCCATGTATACAACCTTCTTTATGATTCTTGAACCAAGTGTTAGCCATGATTACGTTATGCTCTGTGCAAAATTCTACCAGGCGGCTTCCTCTTTCATTTCTTACTCCCATTCCATATTCACTTACTATGTTTCCTTCTCTTCGTTTTCTTATTACCGTATTCCAGTCACCCATGACTATTAAATTTTTGTCTAGCTTCACTATCTGAATAATCTCATCATACATTTCAACAATCTCTTCATCATCTACGGATCTAGTTGGCATATAAACTTTTACTACTGTGGTAGGCATGGAATTCGTGTCTATCTTGGCCACAATAATATGTTCACTATGCTGTTTGTAGTAGCTTACCCCTACTCCTATTTTTTTATTTATTATTATACCTACTCCTGCGTTACCCCTATTTGACAGTGTTGACTGGAATACTCTCTTTCAAATTCTGAATGTGGCAGGGGTAAAATACAGGGAGCAAAAGGCTATGTACAATTTGTACAGAAACCAAATGGCAGTTATAAGAGTTGAGGGGCATGAAAGGGAAGCAGTGGTTGGGAAGGGAGTAAGACAGGGTTGTAGTCTATCCCTGATGTTATTCAATCGGTATTTTGAGCAAGCAGTAAAGGAAACAAAAGAAAAATTTGGAGTAGTAATTAAAATCTATGGAGAAGAAATAAAAACTTTGAGGTTCGCCAATGACATTGTAATTCTGTCAGGGACAGCAAAGGACCTGGAAGAGCAGCTGAACAGAATGGACAGTGTCTTGAAAGAAGGATATAAAATGAACATCAACAAAAGCAAAACGAGGATAATGGAATGTAGTCAAATTAAGTCGGGTGATGCTGAGGGTATTAGATTAGGAAATGAGATGCTTAAAGTAGTAAAGGAGTTTTGCTATTTGGGAAGCAATGTAACTGATGACGGTCGAAATAGGGAGGATATAAAATGTAAATTGGCAATGGCAAGAAAAGCGTTTCTGAAGAAGAGAAATTTGTTAACATCGAATATAGATTTAAGTGTCAGGAAGTCATTTCTGAAAGTATTTGTACGGAGTGTGCCCATGTATGGAAGTGAAACATGGCTGATAAATAGTTTGGACAAGAAGAGAATAGAAGCTTTCGAAATGTGGTGCTACAGAAGAATGCTGAAGATTAGATGGGTAGATCACATAACTAATGAGGAGGTATTGAATAGAATAGGGAGAAGAGAAGTTTGTGGCACACCTTGACTAGAAAAAGGGATCGGTTGGTAGGACATGTTCTGAGGCATCAAGGGATCACCAATTTAGTGTTGTAGGGCAGCTTGGAGGGTAAAAATCATGGAGTGAGTGAATACACTAAGCAGATTCAGAAGGATGTAGGTTGCAGTAGGTACTGGGAGATGAAGAAGCTTGCACAGGATAGAGTAGCATGGAGAGCTGCATCAAACCAGTCTCTCGACTGAAGACCACAACAACAACAACAACAACAACAACAACCCTATATTCACCTGACAGAATTATTGTTCCTCCTGCCATTGAACTTCACTAATTCCTACTACATCTAACTTTAATCTATCCATTTCCCTTTTTAAGTCTTCTAACCTACCTGCCTGATTTAGGGATCTGACATTCCACGCTCCAATCCGTAGAACGCCGTTTTCATTCTCCTGATAACGATGTCCTTCTGAGTAGTCCCATCCCAGAGATCCGAATGGGGGACTATTTTACTTCCAGAATATTTTACTCAAGAGGATGCCATCATCATTTAACCAGACAGTAAAGCTGTATGCCTTTGGGAAAATTATGGCTGTAGTTTCCCCTTGCTTTCAGCCGTTCGCAGTACCAGCACAGAAAGGCCGTTTTGGTTAGTGTTACAAAACCAGAGCAGTCAATCATCCAGACTGTTGCCCCCTGCAACTACTGAAAAGGCTGCTGCCACTCTTCAGAAACCCTATGTTTGTCTGGCTTCTCAACAGATACCCCTCCATTGTGGTTGCACCTACAGTATGGCTATCTGTATCGCTGGGGCACGTATGCCTCCCCACCAACAGCAAGGCCCATGGTTCATTGGGGACAGGGATCGTAGCAAACACAATTCTGCCTACAGTTCTGAAACTAGGACCTACTAAATTCTCACCCATAAGGGCACACCATTGACAGCCGTGTCCTAGTCTCAGGATCAGTACGACCTCAGGCCCTGCCATAAGCCACAGGATCCTTTGAGTTGTTTCAAAGATCTGTGGGTGCCCACAAATCATTCCCAGTGCTCAGCATACCAGAGTGAGCCTACAGTCCCCTCTGCAGATGGAAGACCAGCCAGAACCACCTGAGCTGATACCACCTCCAGCTAATCCGAATGTAAATATGCTGTTGACCCACTTATAGGCTCTCCATCATCCACGTCCCTTCTTCCCTGTCATCTGCACCACTGTCCAAAGCTTTATCAGCACCAGGTAGCAATTAAATGGGAATGAGACTTAGAATTAAAGCATATCGCTCTTGACAGCAGGTTAGAGACGGACATGCTGTAGTACAGATCTAATACTCTGCTGTCGTGGAAATAATGCCCAAGCGTGTATTGTGGATGCAGTAATTACCCTAAAGTCCATGGCTGCACAGCTTCTGTCTAACTGATAAAGATGAGTGTTGTATACTGTGAATCTTAACAGTATGCTGACTGTGCTCTGCCATGGACCTTTCTGGAAAAACTATTCAAATTCATGTGTTTATGTCTCTTTATGGCCTTTGCCATTCAAACTCTTTTTGCTTTGCACCTGAGATTATTTTGTGAATGGCGTTGTCGGGTCACATTGACCCACATTAACAGACTTTGGCATTTTGATATTGGAGTATGAAAATAAACACATGATACAGCTAGTCACCACACTAATCCTCTATGTAATTTAATCACAATCAGGCATGAAATTAATAACATGGCGCTCATGGTCATCAATAGTATCACCTGAAGCTAACAGTGTTACACTGTTAGTATTAGGTGCTGTGAAAGTGTAAATACATTTATGAAACTACATGCTGTGCCCCATTTAGTTTAATAAAGGATTGCTATTGTGAGTAAATTTTCCTTACAACATGGTGTAGGTTGAAACTGTACCATCTTTTGTTGCGATGGGATCTACTCATGAAATTTCAATCACCAGTTTTCTCCTCTGATTGCTAAAAGATTCTGGTGGCACCCACCTACTTAGGGAGAAATGATCATCACGATAAAATAAGAGAAATCAGGACTCGGACAGAAAAATTTAAGTGCTTGTTTTTCCTGCACGCCATTCAAGAGTGGAAAGGTAGAGAGGCAGCTTGAAAGTGGTTCATTGAACCCTCTGGCAGGCACTTTATTGTGGATAGCAGAGTAATCATGTAGACATAGGTCTACTTTGAAAAGAGCATTTTAGTCCTCATTTTTATTTGAAATATGTAATAACATCTATCACAGATGATGGCAACATCATGGGAACCTCTAATTTTGTTGGCTTTGCGTTCTGTACCTTGATTCCAAGTAAATGATAAATAAAAGAATGGAAAATCCAGGATGGAATAATGACAATATGAACAGGATAAACTGCTACTCAGCCATAGAGAGGCACAACAAAAAGACCGTAAACAAGAGCTTTCTGCCAAAAGGCCTTCTTCTAGAGCAGACAACACAAGCAACACATTTATGCAAGTGCGACTTGCACACACATTAACACTGTCTGTGGCTGCCGAGTCTGGACTGTGAACAACTGTGCATGACAGGAGAAACAATCTGAGTGGTGGGTCTGAGGAGGAGGCTGGGGCAGGGAGGGGGAGGGATAACAAGGTAGTGGAATAGAACTTCCATGCTTTAGACAACAAGATGAAATATCTGTCCTAAAGATAAATGTGACATTAGATAATTGACAGTTGTGTCTGCAGCTTAAAGTGAGCAGAATATACCTCCACGAAATAAAACCCGTTTAGTACAAATTGGAAGTATGTATGTCTGCTTTCAGCTTGAAACATAATTTTGATGCCTTAGCTGTGTTTCTTATCCAGCAACGTATGACGTAAAAGTGTATCAGACATACAGTAACCAAAGACTGCATTTTTTGATGCAAACTCTACAAATCAAATACTATGGTTGACTTGATTTTGCAGAAGCATGATAATTTTTGTGAATTTTGTTTCAGCTGTGACTAATAATGAAAAGATTAAAAATTGCTTGAAAAGAATTGATTCCTCTGTGATCATCGAGAATGCTTCACACAATCTGAAGTGAAGGAGAACACTCTCTGCAGCAAACAGACTGCAGAAAACACTGCACCCTCATGGCACTGTCTGGTGAACATCCACATTTCATGAGACACCATGTATGTCTAAGAACAATTTTTACCTCTTTGGCTTTGGTAAGGGACAACCAATGAGAGGAGGATAGTGAAATAAATGTGACACTTCTATCTGGGTGATGAAAGGATTAAGAAATAAGTCAGAGGAAATAATAAAGTACAACTTGTGATTCAAATTCCAAGGTTGTGATGAACTCCCATCTGTTCATAATTCAAAGCTGAACAAAATGTAATTGAAAAGACAGATGAAAATAAAAATTAAGGGTGAAGAAATACAAAAAATTACTTCCTGAAATAGAATTACTGTATTTTTCAGCCTCGGATCACACAAACGGAGCAGTATCATTGCCACATCTTTGTACAAAGTAATTTTCAGATGATCTATTAAGAAAGAAAGAAAAAGGGGTGTAGTAAAATACTAGCAAACCAAATTACAAATAAAACTAACCTCTGTCCTAAAAATATGATAGTAGAATTTTGTCACAAGACAGTCACTGTGTTCCTCTTAGGCTGTATGACTAGTCCACGAAAACATAACCTCTAACCTCTCCAGTCCCCCCTCCCATCTCCTGTCCTCCCTCCAACCCATCTCTACCAGCTTTTATTTCTACCCCAATGATAAAAAAAATACTTACTACATTAAACAGATTATTATTTTTTGTTGTTGAGGTGTTACTCTCCTTTTTTACTTTTGTTTTAAACTTAATTTGTTTATTGATACTTTTCAATTTGGTTTGAATTTATATCTTGTAATGGCCTTTGTCGGTGTATCTTTCTAAATATTCCACCATGTAAACTGATCAAGAGCGTACGTGTTCTGTTATAAAGAAAGCTTGATATTTGTAGTTGTAGTCTTCACTCCTTTACTGGACACAGGCTTAACATTTTAGGATTTCTTCTGTTCACTCTTTGCAAATCAGTAGGTGTAGTATTGATATTTGCAAAGAGATGACATTTGTAATAGCAGCATCACAAGAACTGCCTTAACAATTTATAACTGTACATGTCAGTAATCACCCGCAGTATTGATCTACTTATTGTGTGTCATTATCTGTGATTTCGCACTATAATAAAATATGTTTAATTTATGAAATTGTTATTCAGCAAATGTTTGCTGATGTGTACCATCTATCCTTTTTTTCGCCTCTAAGGACACACAGTAATTTTTTTAACTATTGTACTCTGAATAAATTATGTACAGAGATAATTATGTATGTAGTCTACAGTCACACTTTTACTGTGTCATCAACTACCCAGTTTTTATAGCAAATACTATCATCAGGCTCTCCTGTGATCAAAAAATCACATTAAATAGTTAAAATTTCTTCAGGAAACATTAACATTTTTCTCTATGATAGCAGATGTGTGGTATAGAGTGCAACCTTAAAATATAGGCACCCCCTCACCTCTGTTCTCAAGATTGCTCACCTGAAAATGTATGTCATTTACTAAAAGTAAAGGTCAATTTAAATAAATTAATTCTTCATGAAAGAGAGTCACAGTGTAAAAAAATATGAAAAATAAAAACAGCATAAAATTTGAAATTTAAGAAAATAACTAATAAAACAAAAAAAAATGAAGCTATTGCCACTGCAAGACATTAAAAGCCGAATGAGATATCTAAGTAATGGCTATCAGTATTTTAAAGCTGCACTTTATACTGTATGTTTGCTGTTATAAGGAAAAAATATTGTAAATATTTATTGAAGAGTATTTAAACTTTGTACTGTAATTTTTTAATCATTGGGTGGTGTGATATTTGGTACCAGAGCTAGAGGTTTGTAGACAAAATAAAAACGTGACTGTAGAATGAATCAAATAAATTTTTTCTGATTGTGTTGGTTGCTGTTCCAACCAACATTTTATTTAGAATATGTAGCATGCAGAAACTTCCGTTCTGCTGAATTATGAGCATTTTTCCCTGAAGTATAAAAATATATTACTTAACATGATTTAAAATATTCTAGGTATTTATTGAACTAATGGAGAACAGTCAAACAACAGCCAATAATGCCTTGTACTCAGCAACTGTCAAATGCTTATTGAAAGTTTCTGAAGATCTTCTTGTACGTATAAGGTATTATTGTGATCCATGCACATCAAATTTAAAAGAGGTAAGAAGAATATTTTATTTCCTAATATTATAACTCAGAAGGTGAAAGGTATTTAGAAAGAAATTACCAAACTTACTAAGTCATCATGCAAGTTAAATAGTAGTAAATAAGATGGCAATGGTAAATAAAATTATGCAAGGAAAATTACCTTCTGGAACTTTGACAATGACTGTTGGAGACCACCCCATCAGAGACAATATTTTTGGCTGATAATTATACACACATCAAAAAAAGTTTTGCATCACCTCAGTTCCGAGAGTTCCGGAACCTGTGCAAAAAATTGGAATTGAGACCAACATAAACATCATTTCCACCCTTTTTATTGCAAGTTGTACCACCATACAGCCAGACCTTCAGAAGTGGTGGTCCAGATTGCTGTACACACCGGTACCTCTAATACCTAGTAACACATCCTCTTGCATTGATGCATGCCTGTATTCGTCATGGTATACTATCCACAAGTTCATCAATTAGTCCAGATTGTTCCAGTCCTCAATGGCAATTCAGTATAGAACCCTCAGAGCGGTTGGTGGGTCACGTCATCTATAAACAGCTGTTTTAAATCTATCCTAGCCATGTTCGATAGGGTTCATGTCTGGAGAACATACTGGCCACTCTAGTCGAACGATGTCGTTATCCTGAAGGAAGTCATTCACAAGATGTGCTTGATGGGGGAACAAATTGTCGTCCATGAAGATGAATGCCTCACCAATATGCTGTCGATATTGTTGCACTATTGGTCAGAGGATGGCATTCATGTATCGTACAGCCATTACGGTGCCTTCTATGACTACCAGTGGAGTATGTCGGCCCCACATAATGCCACCCCAAAACAGCAGGGCACCTCCACCTTCCTGCACTCGCTAGACTGTGTGTCTAAGACATTCGGCCTGACCAGGTTTCCTCCAAACACGTCTCCAATGATTGTCTGGTTGAAGGCATATGCGACACTCATCGGTGAAGAGGACGTGATGCCAATTCTGAGCAGTCCATTCGGCATGTTGTTGGGCCCATCTGTACCATGCTGCATGGTGTCGTGGTTGCAAAAATGGACGTCACCATGGATGTTGGGAGTGAAGTTGTGCATCATGCAGCCTATTGCACTCAGTTTGAGTTGTAACATGCTGTCCTGTGGTAGGTAGTGATCATCCACTGCAGTAGTAACCCTTGGACGGCCTGAGCGAAGTATGTCATTGACAGTTCCTGTCTCTCTGTATCTCCTCCATGTCCATACAACATTGCTTTGTTTCACTCCGAGACACCTTGCTGAGAGCCCTTACTGGCACATAGTAACAATGTGGACACGATCACACTGGGGTATTGACCATTTACGCTTGGTTGAAGTGCAGGGAACACGAGCCGTGTACCTCCTTCCTAGTGGAATGACTGGAACTGATCGGCTGTCAGCCCCCTCCATCTAATAGGCGCTGCTCATGCATAGTTGTTTACATCTTTGTGCATGTTTAGTGACATCTCTGAACAGTCAAAGGGACTGTGGCTGTGATACAATATCCACAGTCAACGTCTGTCTTCAGTAGTTCTGGGAACCAGGGTGATGCAAAACTTTTTTTGATGTGTGTATATGAGGCAATTAACAGTTAAACATATAATAAATGCAGGGACATAGAAGACTTCTCAAGTCAATAAATAATGTTCACAGAACTCACTAAAATTGATTTCTTTTTCTTATCTGAGAAGAAAACAAAATATTTTATGGCAGGAGGCTAATATAGCTTTTCCAAACAAAGAAAGATGAGGCCACATTTTTGATAATCCCACAATTTACTTCTAAAAAACTAATATGGACTTGAAATACAGAACAACCTTTCTTTATATTTAATTTATGTTACAAAGTCAAGTGATACAATGTTTAAGACAATGAATCACATTTGTTGGACATCCGTTAAAATCCCTCTTTGATCATCCAGATTCAGATTTTCATCCTTACCTTAAATTAATTAAAGCAAATATTAGAACAAAGATTCCAAGACTTACCAAGCGGGAAAGCGCCAGTAGACAGGCACAATAAAATAACACACAAACACACACACAAAATTTCTAGATTTCGCAACCAACGGTTGCTTCTTCAGGAAAGAGGGAAGGAGAGGGAAAGACGATAGGATGTGGGTTTTAAGGGAGAGGGTAAGGAGTCATTCCAATCCTGGGAGCGGAAAGACTTACCTTAGGGAGAAGAAAGGATAGGTATATACCCGCACGCACACACACACACACACACACACACACACACACACACACACACACACACAAGCAGACATATTTAAAGGCAAAGAGTTTGGGCAGAGATGTCAGTCGAGGAGGAAGTGCAGAGGCAAAGATGATGTTGAATGACAGGTGAGGTATGAGTGGCGGCAACTTGAAATTAGCGGAGATTGAAGCCTGGTTTATAATGAGAAGAGAGGAAATATTGAAGGGCAAGTTCCCATCTCTGGAGTTCAGATAGGTTGGTGTTGGTGGGAAGTATCCAGATAACCCGGACGGTGTAACACTGTGCCAAGCTGTGCTGGCCGTGCACCAAGGCATGTTTAGCCACAGGGTGATCCTCATTACCAACAAACACTGTCTGCCTGTGTCCATTCATGCGAATGGACAGTTTGTTGCTGGTCATTCCCACATAGAAAGCGTCACAGTGTAGGCAGGTCAGTTGGTAAATCACGTGGGTGCTTTCACACGTGGCTCTGCCTTTGATCGTGTACACCTTCTGGGTTATAGGACTGGAGTAGGTGGTGGTGGGAGGGTGCATAGGACAGGTTTTACACCGGAGGCAGTTACAAGGGTAGGAGCCAGAGGGTAGGGAAGGTGGTTTGGGGATTTCATAGGGATGAACCAAGAGGTTACGAAGGTTAGGTGGACGGTGAAAAGACACTCTTGGTGGAGTGGGGAGGATTTAATGAAGGATGGATCTCATTTCGGGGCAAGATTTTAGGAAGTCGTATCCCTGCTGGAGAGCCACATTCAGAGTCTGATCCAGTCCCGGGAAGTATCCTGTCACAAGTGGGGCACTTTTGGGGTTCTTCTGTGAGAGGTTCTGGGTTTGAGGGGATGAGGAAGTGGCTCTGGTTATTTGCTTCTGTACTAGGTCGGGAGGGTAGTTGCGGGATGCGAAAGCTGTTTTCAGGTTGTTGGTGTAATGGTTCAGGGATTCAGGACTGGAGCAGATTCGTTTGCCACGAAGGCCTAGGCTGAAGGGAAGGGACCGTTTGCCGTTTGATATAGAATGGGTGGCAGCTGTCATAATGGAGGTACTGTTGCTTGTTGGTGGGTTTGATGTGGACGGATGTGTGAAGCTGGCCATTGGACAGATGGAGGTCAACGTCTAGGAAAGTGGCATGGGATTTGGAGTAGGACCAGGTGAATCTGATGGAACCAAAGGAGTTGAGGTTGGAGAGGAAATTCTGGAGTTGTGTGAGTCCAGATCATGAAGATGTCATCAATAAATCTGTACCAAACTTTGGGTTGGCAGGCTTGGGTAACCAAGAAGGCTTCCTCTAAGTGACCCATAAATAAGTTGGCATACGAGGGGGCCATCCTGGTAACCATGGCTGTTCCCTCTAACTGTTGGTATGTCTGGCCTTCAAAAGTGAAGAAATTGTGGGTCAGGATGAAGCTGGCTAAGATGATGAGGAAAGAGGTTTTAGGTAGAGTGGCAGGTGATCGGCATGAAAGGAAGTGCTCCATTGGAGCGAGGCCCTGGACGTGCGGGATATTTGTGTATAGGGAAGTGGCATCAATGGTTACAAGGATGGTTTTCGAGGGTAACAGACTGGGTAAGGATTCCAGGCGTTCGAGAAAGTGGTTGGTGTCTTTGATGAAGGATGGGAGACTGCAACCCATTACATGCAGTCTCCCATCCTTCATCAACGACACCAACCACTTTCTTGAACGCCTGGAATCCTTACCCAGTCTGTTACTTTTCATTCAACCTTCATACATGTATCCAACTGCCCAGCATCCCAAAGTAACTGGTCACTGCACCCTCACAGAAAAAATCTTTGCCCATCTAGATCACACCTTCAGGCTATTACCCATAACCTATCCTATTATATAAAAGGCACTAACCATTACACTGCACACTCCCCCAGTTACTGTTACAACCTGGTGCCCTGCTCATCACTGTCAGCGCCACGTCCCTCTACACTAACATCCCCAGTGCTCATGGCCTTGCCACTACTGAACACTTAATATCCCAGCACCCAACTGACTCCAAACCTACAGCCTCTTACCTGGTCACTATGAAATACAATTATTTCTCCTTTGAAGGCATCATGTGTAAACAAATCTGTGGTCCAAAACTGGGCGCTCCAGCAATGGGCACTCACATGCCACCATTTTATGCCAATTTATTCATGGGTCATCTAAAAGAATCTTTCTATCCACCTAGAACCCCAAAACCCCTCAAACACTTCAAATTCACTGATGAAAACTTCATGATCTGGACCAAGGGTGAGCATACTCAATCCACATTCCTCCAGAACCATAACATTTCCTTCATTCGCTTCACCTGGTCCTCCTCAGCCCAACAAGCCACTTTGCCCTATGTCGACATCCAGCTCAGTGATGGCTACATCAGTACTTCCGTCAACATCAAACCTATCAACCACCAACAATACCTCTACTCTGATTGTTTCCACTTATTCCACACAAAATAGTCCCTCCCTCATAGCATAACCACTGGTGGTTATTGCATCTATAGTGACGAAAAGTCCTCCAAATATGCCAAGGATCTCACTGAGGCCTACACAGACCAAAATTATCCCCCCCCCCCCCCCCCCCCCCCGTCCCTATCTCCCACGCCTTTTCTTCTCAGACACTTGCTATTCCTTGCATATCCACTGTCTGACCACAAATGGGACAGCTCCCCCCTCCCCTCCATGATTCTGTACCACCCAGAAATGGAGCAACTGAATCAATTTCTCTGCCATGGTTTCAAATACCTCTTGTCACATCCAGAAATGAGACATATCCTACCCAGTCCCCTCACAGTGGTATTCCACCATCTACCTAATCTATGCAGAATCCTTGTCCGTCCCTAGTCTGCACCTGTTCCCATCCCCTTGCTCCCATGGCTCATATCCCTGCAATAGACCTAGATGCAAACCTGTTCCATACATCCTCCCCATACTGTCTACTCCAGTTGTGTCACACCCATCTTCTATCCACCAAAAGCAGAAACACCTATGAAAAAAGTCATTAATCTAGCAACCTAGCTGGAATCATTGTGTGGCTTTTCACATGGGCACAAAAACTAACAAGCTACCTGTCCACATTAGCAGCCACTGACAAATAATGGCCAAAGGCAGCTAGACCACTCAGTTGCTGAGCTTGTCATGCAACATGATGACCTCAATCTCAATGACAGCTTCACTATCTATGTATTCTTTCCAACAGCAGCTATTGCACAAAAAATGGCTCTGAGCACTATGGGACTTAACATCTGAGGTCATCAGTCCCCTAGAACTTAGAACTTCTTAAACCTAACTAACCTGAGGACATCAAACACACCCATGCCTGAGGCAGGATCCGAACCTGCGACCATAGCGGTCCCGTGGCTCTGGTCTGAAGCGCCTAGAACCGCATGGCCACACCAGCTATTGCACAGATGGGAACTGTCTTTGCAACATATCCTCCATTCTCATAACTGTGTTGCCTCACTTTTCCCTGTTCTCCATCTGCCTCTATACTCTTTCCTTTGGTACTACTCTAGCCCTGCACATGCCTTCTTCTGACGTTTCATCTCCAGGTCGTAACAGTGTATCCAAATTTCATCTCCTGTCACAATTGAATGGAGAAAGGCGTGACCTTCATTCTCATAATGCAAGAGTCGTTCCTAGCAAATTTAAAGTCTGTGCGCTTTCATTTCAGGAGTCAGCATCTGGGGTAGCCATCGTGCACAGATCTTCTGATAACCAAGCAAAGCAATAATGTGACCCACATGTTCTTGTGAAATGCCGATTGTGCTAGCAGTTTCTCTCTGAGTGATACAACAATTGTCCTGAATCAGTCTGACAACATTTTGCTTGTGAAACTCTATGGTTGCTGTCACAGGACATCAAACTCTTTGTTTGTCACGCAGGTCAGATGTTCCCACCTCAGTATCTTTAAACTTATTTTCCCAACAGTGCACAGTACTTTCTGCTGTCAACAATTCAATGACTTCACATTACTTAAATTGCATTGAATGACCGTCTGCGCAGGGCGCCATACTTTACATTGTAACAACACAACTGTTCAATGCTTCCCACCAACTGGAGCTGTAGAGAAGAGGCTACGGAACAAGCCAGTACCTGCTGCATACCAATTCTGCCAACTGTTGAAGAGTTATGAAGATGGAAGCATTACTTTCCAGTTAACCCTTGTACCTTAGGAAGCATGTAGAAGATATAAATGCAGGGAGTGGTGGGGTGAGGTGAGTGATAGACTCAGAGGAGAGGTTCTAAGATGGAACTAGGGATTTGAGGAGAGAGAGAGAGAGAGAGAGAGAGAGAGAGAGAGAGAGAGATATTCAATTGAATTTTTGGAATGATGTCACTGTGGCAGGGCTTGTAGCTTGTAGGTGGACATACGTGACTGTTAGCGGACTTCCTCATTCAGGTAACCCCTGCAGTTGATAACCACTGTGGTAGAGCATTTGTAGGCAATTAGGATTATAAAGTCAGGGTCAGTTTTTGGGTGATGGATTGTGTTTCATTCTGCAGATGTGCTTTGGTTCCCTTATTGGGAGATTTGGGGATGATGGTGAGGCAAGGTTTCAGTTTAGGAAATTCTGGAAAGTTAACAGGAGATTAATGGGGGTAGTGGGGTTGGATTATGATAGATAAAGGAGTAAGCTGAGAAAGGCAGTGTTCAGAACTGGTTTTGGATTGAGTCTGGTTGTGGTTAGTGGCAAAAAGTGTCACCTCTGTAGGGACTAAGAGAAGGAGAGAAGGTCTTTAGTTAAGCCCAAGTTGATTGAATTTGAGAATGGGGCAAAAGATAAGATGTTTGGGAAGGATTGATACTTCTGTGGGACTGAGGCTTTTGGAGGGCAGTTTTATGAATGTGCTGTGGGTTTATGTTTTTTTGTGTGGCCATCTTCTGCAGCAGCTGATAACATCTGTTATTATAGGTTATCTGTCTTGAGCTGACTGCAATGTAATTGAAAATAATTACATTTATTTACAAAACATCTTGTGTAGAATTGATATTTCTTTACATAGTCTGCACCTTCCCCTCTTGCTAGCAGTGGTTGATGTTGAGAGGCTTAAGTTCATATCTGCAGTTTTTGGCATTTTGCATTGTTTCCTACACTGCACTATTTATAATTGACTTTCTTAACTGTTTTTCATTCATCACTGCTACAGTGTTTATGCTTATCCCTATGCATAAATACTGCATAAACACTGGTCAGGCCATTCAGGAGATTCCATGAGGTAGGCAATAATGCAGGAACAGTATCTGGGGCTGGGTTTTGGGTGGGGACAGAGAAATTTATCTATGTTGGCAGATATGGAATGGGCAAGTATCCACATGAAGGATAAAACACACACACACACACACACACACACACACACACACACACACACACACACACAAACAAACAAACAAACAAACAAATATATGTGAGTGCCTTATTTTGAAAAGAAAATAGATGAAACATAGGAAGTATATTGAACAAGATTAAAAGAAAATAATACTGATGTCAAAACAGGATGATTCAGAGCGAAAATAAATATAAACAAAATAGTGGTAATTGAATGAGCTGCAGGTGGGTGTTTGTTGAATGAAGGTGGGTGGAGAGAGAGAAGGCATATATGTGAATGGATTTGGGGGGGTCAATATGGTGCGTTCTTCAATAAGTGTAGAGGGGGTTGCTGTTCGGTATCTGCTGTGACAAAATACAGGGCTATTCAAAAAGAAAGAACAGATTTCAAACATCAGTTGCTTCCAGACTACAAAGGATAGAAACACAATCCTGAAGTTCCTGGAAAGAGAAAACTTCAAATTTATTAATATTTGTTGTGTCACACATGGTGCTCACAATGAATGCATAAAAATTTGATCTTTTCTCTCCACAGGAACATTGGAATTGTGTTTCTATGTTTTGTAGTTTGGAAGCAATAAATGTTTGAAGTCTGTTCCTTCTTTTTTAATAGCAGTGTACATATGGCACAGGTAGGATTAGGAAAAAGCATGAAATCAGATGTGAGTTAAGGAAGTCGGTGGGATCAGTTTGAAGATCCATGAACAATTATATATGTGGAGAGATTGTGCGACATAGGCTACTGTACCTGTTGTCCATGTGGGCACATAACCATGTGTTCTGGGTGGACTAGACAGTAGATACAAGGTGGCTTGGAAGTAGTAGTCATTGGGCATGTGATAGGTGGTTGAAAGTGCCTGCAGTTTGGATGGTGACTAGGAAACCTAGGGACATTCAAAAAGAAAAGGACGGAAAGGGAGTAATGTTGTGAGGATTATTCCGTCTCGGATTTTCCATTGTTTCATTTTATGTGTCATATTCAAGTCGTTGGACATAAAAGTTATCAGTGTGTTAATGCAACAACTTGGAAGCAGCAGATTTAAAACAGATTAAGATACTTAAATAAATACTATAAACTTATTTGTTATTTACTGTACATACAACAGAAAAATGTATGCAATTGTGTGACTTTTTAAACACTTACATGTAAAGTGCTCTGAAGATGTGTAGAAACAGTTTAGCAAGTGGGATGCCTCAGGTGGTATTTTTAAATGTGGGTTGGTGAAGAATTGATTTTGTGAGACTAAATACTCTATTGATTGGTTATGTTACTGCATGATATACATCATTCTTGTGCAGAGGTTTTGTAATCTGTTGATTGTTATTTTGCGTTGCTGTGAAATCTGATGCAATACCAAACATCAGTAAATTTTACTCACAGGTCTGTAGACTTTATTAGTGATGATATGTGGTATGAAGGGTATCTGTTTCATTTAAGAGCAGAAACCACTCTTAGTTTGGCATGTGGAGAATTGATGTTACATTAGTAGACAATTATCCCAACATTCTGTTGTCAACGATTATAAAAATGGTAGCTAGAATGTGAAATCAACATCTTACTAGGTCTTTTGTAATTTAGGACCTCTTTACCTGCTTCTATGGTTCTATTTAAGTTATGTGGTCCTGTTGGAGTTGGCTGTTTAATGTAACATGCTACTCCCACTCCCTGCACACATACATGCACACTTCTCTCCCTTTGTATCACATCAATTTCTATTAAAGGAATTTTGTGGATACAGTCAGTGACATATTTCTGCACATCTGATCCAGTCTTCTGATTGTTCTTCAGTCCAAGAGATGCTGAGTAACTAACTGTTCCATATCTGCCCTCCATCTCTGGACATTACAATGTGTTTTTAACCACACCCCCCCCCCCCCCCCCCAAAAAAAAAAAGAGGAGAGAGAGAGAGAGAGAGAGAGAGAGAGAAGAAGAAGAAGAAGAAGAAGAAGAAGAAAAGGAGTTTTTATTTGAAATCTATCACTAAAGTTTTACAAATCAGATTGTTTATTGTTATTTTATCCATGAAAGCTATCATATTCTTTATTAATAACACTGGTTGCAGCCACATACCATATTATCCACATCCTCAGAACAGACATTGATACTGTCAAATGGCTGCTTTCTTTGAGGAGGTCATATTTTTCTGCAGTGCACATTTTTCTGTGCATCTCTTCTACATTGAGCAATTGCAGGTTCTGCAATCTTTGTATCAGATACCTCTAGGAAGGAAACAGTACCCAGTCTGTGTAAAAACAGTGCCACAGTGTAGAATATTCTGTGCCAGTCGTTTTTAGACACTTGTTTTATCAAGCACCTTCTAATATTTTACCATGTCTTATGATCTCAACATTGATGGGACATTGAACCTTAATTTTTCTTTCTTTCTGTATTTCTTTCTTTCATACATTCTTTCAAGATTTTTCAAGTAATTTGAGGAATTACAGAAGATTTTCTTCCATTTACAAATTCACAGTTGTATTACATTTAAGAATATGCCACCTTTAGTAGTTAAACCTCTGCAACTGAAAGTAACAGGTTGATGTTTGCTTCTAATTCTAAACAATGATATTTGCAACATAACAAGAGTACTCAGGCTGTCTTATTTATTCAGTTTGTTGTCATAGACTTTTAGTACTAGAAATATTCTGCCCATAGCCATATCTATCCAACATTTAATTTCATATCTACTAACTTAGATTTTCTGCAACTGGTCTTTTTGCTGTAAATAAGACTACAGCACTTCATTTGTCTTGAATAAGTATTTCACGAGACAAAAATCAAACAATGGAAAATCCCAGATGGAATGTAATAATATTATGAGAAAGAAAGTTGCTATTCACCATATACCGGAGATGCTGAATCGCAGATAGGCACAACATAAAGACTCTACAGTTAAAGCTTTTAGCCATTGGCCTTTGTCAACAATAGACACACACATATGCACATACATACACTCACGCGAACACAACTCACGCACACAACTGCAGTCTCAGGCAACTGAAACCAAGCAAGACAACAAATACAATTGTGTCTTTTACTTATTTTAATTCTTTTTAGGTTGTAGCTGACTCCGCCAATAGCAACCAAAATTAAAACAAGTACACACATTTAGCAAGTATTTTACTTGCATGAAAAATGAAATGAACGTTGTCTTCTGCTTGCTATAGTCCATTTTAACAGTGTGTATCATTTTTGCAAATTCCCTGTTTTTTTTGTTTTTTTTTCCTTCTTTTTTTTCAGATATGCACCAGCAGAGAGATAGCAGTCAGTAGTACATCCCTTGGATCAGAAAGAACTTTGGACTCAGGTGACTATTTGCAAAACAACAGCACAGTTACAGCAAAAAGAGGGAGACAAATAGACAGAAATGAGGAAATACTCAGCATTCAGGACCAGGAGAGAAACAATATCAGGCCTAGTGTATGTTTCTTCCACAATTACCATAATTGATTAAAATTGAAATCTGTCTTACATTACTCAGAGTTCATTTCATCACACTTTAATTATTACGGTAGTAAATTGGTACATAGTGTGTATGGTGAGAGACTATGACCCTGTATTTAATATGTTGCCCACATTTCATCTTTCATACAACAGTGAAACACATAGCATTGTTGTAGTGCGATGTTAGTTGTAATGTAGTGGTATGGCAAATATACTGCATACAGTGTGATGCTCACTGTCAGTGAAAGGTGTATTGGGTGATTCCTAGTTTAATTCAGTGAAAACTCGCAATGTAAATTAATATGTTTAGTTAACTGCTTTCAATGACCGGTTGTATACGACCCGGGACAACCTGGAGATCCAGGAAAAACCCAGGCATTTTTTCATCCGTGAGAAAACTGGGGAAAACCCGGGATATTTTTAGAATTCCGGGAATTTTTCATTGTTTTAGTTTTCAGTTAAATTTTTGTAATTTTGACTGGTAAGAACCGATACTCTAAAAAAGCATATTACTGTATCCCACTACTGCAGAATAATACTTCAACAATAAAACACAGAATAATACTTCAACAATAAAACATAAACGAGAGAGAAAAAACGAAAATAACTTAAATTGCAAAGGAAATGCGTCATATACAACAACAACACACACTACTCATGCAAGTCTGCCAATTGAAAATGTGTCAAAGGCAGACTATGCAGTGCTTCATAACAACAAATTGCCTCCAATGAGTGTGAAGTCGCAACTGTTTACATCGATTTGTTTTAGCAGTGTCACGTTTGAGTAGTAGATTCTCCCGCTTGTGACTACAGGAATGTGGCTGTTAGCGTGGAAGCAGTCGCAGCAAGCAGCTAGATGCTACCGGGAAAAGGGGGCACCAAATTCATATCCTTGAGGGGAAAAAAAACTTGTTTCACAAAGCGCCTAGCATCCTGCGCACGTTTGTCTATCTATTATTCAGATGATTCTGAAACCCTTCCCTGTTGGTTTTGGAACACTTTTGAATACATTTAAAGCTGATTTCTGAATGAATCATAAGTTGACTTTTGAATGCATGCATAGTATACATGCTATCTCTGTCAGGAGAATCCTCGTCGCATCTAGAAATAAACTGTAAGGCAAAAGGGGACGGGGCTATACGAGCTGAGGGAGTAAAGCCGAACGGATGAATGCCAATCGCTGTCTGATTATGTGGTTGATTGGGTTTGCGAAAGATCAGCATTGTTATAATTACCAGCAAAATCCGTAGATTCAGACTACCAGAATGGAAATAAACAACTGACAGGAATAACAGGTAAGAAAGATAATACATAATTTTCTTGGTGTATCCAAGAAAATGAAATTTTGACAGAAAATTTTTGGCCAGATTGCTACACTAGTAATCACCAGTAGTACAGTCCCTGGCTAGCAGCCGCGTAAGTTCTATTCTGGAAGTAATGCAGAAAACGTGTTGCTCGAACACGTAATAACGCTAACTGGAAAATAATCGTGGGATAACTAAACCTGTGATTCTGGCAGGGTTAGTGAAGTTAATCAGCGAACAAATTTTGACAGTGGCAGGAATAGCTACAGAATTGGTAATTCCAAGATTGTTTGTTAGAATGGGGAAGGAGAAGAAACGGGGACATCACACAAATTATGGAAGAATAAGATGATTCCAAATTTATATAAAAATTTCTGAATACTACTTTTCGTTCTCATGCTTGAGAAGCTGGTGCATATGATTGAAATGTGAAACTATTTCCTAACATAAAGCTTTTTGGTTGTTTGTAGTAGGCCTAATAGGCATTTGATATTGGTACTTCGTGGATTATATTCTGTCGTGTTATAAAAATGGCCATTTGTGCCAAAACAGTCACTTTTATTTGGTGTGTTACAAAATTGCTGTCATATTAGAAAGGCCTATTTTGTTTTATCTAGCAGACAGTGACAAAATAGATGTAATCAGACCAAGAAACCACACAGTCTTGGGTATTAATGTATTAACAGCTCTTTCAGTATTAGATAACGACATTTCGATTTTTCATGTAGCAAAACGTTTGACGAACTTTGATGAGGTAATAGATTCTTTCGCAGAAAGGAAAGCACGCCATGTAAAGCTGTAGCAAGATTAGAGAGAAAAAAATTCTAGGAGCTAAGGTTTGAAGAAATTTGTAATTTCTTGTTTATCTCTTGTCAGTATTGGTTTTATATATCCTATATTTAATTTTATGTCACATAAAACAGCAAGTTATTAACTAATAGGCAATAAAGAGTTTAGATTTTCTGAAGAGTTCTTGTTCTCTCGATTACAAACAATCCCATCCGCTATTAATTTTTTAAAAAAAAAAAGAGGCTGTCAAACCGGCCGATGGGAGCAGGAGAGGCACTACAGGACATTTCAATTTCCACTCTCCTGAATACAGTTGGGTTGTGTGGTGGAAAAATGCTTTATGAAGAGGCGTGGAACTGACATACTCAGACCAAATAATATTTCCTCGAATACATATGTTTTATGTTTCACATTTTTTAGAAAGATGTGCGCTACAAGATGAACATATTTTGAAAATTTGATTTTTTTAGTATTGACCCGGTTCGCAAATGTTGTAGATCCAGGGCTGATGCGCAGAGCAGTCTGAGTTATAGTGGATAGCCCTCACGTGACCCGTGTTCACATTTAGTGATCTTGCTGTTTCCCCTTTGTTTACTCTCACATCAAATGAAAACAAAATGGATATCTGTGACCGGGAGCTATCAAGTGAATTAAAACACATTCACATAATAATGGAAGGCTGAAATATGTCATTAGTTTCAGATTTTATTTTATTTTCACCTTTCTGACAGTCAAGCATTAATCGCCTTGCAGAACAATGAAGTTATTTTTTTATGTTTGCTAAAGAAATTTGACTTTTATTAACCTTTTCCGCAGAGACAGTCAATGTATTTGAAACGAAATGTTTAATTCCACATTACTGGCTAGTTTCAACTGTTCGCTGCATTTCAAGTGCACGTTTTCATTTTCTATCACGTATTGCATTATGCCATAATAAAGAACCAAACATGATATAATACAGCACTGGTGCTCCATGAAAATTTACATCCTGAAAACCACCCTCAAAAGCTTAATATCAGGTTGAGGTCTACTTCATTGGGAATATGGACATACGAATGTGCACTTTAAGCATGCACTTTAAATTTACACATTTTAGTATGGTTCACAAAATTCGACGCTCTTGGAGTATCTTCTGATGTCTTGTATCTTTTATAACATAATGTATGATCTTTCAATGTTTTATACGTACGTACATACATACGGGCTTCCTACGTCACAATAGCTACCCAAGCTTGGTGTCGCCTGTTATCTGCGCTCCCTGGGAACTGCTGAAATGAACCTATTTCTAACAGTTCACGGGAAAATATTTCGAATAGTGGTTTGAAAAGCATTACTTTCAAAGTAAATATCATTTTACATAAGTTGAACATGTGCAAGAATGTACCAAGAATTTATTAAATCACTGAGCATTTGACTCTCATTTAAAAATCAACTCTTTGATGACGAGCCATTTAGATTTAAAAATCAACACCTTGATGATGAGCCATTTAGAAAAATTTTGAACCCTGAAGATCAGACATTTATGTCATTATTAAAAATATTACTGGCATATTTGTATGATAATATCTTCAAGTGTAACACATGCAAAAAAGATCAACAGTATATGCGAAAGCTTAGCTTCTCTTCCAGCTTGAGACCAATATTATATGTGAAAGCTTTGCTTTTCTTGTAGCAATACTATGTATATGAATTTAAACTATTAACTTGCCCTGTTTGTGTGTTCATGCTACTTAACAGTGATGTTGCTGTTGGCTGACTACATCACGTGTCTTATGCTCTTAATATCCGCTGTCTTCGGCTGGCGAGATCACGTAACATGAGCTACGAATGGCTTACAAAAGCGCATCGAAATCTTGATTTCAATGATTCAGAAAGTAACATGCGGTGTTGTGGTGGAATGCCAGTGTATATTTTCGTACTACGAAAATACGCAGTGTACATGTTGCTGCACATCAAAGATATTTCAAAAATGTGGTTTTTTTTTCCCCTGGGTTTTGTTTTCTAAAGTACCGGCAAATTGCACGCCCGTGTATAAAACCATAACCATTCAAAGGATTGATAAGGGAAAGTATACTGTCACCCGGGAGAAAGTGTATTTTTAACCAGGAAATCCGGAAAAAGTCCGGGAATTTTTTTCCTTGTCCACGTATACACCCTGAATGAGCAGTGTGCCCCTACAAATCCATTGATGAGGATCTGGATTCAAATCTTATCGATTTATCCAGATTTCTGTTTTTCATAGCTTTCCTAAATCACTTAAGATGAATGATTTGCTAATTTTTTCAACTGACCTTTCCTGATAATCTTCCTCCTCTCTTTACCAACATTTCTTTTGTAAGGTTGTTATTGAAAAGACATCTTCATTCAACTTGAATTTATGATCCTTGTATAAATTTCATATTTCCTCAAGGTAACAGCTTGACATCTTTAGGTGGTTGCAGCCAATTACTGCCAGCAAGTAGCAGCTGCCAGTCTTCTTATGCAGTCCATGTCCAGAAGCAGCATGTGCATGACAAAGTTCCTTCCAGATTGATGACGGTAGGGTATTGAGAGCCTCCTATAAGGAACCAATGTGTGGACTTCCACATGTGCAGTAGGAAGCTGGTGCTACTGTTGGGTGTTGCAGTAGCCAAGATGCAAACTAAAATTTACAGCCAAATGGGTCTTCCACAGTGCACTGGGAGGGGGGCAGCTGTTATTGGGAATTCCTATTTTTGTCATTGTGCTCTGAAGGCAGAAGTGCAGGTTTCGATGCCGTACTTAGCTGGAATCCTGAATCTCTATTGATAAAGATTATTTCTAATGCAAATATAAATAACCTCCTTTATAAGGCAGTCCCAGAAATGTGAAACTGTTAATAGAATTTACAGGTTTATCTGATTATCCTAAGCAGTTATAATGATCACATTCATGACAATGGTCAGCATGAAAATGGTCAACATGAAACTTGTCTGTCCAATGTATGAAAATATTGTGCACACTTTGTTTCTCAAGTCTGAGATTGTGTTTTGTAGGACCCAACAAATTTTTCAGTTTTGTAGGGGACAAAAGCATATTTAATATTGTGTATGTTGATGAACAATTGACAGGAATAGGGGAAAAAAATACAGTAGAAGAAGAATGGGTAGCTCTGAGGGATGTAGTAGTGAAGGCAGCAGAGGATAAAGTAGGTACAAAGACGAGGGCTGCTAGAAATCCTTGGGTAACAGAAGAAATATTGAATTTAATTGATGAAAGGAGAAAATATAAAAATGCAGTAAATAAAGCAGGCAAAAAGGAATACAAACGTCTCAAAAATGAGATCGACAGGAAGTGCAAAATGGCTAAACAGGGATGGCTAGAGGACAAATGTAAGGATGTAGAAGCTTATCTCACTAGGGGTAAGATAGATACTGCCTACAGGAAAATTAAAGAGACCTTTGGAGAGAAGAGAACCACGTGTATGAATATTAAGAGCTCAGATGGCAGCCCAGTTCTAAGCAAAGAAGGGAAGGCAGAAAGGTGGAAGGAGTATATAGAAGGTTTATACAAGGGCGATGTACTTGAGGACAATATTATGGAAATGGAAGAGGATGTAGATGAAGACGAAATGGGAGATACGATACTGCGTGAAGAGTTTGACAGAGCACTGAAAGACCTGAGTCGAAACAAGGCCCCCGGAGTAGACAACATTCCATTAGAACTACTGACGGCCTTGGGACAACCTGTCCTGACAAAACTCTACCAGCTGGTGAGCAAGATGTATGAGACAGGCGAAATACCCTCAGACTTCAAGAAGAATATAATAATTCCAATCCCAAAGAAAGCAGGTGCTGACAGATGTGAAAATTACCGAACTATCAGTTTAATAAGCCACGGCTGCAAAATACTAATGCGAATTCTTTACAGACGAATGGAAAAACTGGTAGATGCAGACCTCGGGGAGGATCAGTTTGGATTCCGTCGAAATGTTGGAACACGTGAGGCAATACAGACCTTACGACTTATCTTAGAAGAAAGATTAAGAAAAGGCAAACCTACGTTTCTAGCATTTGTAGACTTAGAGAAAGCTTTTGACAATGTTGACTGGAATACTCTTTTTCAAATTCTAAAGGTGGCAGGGGTAAAATACAGGGAGCGAAAGGCTATTTATAATTTGTACAGAAACCAGATGGCAGTCATAAGAGTCGAGGGGCATGAAAGGGAAGCAGTGGTTGGGAAAGGAGTGAGACAGGGTTGTAGCCTCTCCCCGATGTTATTCAATCTGTATATTGAGCAAGCAGTAAAGGAAACAAAAGAAAAATTTGGAGTAGGTATTAAAATTCATGGAGACGAAGTAAAAACTTTGAGGTTCGCCGATGACATTGTAATTCTGTCAGAGACGGCAAAGGACTTGGAAGAGCAGTTGAACGGAATGGACAGTGTCTTGAAAGGAGGATATAAGATGAACATTAACAAAAGCAAAACGAGGATAATGGAATGTAGTCAAATTAAATCGGGTGATGCTGAGGGAATTAGATTAGGAAATGAGACACTTAAAGTAGTAAAGGAGTTTTGCTATTTAGGAAGTAAAATAACTGATGATGGTCGAAGTAGAGAGGATATAAAATGTAGACTGGCAATGGCAAGGAAAGCGTTTCTGAAGAAGAGAAATTTGTTAACATCGAATATAGATTTATGTATCAGGAAGTCGTTTCTGAAAGTATTTGTTTGGAGTGTAGCCATGTATGGAAGTGAAACATGGACGATAACTAGTTTGGACAAGAAGAGAATAGAAGCTTTCGAAATGTGGTGCTACAGAAGAATACTGAAGATAAGGTGGATAGAGCACGTAACTAATGAGGAGGTATTGAATAGGATTGGGGAGAAGAGAAGTTTGTGGCACAACTTGACTAGAAGAAGGGATCGGTTGGTAGGACATGTTTTGAGGCATCAAGGGATCACAAATTTAGCATTGGAGGGCAGCGTGGAGGGTAAAAATCGTAGAGGGAGACCGAGAGATGAGTACACTAAGCAGATTCAGAAGGATGTAGGTTGCAGTAGGTACTGGGAGATGAAGCAGCTTGCACAGGATAGAGTAGCATGGAGAGCTGCATCAAACCAGTCTCAGGACTGAAGACAACAACAACAACAACATGTTGATGATTCTTCTAGAGAAGGAAAGTTGCTACTCCCCATATAGCTGAGAAGCTGCGTCACGATAGGCACAACAAAAAGTGTTTCTTCTTTTTATTTCTCTACTTTCCGCTACTTACCCCCTCCCCCTCCATACCTTCTCTCCTGCCTTCCTTCTAAACTGCAACACTTCACTGACCGCCACACCCACAATACTATCCCTCCCCCTCCCACTCCACCCTCGTGCTTACCCCACCCAGTCGCCACTCCCATCATGCACTGGTGGTGCTGTTCGCAATGTGGTATGTATAGTAGTGAATGTCTCAGTGTTTTCGTTTTGGTTCCTGGTACAGTAAATTTGTTTCTCCGAAGCCATGATCTGCAAAACAACTTTTTTTTGTAAGTTGAAGCTCACCAGGCAGGTTGTCAGGTTTGGGAGTGACAAGTCCTCTGTGAACCTGATTGTGAATACACAATAGGATGGTGCATTGTGGTAACAACTTGCAGTCGGCAGATATAGATAGGAGTGAGTTAGCTTGCAGTATGTGCTGTGCCTCAGTGCTCTTGATATTGTTGAATATTTCACCAATAGCCTTGTGCTTGGGTGTATGCTTAGCGAGCAACACAAAAACTGCAAAACATGACTGACTGAAGGTCCTAACATATAGTGATTCAGCCATGTGCGATAAGAGCGAATGTTGCTGCAGGTTAGATGAACAGGGAGTGTTTTGCAAAAGTTATAGGTTATGGTTTCATTGGACAATTGCTGTGGGGAAGAGAATGGGTGATCAATGGGGCTTTCCATGGAATTGTAGATTGTGAAAAGAGATTGGGTGCTGGGATAAAATGGCAAACAAAGGGTAACAGGAGAAAATTTTGTTGGCAAATTTGAAATTCCATTAAGCATTAGATTTTGCTTACTACCATAACTGGAGGAGGAGGACCCTCCTACAGATGTAGAGAAATCGAGGGTGCAGCAGTACAATGCGGGAAAAACTTACCGATAAGTCGGGTGAAAATGAACAGGAAAAGAATAGTTCTGCTGTTAGGAAGCAGTACAAAGAGGGGTGTAGACCAGCAGCTACAGGAAAAATTAGCTGCAGAATACCTTACCACAAGTTTTGTGTTAACAGATGTTAATACTTGAGTGAGCTGGGAAAACAAAAAATACTGTATTAGGGATGGCCTGGACAAAATAGAAGAAGCTACTGAACACTCAAGTGTAGATTTTGTGGAGGTTCCATGACACCGTGACAAGTCCTGTCGTAACTGTGCTGTAAAGCAAGTGAACATGGAGCTGAGAGGGCTTCTTTAGATGGATGCAGAATTTCGTATTGTTGCTGTTCCAGTAAGAAGGTGGGGATATACTTCTCAGGGGCTTGCATGAATAGGAGAGTAAAGTCAAGGTAGCAGATCTATTAGCAGAAAACATAAGGGGACCACCGGCACACACAGGAAAAATGCAGTGGTTATGGGAGTCAGGTGAGATACTGACTTTAGGACAAATACTGAATTCAGACAGATTTAAGAAAATTAAATTGTCAGCTGTCCCATGTTCATCTTATAATAATAGAAGGATAAATGAGATGAAAGTGCTTCGCCAAAATATTAAGGGGGTAGAAAATAAAGTTAAAGAATTTTTAGTTTGTGTGCAAGACCTTAGAAGTTGGGAAGAAACTAATGTAATTTCCCTGTCTGAACACCATATAACCAAGGGTTAGAACATCTTTAATGTAAGTGGTTACAAGTTAGCTGAATATTCATGTGGAACTAATGTGGGTAAAGGAGTTGTCACATTCATAAAAAAGGGATATAAAAACAAAAATGTGGAAATATGTAAATTCTGCATGGATAAGAACATAGAAGCATGTCCTTGAGAGTTGCTTTTGGGAAATGTATTATTTGTAGTTTTTATAGTGTATAGTTCATATGAGGTGGATAATATCTCCAATAAGACACCAAGACATTGTGGGTCTGTAAAATATAATGTTATTAGTCACTTACGTAATGCACCATTAATTCAGGGTGTTTTTCCTAGAAAAAA
The DNA here is from genome assembly GCF_023897955.1 of Schistocerca gregaria. NCBI lineage: Eukaryota > Metazoa > Arthropoda > Insecta > Orthoptera > Acrididae > Schistocerca > Schistocerca gregaria. Next base: position 413,627,737 of record NC_064920.1, on the reverse strand, counting down.
AATGAAATATGCAATTGTTAGGACACTATAAAAAGGATGACTCAACAGGTGTCAGTAACAATTCTCATTTTAGTAACCATTCCCATTTTGTCTCCTATATGATTTTCTAAAAATTTTGGGAAGGTAATGTACTCCAGGGTTCCCACCCACCTGTGTCACAATGGGATACTTAGCCAATCACATTTCATAAGGGCCATTCTACTGTGTCAGCTGTTCAAGCAATACAAAGACAGCTGCAACATCTCTGTTGAGAGAAATTACAATGGGAGCCCTCATAGGGTCCGATCATTGGCCTGTAACTGTTCTTGCTTTATGTTAATGATCTGCCATTTTATTTGAATCAGGAGGCAGACTTATTCCTATTTGCAGATGATACAATCATTGTTGGGAAGCTGAGCAAAGAAGCATCAACAGAGAAAGAAGTAAATGATGTTTTCATGGAAGTTACTGAACTGCACAAAAGGACTAGCTTTAAACTTGGGAAAACCAGAGTTCATCCAATTTTGTATATTGTCAGAAATATTGGAGTAACCTTGTTTACTGACCAGAAATAATAAATGGGATAGGAAGTTATAAGCAGTTAGGTGCGCATATCGATGAAAACTTAAAATTGTAATCACCATATAGTAGACATTCCAAAAACTTTAGTTTCAGTTGCTTTTGCCATAAGGATAATTGCCAGCTTTGGGGATACAGAAGTCAACAGGTTAATGTATTTTGCATATTTTCATTCACTGATATCGTATGGGATAATATTATGGGGCAACTGCTCACTTAGGCACAAAATATTCATTGCACAGAGTATAATAATTAGAACTATGTACGGGGTTCACAGACATACCTGTTTCAAGCATCACTTTAAGCAACTAGGACTATCAACCACATCACAGCCTCATAGTAAATTTATTCAGTTGTGAAATTAGTTATAAACAACACTTCTAACAAGTAAGTTGGCAAGTAACAGAGATAACCATTACCCTTTAATGGGTATAACTTTGACACAGAAAGGGGTCAAATATGCAGCTATAAGAAATTTTGTCACACTTCCCAATATTTTTCAGATATAGATTAGAAGCACTAGGGTATAAAAAGTGCATACGGAAGGATTTTTAGGGTTAGTGATTCATTTGTCATGGTCATCAGCAATTGGATGGCTCTCAGGACAGCTGTGCTGAATTTAGAGGCAAGTAATGTTTGCAACATTCATTCTGGGGTACAACCATGCCGCACCCATGAATATATATTCCTACTGAAAAGCTTCAGCCACTTGGAGATTGTCACATTGTGGGCCTCTGGGTAGCTGGATAGACGTATTGAAGGATTGCTGCACATGTTAAGGACAGTATCTCAGTGTTGTGTCACTGCTTTCAACAGTGGCTGCGGAACATACACCTGAAGAGTAGGCTCTGGACATTCATGTGGCACAGGTGCATGCCAAGAGTGACACATTCTTTGAGCAGTGGTGGCTGACCGAGCATCATCCAGGGATGAAATTTGGACACGTTTACTTGCTGTGTCATCAGGAACCATTGGGAAATAGTTAAAATAATGTGTAACTCTGTTGGTGGGTTACCGCTGACACCATGACACCACCAAGCATGGCCGCTCTGTTGTCATGAAGAGAGTACACTGTCTGAGTGCGAGCGGTGGACATACACGTGTGTGATGTGGAGTTGGTGAGCTGCCTATTTGAGAGTGCATTGTTTCATAACAAGGCAAAGTTACTAGTGCCTGCTACATTGCACAAGCTGTTATCGCCATGCACTGGTACCGCGTGCCGCAGGTTATGAATCCGTACCAGACGGCATGGATGTCGAAGACCCCTAGAGGTCTCTGCACCATAAAGCGTGGCAGTGTGCGCCTCCTGGCCCAAGTTTAATGTGAGGGGGCCACAGTGGAACATGTGGTCCCAGTGGCCAACAACGGCGTCCCCAATCATGTATTCAAGCACCTGTCTCTCGCTCAGCCAGTCAGTCTAATCTTTGCATGCGTCTATTGACATCTCGCCTCACACAGCGTGTTTACGCTACTTTGATCTGTGTATGAGTGGACGTGGTTGATTCGTGAGGTCTTCTTCTGACTCCATTGTTTCTTGCTTGTTGTGGTTAGTAGGGTCTCACTCGGTTGTCCTTCGTTGTTTCTGTCCATCCTCTCCCGTTTGTGTTGTTGTTTGCGGGCTGCACCGTGGGTCCCATCATGCTTTCCTTCACGACAACCCCGCGGCGGTTCTGGCAGCGGTTGCAACATTTTTGGTGACGAAGTAAATGGTGGTCATTGCTAGCATGGAGGCGAAGTTGGCCTGTCTGCTGGAGCAACAGCAGCAGCTCATGCAGCAGCAGCAGCAGACATCTTACAACAGTCGCTGTGGTTTGCTAACGGACAAAGCAGATGCCCGGGATGCATTACCACAACAGCTTCTGAGTCCTCGGGTGTCCAATGCTTTCCCCCATCCACCGTTATTCCCACCATTTAATGACACAAAAGAAGACTGGGAAACATACTTACATCAGCTGAAAAATCGTTTCACGGCTTTTCAAGTCACAGATGACTCCTTGCAATGGTCGTAGTTTTTGTCTTGGGCCTCCCCAGACACATTCTCTCTCTTTCCATGTGCACCAATCAGGAGTGCAAGGCTTCGTATGTGGACTCCCTGATCCGGGATGTGGTGGTTCAGCTGGGTACCAATCCTGAGGTCCACACTGCAGCGTTGAAACTCAATAACCCCTCCTTGGAAGAGATTCTCCGCATTGCACACTCCTTCAAAAGTGCTCAGGTGGCTAACGAGCATCTTACAGCATGACCGCAAGTGGCGGTGATTGATGCGTCTCGGCGGGGTCCGCCCTCACACCGTTGATATGGTCATGCCAACAGAGGCCAGCGCCATCGGGACTCCACTTTATCTGACGTCTCTATGGCGTCGGCACGTCCGGTCTCCCCTCGTCGCAGGTCACGCGGCCCACTTCCATCTTGCCCACAGTGCTTTATCGCACATTCTCGAGCTGATTGTCCCCACCGCTGGAAAACGTGCACCCTGTGTAACAAGGAGGGCCACATCCGATCGGTTTGTCTTAGTCGCTCGACTCGCTCCAGTCCTGCCCCTCCTGGGCCTTAAGATTCTGTCCACACTCTGCAATCGGTAGTCCCACAGGATGACCCATCAGTGCAGAAGCTTTTCCTCACGCTCCGCCTTTTAATTGAGGATGTCAGTTTTCAGGTCGACACTGGGGCCACCATTTTCCTGATTAATATGGTGACGTATACCCTTCTGGGCTCTCCTGAGTTGTCATCTCCCTCTCGGTGTTTGGTCGCCTACGTAGACGGTTCCATTCCCCTTCACGGGCAGTTTGTCGTCCAGGCAACTTACAAACGTGTTCCCCGGCGCCTACCCATCCATTGGCTTCGAATATTTTTGCGTTTCAGCTTTTTGGCTTTTCAATTTCCGATGAATATAATGTCGTTTCCACGGCTGTTCCTTTTCAGGACTTGGACAATCTGTGCTCCGCTTTTGCATTGTTGTTTGCTCTGAATCTCAGATGTGCTTCCGATTTTCAGGTGCACATCACACTTCGGCCGGGTGCACAGCCTCAGTTTCTCCGGGCCTGGCCCCTTCCAGTGGCCTTACGGCCAGTGGTCAAGCAGGAACTTGATCGGCTCCAGGCTGCTGGTGTTCTGGAGCCTGTGACATACAATGTCTGGGCAACACCATTGGTGGTCATACGGAAACCCAATGGGTCCCTTCAGCTGTGTGGGGACTTCGGAACTACTGTCAATGTTCAGTCCCTCGTCAACACTTGCGCAATCCCCTACAGGGAGACCTTCATGCCAAGCTTGCTGGGGGCGAGTACTTTTCAAGAACGACCTGGCAGAGGCATACCACCAGTTACCCTTGGATGCCAAGTCCCAGACCATCATGGTTATCAACACACTTTCAGATTATACAAGTACAAACGCCTTCCGTTTGGTGTCTCTTCAGCGCCAGCCATTTTCCAGCAGTTCCTGGAGCAGCTTACGCAGCCTATCCCCACCTGTGCGAATTATCTGAATGACATCTTGGTCACCGGGCATTCCCTTATTTCACGCTCTGCAATCTGCAGGTTTACGCTGTTGGCTGGACAAGTGTTATTTTTTTCAACCGGAAGTGGAATACTTAGGCCACTGGCTTAGCAAGGATGGCCTTCGCCCTTCGGGTCACAATGTCGTGGCCATTGAGGTCATTCCTCGTCCCAAGGACTCATCTGAACTCCAGGTGTTTTTGGGCAAGGTTACTTATTACTTAAAGTTCTTGCTCCAGGCTGCCTCTGTTGCTCAATGCCTCAATCACTTGCATCGCAAAGGGGTACCTTTTGATTGGACTCCTACGTGTGACTAGGTTTTTCTCTGTTTAAAGACAATAGTGAAGCCCGCCCCTTGCCTTACTCCCTTCTCTCTGGACCGCCCTTGGTTGTGGCGACTGATGCATTGGCATATGGCATTGGGGCCATCCTCACATCCTCATGCATCGGGATGCCGATGGCTCCGAAGAGCCCATCGCTTATGCCTCTAAGACGTTGACCCTAGCAAAACAGAACTACTCCCTGATTGAAAAGGAGGCCCTGACAACCGTGTTTGCCGTCCAAAATTTTCACATCTATCTCTTTGGGGCAAAGTTCATCCTCCTGACAGACCATAAACCCTTGGTTATGCTTTTCGGACCCCACTCTCATCTTCCATAGTGGACGGCTCAATATCTCCAGCGCTAGGCATTATTTTTACGAAATTACACTTATACCGGCCCTCCTCGCGCCCGGGTGGATCGGCAGCTCCCTCCCCCGCCCTGGACTCTGGGTCGGCCATCATGGATACCTCGGGCGTCCCTTCCTCCCCACCCAAGGCAGTCGATGAGCGCTTCTCTTCTTCTCACTACTGCCCACCTCGGAACCGTGCAGGGTGGGGAGTTATTGTGTACTGATGCAACTGTTGGGCCCCCTTTAGTGTGACATGTGTCTCTCAGTTGGTCTGAATTTGTTGTCATGTATTCCTGAAATGATTAATTACCTTCACTTCATTTGTGAATAAAATGACCTTGTCCTTGAGGGTGTTGCATCTTTTTTTCTGACAGTGTAAATATATTTAGTTGTATGTAAGTATTGTATGTTTTCTGTTGGCACATTTCACATGATAATGTTTATTGTGAATTTGATCCATGGAACAGGTAACTGACTAACTGCAAGGATGTATACCAAGGCAATACATTGTATTTAATCTTGCGATAGAGATGCTAGATAATGCAGGGGCCTCAGTGATACAGAAAAGTTTTGAAGTTTGCACATACACCCACACCACCTCCAGTCTGAGAAGTTATTAGCAGAAAGGTTTGTTCTTTGAGAGAAGATGAGAATTTTATCATTTTACCTGTCAAAAAGGGAAATATCTCTGTCATTCTCTCTTCTTCAAAGTATAATGGCAAGGCACAGCAATTGTTTGACTGTACTGCATGTTGCTATTTACATAATGATCAACTGGCAGCTTTCAGAGGAAAAGTGTGGCCCTCATCAAGAAGAGTTCTCTTCAGGAGATTTTGCCAGCAGGCAGTTGGTCTTCCTATACCTATGGCTTACTGAGCAACAGAAGCAAAATTTTGAGAGATTTTCGAAGCATATGGATGATTTGATTCCAGACATTTCACGTACAGCTGTCAGCCTAAATAAATTACTACTGGCTTTAGAGAAAATATATGTCTTTCAAAAAGGTGGGAATTTTGCTATCATCTCCAGAACTTTAATTATGAAGGGTATAGCTGCTAGCAAAGAAATGACAATCAGGATCTTCCATTATGAAAAAGCTGAGGAATGCATACTGAAACCAAGGGGACATTGCGTTGAGCAAAACCATCAACTTGCAACTGGGAAACAGAAGAATCACAAGCTAACAACAGCCTTTATGCTTGCAAGAACATATTGGTTCTGCCTGCCAGCAAGAGATATGTATGTGACTCTTGTAACGAGGACTGAAGATTATGAGCCAAAGATACATGACATACTCGATTTGACAACATACCAAAAACTAGACAGATATCAGACACATTAGATGACATGCAATACAGATCATTTAATCAAGGTATCTTCTCTCCGGGTGCATGTGCAACACAGCAGCCCTACTGCCACAGTTGTATTGGTTACCAAAAATGTACAAAGATAGTGTACTGTTATGGAACTGTCTCCATGGCAACTGTACATGGTGTAAAGCTGTCATGCATTGGGAGTGGTGTCCAGGCTGACGTTAAATGAGAACAGGAGATTGGGTCAAATAAAGAGGGTATAATTCGGTGTACAGAATATTTGGGATGTTTGCAGAGTGAAGTTATTTGATGTAGGCCAGTGTGGGAAACATAACAAACTAAAAATGTAGGCAATGGGAGAGGGGGCACTACATGGTAAGATCTGTTGGTGGTTGGTCACGGAGTGCACAGGCTGTGTCTCCCAAGGGAGACATGTGCTCTAGTTGAGGTCCTCTGGATCACAAGAGAGAGAAGCAACATTTTTTTGATCTCCAGAAGCCTCCAACAACCAAACACATGACTCACCTCCCGTGCTTGCTATTGGCTAACCTGATGGCATGAATTCACCAGCATATTCATCATAGAGGTGAGGGCACCTCTTGTCAGTTGCTTTGACTGGACAGAACTGGTTCAGTTCTGAAAGTCAGGCAGCTTTAGTCACAAAAGCACAGCAGACATTACCCTAGGAGAAACCTTGTACAGACTTGACTGGTGCTTTTGAAATATTTTTTTAAAAGTAAATCCCTAAATATTCCTCAACTGGGTGACACCTTTTATACAACATAAAATTTACCATTGAAGCAGAAAAGGATTACCAATGACTCTTCCTACTTGAGAAATGATAACCTGGGCCACAGTGTAATCAGAAACTGACCTGCATGGACAAAGCTTACCAATCATCACCTAAACCAGAAAAGCAGTATAACAAATATGTGAGTCACAACACCCCAGATGTGAGATGCACCACATGAGGGACAATGACTACTCCACCAGCTGTATAAGAAGGGTCATGAAATCTATGACCTCACTGTGTGACTTGAAGAAATATAGGGTACAACTTGAAGAAATATTGGGTATGACCTTTCTGACATACATCACCAGGTCAATGTAGAGAATCAACTGTTTATTGCACAGCAGCAGCATAAAAACTATATACAAACTGACCAAGAAAATCAAGAGTGTGTGTTAGTTTGGCAAAGGACAAAGGGACCCACTTGCAGGGTTGGGAGTATACCATATACATGGTGGATTGACAAGATGATCCATCAATACCAGGATCATCAAACAAAAATAGTATCACAGGTTGGGACAGATGGAGAAATCGGTTGTGGTAGAGGACATGCTATGAGAGACTGACTGTATATTTAAATTTGCTGACATTTAGTTTCTTGCTGTGGAGAAAAGCTTCCACACCCACTTGTTTGGGGTTGCCAGTGAAATTCAACAACATAACCACAGTTTTAACAAGAAATAAGAAAAACCTCAAGATAAATAGATATTGGATTCCCATACGGTTACGAACAACAACTGCAAGTAAAGATGGATGTGTTAAGCAATACTACCCATGGAAATGCCTCCACAGATGTTAGTGCAGGGAGCACATGTAAGTTCCAGCCATAGGCTTGGCTCCAATCTACCACCAGTAATGGAAGGTGAATCTTTGAGAGCACCAACCACTGGTGCTGGTGAAATGTTAGAAAAACCATTAAAAAAATGTCAGCCAAAGATTCTGAGACAAGAGCCAAAAGGCAGTATGTCAATGTTGCTACACTTTTTACTGTTGACTGGTGTTATTTTGACCAAATATAATTACAAACTTTGAAATGATTTTATCTAAGTGAAACATAATGTTTTTCTGACAAAACATTCTGTTGTTGTTGTTCCATATAGAAAGCATATACTAGTTACATCCACTCTTTATAGTAATTTCTGTTTGGTATGTATTCCTGAAGCATTGGCTGAACATAATAGTATTGAAGTTGAATGAGCTTTAGTGAGTAGACAATAAAATTGGTCAATAAGACATTTTGAATGTGTTGTGTAGTTTTTCATATTTTGTAATTGGTCTGTAGAATAACATGTTTGAAATGACCTGAGTCTTTGTAAATGTGTGTGTTCTTTATAAAAGAAGTTAATATCAGCCAAATCAGAGACAATTTCTCACTAACTCAAGTAATTTGATGAACTTTGTTCCAGAGTAATACTGCAGCCACACCTGAGGGTGAAGAAGATCCTTTATTGGAGCAGCTGCAGCAGCTGAGTGTGCCTCAGTTCTGCACACTAGTACTTCAGGTGGCTCTTCATCTCCCTCCAGCAGCTGAACTCTGTGGCTCTGCTGTTATGCTCCTACGTGAATGTGTTACTCCTCAAAGTTGGACGAGTCAAGACCCAGCAGCTACTCATTTGAGGCAGGATGTTCATCATTTGCTACACCAGTGTGCAATTTCCCTGCAGCGTGTTTCAAAGTGAGTTGTGTGCCAAACTGCAAACTGTTTTGATACCTACATGCTACTTACAAGATCATGTTAAAAGTCTGTTTAAATCCCTGGGTGAAGGAAGAATATGAAAAAAAATAATTTCTTTTGCTGTGGGAATGTATAAAAAGATGGATTCGTAATGTATCTTTCGAGAGGAATATTAAAGGTATGAATGGGGATGGGATCATCATGACAAAAGGAAGTAGCCAAATGTGTGAAAGGCTTTTCACATGGGAATGAAAGGTATTTACAATTAGGCTGAAAGGAATATTCCAGGCTCTATTAATTATATAGAGATATACATATGCTAACAGTACAGCTAGTTGAGAAATGTGGCAAAGAAACTTATCCCATTTTAGAAATAATTGTAGTTGACAACCTAAAGTAATGTGAAATAGTAATAGGCGACTTACATACCATTGGTGGAAAGGGTATTGGAAGAACCGTAGTAAATGAACATGGACTTGTTGTAGGAACGAATGAGGTGGACAAATATAAAATTACAAGAAGATAGAATTGCTGGTTGTATTACCTATTCATTTTACAATTGCTGGTGGCAGAATGTGGAGCAAAGGTTTGTTTACATACTGGTGAGGTGAAGGTGTCCAGCAATACTCAATGATACACGAGTTAGCAAGTGTCTTGGCATTGTACAGCCTTGTTATTATCATAGTGGGTTACTATTACTGTGTATTCTTAGCATCTGCTGAAATGGATAGTATTTGTGCAAATATACATTATTGAAGAGTATGCTTAGGTTGAAAAGTCTTGATTAACAACATAATTCAGTTCTGTTGAGAAGAAAACTGTAAAGGTTTGTTAATACCATTAGAAAGAGCTCTGGAGACAGCAGCAGCTGCAGTAGGAAAGAGTCTAAGGGTAGTTAACAACCTTGTGAATGACATTAAAAAAGCCAGATGGAGTGTTCAAAAAATTGTGGCACCAAGGAGGAAGAAACCAAAGTGTCTCGTTGACTTTGATAAGTGTTTACTGAAAAGAAAGTTATTGAAATATTACAATGTTAAAAGAGAGATACCCATTCTTGGAAAGCTTCACAACTGGATGGAGGAGAATACAGACATTAATTTCATTGGGAAAAGCATCACTTTTTGAAAAATTTTGAATGATATAGAGTATTGTGTTAAAAAATATAAAAATAGGCAAACATTTCTGTTTGAGAGGGAGGGCATTGTTGTGTGGTATGCATGCTTTCTTGCAAAGAAACCTGTCACATAAACTGATGAAACATGGGTGCAAACACACTATACTGTCAGTAAATGTTAGCAGCATAATGGTGTACCAGGTTTACGGAAAAAATGAAAGTTCTGGACAGAGCAATAATGGTTGATGTGGGAGGAGAAATGGGGTTGATTGAGGGTGCAGAGTTCATCTGTGATTCAAGATCAACATCGGAAGATCTTCACAACAAAATGAACAGTGAAAATGGTTGCAAGAGCACCTAATATCAAATATTCCAGGTGGAAGTATTGTGGTATTAGACAATGCACTTCACTGTTTTGTTCACAAAAATAAGGCGCCTAACACATCGTCTCATAAAGCAGGTACACAATCATAGCTGATTAAGCATCAAATTCCGTTCGGTGCAGATTTAACATGCAGCAAGCTCTTGGAAGTTGTGAAATGTTACAAACCTGAGCCATAATGTGCTGTAGATAGAGTTTTAAATGAATCCAGGAAAGGACTTAGTGTTATGCCTTCCATCCTACAACTCTGATCTGAACCCCATTGAACTTATCTGGAATTTAATGAAACAGAAAGTTTCATCAAACAACTTAAAAAAAATGACTAAGGCTGCAATACAGAGCATTACGAAAGATGACCGGAAGAAGGCTTATGATAAAGTGAAAACTGTTATGGAAGAATACTAGCACAGAGACACACTGATGGACAACGCTACTGAGAGCATAATTATTCAACTTCGACCAGACAGACGGTGGCCGTGGAATTTCATCGTGTGGTTCTGAGGATATATTGTACAAGGCAAATTTAGACTCAATGGAGATAGCTGCTTTCAACATCAGCAATAGCTCTGCCAAGTCAGCAAATGAGGCAGAACTGTGTGCAGAAGAGCTCGGTGTTCAGTCCTTACATATGGATTAAAGGTTGTTGAAAATATTGTATTAACTTTTTTTTACTAGATCACATTTTTTGTTCCTGTCTCTCTTTTTCCATTTGGAATCCTTGTGTGTGTGATTTTAATTATTTTTATTTATCCATTACAATATTTAAATGTTTGAAACTGCTGATGTATTGATTAAAAAACAGAAGTAGAATAATCTGTTTCCATTGAGTGTGCAATGCGGTCAAAAATGTATCTTCTTGTACAAGATTTAATAATATAGTGATCAAAGTTCATTTCAATAAATATTTGAAAGTAAAGAAAATGTTACAGGTCCTGGAAAGAATTGAATCCACAACCTGTTGCACAGTATTCAGATGTGTTGTCCTCTGCACTGCTTCAGCTGATAATATGTGCTCTCTGTTGCAATGGTATTGATTCTCACAAAGAATTCCGAAACTTTTTCTTTTTTTCCCCCTCATCTATTATATATGTATCACTCCAGGGTGTGATACATAGGACCCTAACCTACACCACTGTTTCAAAAGTTGATCTCCCCCCCCCCCCCCCCCCCCCCCACACACACACACTTGGGACTTCTCTTTGCTAGTTATTAGACTGTACAGTAAAATTTAATTTTTATTTGTTATGCTTTCCTGTAGAGTGATGTCTTAACAGCAAATGTATTTTTATCTGCTGCATGCCCAATTCAAATTATTAGATCTAAAAACAAAAGCTTTATTTTAATTTCATATGATTCCCTGTAGAAGAACGTGTTATGCATTCATTTCAGTTACTAGATTGTAACACAACAGTCCCCCCCCCCCCTCCCCCCCCCGCCCTTCCATAAAAGACAATATTAAAAGCGAATGTACCATTGTCTCCTAAATGCATACACAGTTTGACCGTAAAACAACAGTTTTATATTATTATTGTTCATTGTGATTGTTTTTCTGTACATGAATGTGTTAACAGAATGTATATTTGTTTTATCTGCTGCATGTATACCAAGTACAGTACACAAACCACGTTTAATTTTCGTTGAGCGCAGTTATGCCATTCGTGTGTCATCCAAAACAACCCATAGCAGCACACATTGACAGTTCATAGTGTGCCCAGCTGAAACAGCAATTGTAGACTGAAAGAGGAATATTTACTTACAAAAATTATTTGTTACTTCCTTGGGAAGGGGAGCAAATGAAGATAGCTTGGTGGAGGTTAGAAAAGAGTGGCACATTATGAAGACTCTAAGATGAGAATAGAAAAAGATGAAGGGTCGATTAGTGACCTGCCCCACTTTTCTAACCTCTCCAAACCTGTCGCTCTGTTCTCCTTGGGCATGGAGCTAATAGTTCAGAAAGGTAGGGTGGTTTTTGGTACTTTTATAACTGTCTATTAGCAAAACTCAGAATTTTGCCTCCTAAAGGTAAATAATTTTGTCTAATTAAGGTACATCTAATGCAGACATTAATATTAGTCACAATTTCATGATGATGGAAGTCAAAAGAAAAAAGAAAAAGCTGAGAAAAGCACAGAATAGAAAAGGAACCTAAAAAATGTTGAATGGAAGAACATAAAATATAAGCACAGTCTCTGTCGTTAATAATAAACTGTAAGGAGTAGAATTTCCTGTAAGAGTTCTGTAAGTTCTGACTCGATAATAGAGATGTATTTAAATGCTTGACTGAAACACACTAAAAGAAATAAGTTTTCCAATTAAATATTTGACATTAGTGAATAGCCATGAAGACTTACTGAAAACAGTAATGATCACCATCTCAACGAAACAAGGAGCTGAGAGATAAAGTGAACAAAGAACAACTATCTGTATCTCACATTCAGCAAAAAATTGTGCTAAATCGAGCAGAAAATTGTGCTAAGAATTTTAAACAAAAGTATTGAGAACAGAATACTTACGAATGCTGAGGAACAAATTGGATTCTGAAAAAACAGAGAGACATGAGATTTGATAGCTATGCTGTGGTTCTCAGGAGAAAGACTGTTTGTGAAGGAGAAGATCTTATGTTTTTAATTTTTGGGGTCATTGATCTTCTGACTGTTTTATTGCAACCTGACACAACTTCTTCTCTTTTTGCCATCATCTTCATCTCAGAGTAGCACTTATATCCAATATCTGAAGTCATTTATTGGTTATATCCCAATCTCTGTTTTTTTCCCCAGAATTTGTGGACTCTACAGCTCTCTCTAGTACCATGGAAGTTATTTCCTCACTTCTTAACATGTATTCTCATCCTGTTCTTCTAGTCAGTGTTTTCCACGTATTCATTTTCTCACTGATTCTGCATTGAACCATCTCATTTATTATCTTGTAAGTCCACTTTTTTAATTCTTCTGTAACGTCACACCCCAAACACATCAATTCACGTATTTCCCAAGTTTCCCACAGTATATCATCCTATTTAATACTGTGCAATGTTCTAGACATACAGTCTCAGAAATTTCTCCCTCAAATTAAGGCCTTTGGTACTAGCATACTTCTTTTGACGAGGAATGCTCTCTTTGTCTGTGCTAGTCTGCTTCTAATGTTGTGTCTTCTTTGTCTGTCATGCATTATTTTGTTTTCAGGGTAGCAGAATTCCTTCACTTACACTACTACATGGGCTCCAATATTGATTGTAAGCTATTTTCATCTTGGCTACTCCTCAGTGTTTTTGTACTTCCTTAGTTTACTTTCAATTCACAGTCATTGTACTATTCGTCTCATTCAACAGCTATGGTAACTCTTACTTTCATAGAGGCGAGCAATGTGATCAGTGAACCTTAGTGTTAATCTTATTTAATGCTGAATTTGAATCTCACTTCTGAACCTTCTTTTTAATTCCTCCATTGCTTCTTTGATATACAGGGTTGAAAGCATAGAAGGAAGGCCGTACCATTCTCTTACATCTTTTCTCAATCTGAGCTGTAATTTGTCAGTCTTCCTTTCTTATTGTTCCCTTTCAAACATATTGCACCATTTTATGTTGCCAATGCTTTTTATATGTCAACAAATCCTATGAAAGCATCTTGATTTTTCTTAAGTCATGCATTGATTATCAAGCTTAGCATTAGAGCTTCCTCTCTTGTATCTTAGTTTTTCATAAAGGCAAACTGGTTGTCACCTAACATATACTCCATTTTTTCCAATCATCTGTGTATTATTCTAGTCAGCAACTTCAATGTACAAGCTGTTAACCTGATTATACAGTTATTGTTGTTGCGGTCTTCAGTCCTGAGACTGGTTTGATGCAGCTCTCTCTATCCTGTGCAAGTTTCTTCATCTCCCAGTGCCTACTGCAACCTACATCCTTCTGAATCTGCTTGGTGTATTCATCTCTTGGTCTCCCTCTACGATTTTTACTCTCCACGCTGCCCTCCAGTGCTAAATTTGTGATCCCTTGATGCCTCAGAATGTGTCCCACCAACCGGTCCCTTCTTCTCATCAAGTTGTGCCACAAACTCCTCTTCTCCCCAATTCTATTCAATACCTCCTCATTAGTTATGTGATCTACCCATCTAATCTTCAGCGTTCTTCTGTAGCACCACATTTTGAAAGCTTCTATTCTCTTCCTATCCAAACTATTTATCGTCCGTGTTTCACTTCCATATATGGCTACACTCCATACAAATACTTCCAGAAACAGCTTCCTGACACTTAAATCTATACTCGACGTTAACAAATTTCTCTTCTTCAGAAACGCTTTCCTTGCCATTACCAGTCTATATTTTATATCTTCTCTACTTCGACCATCATCAGTTATTTTGCTCACCAAATAGCAAAACTCCTTTACTACTGTTGTTGACTGGAATACTCTCTTTCAACTTCCAAAGGTGGCAGGGATTATACAGTAATACTCACACTTATCTGGCCGTGCTATCTTGGGGGTTGTGTGGATGACATTCTTCCATAAGTCTACTGGTGTATCTCCAGTTTCTGCAATGACTTTAGAAAGTCTGGATGAATGTTATCTTTGCCTTGTTTCAGCACAATCCTTTCAAAGACTGGTGACACTGTGACTCTAACACTGGATCCCTTATCTCTTCCAGATCACCACGCATCTCTTCTTCTACCATGTTAGAGAGATAGCTTGTCCCATTTGTAGAGATCTTCAGTGTATTCTTTCCATTTACTCTCTCTCTCTCTCTCTCTCTCTCTCTCTCTCTCTCTCTCTTGTTTGTCTAAAAATTGCTTTGCTCCTCTCAGTGTTTACGTTATTGTCTTTAACTTCTCCAAAAGGTATTTTAACTTTTCTGTATGCTGAATCTGTTGCTTCAAAGCCCATTTCCTTTTCAATTTAGCCATATTTTCCCTGCAGCCATTTTACTTTAGCTCTCATGCACTTCCTTTGACTTCAGTAATATTTGACTTGTGTTGCTGTAACCTTTTCACTTCATAAACATTTTTGTAATTACTTCTTTTGCTGATCAGTTGCAGTGTTTCTTTTGTGACAAGTTTTCTTCACAATTACCTTTATTGTACCTATATTTGCCTTCTCAGTTTCTGCAATTGCCCTTTTTAGGGATTTCCATTACTCCTTAATTGAATTGATAGATCTTCCTGTGTGTCTGGGGCCTCTTCCAAGTGTATCTCCTTGTTATTCTTGAACAATGTATGACTCTCTGTAGTTAAAATATATGGCAGTGCTTAGACTGCAAGGACAAAATTACAGCTTAAAATAATTGAGCAAAAGGTGTAAGACAAGGTTGCAATTTTGAAATCAGCCTGAGAAAATCATTAACAAAATATTTCGTATGGAGTTCAATTATACGATGGAAAAATTATGATCTTGAGGAAGGAGGGGAGAAAAAAGATGCAGGCCTCTGAAATGTGAGTGTGGCATTGAATGCTCAATATGTTGAGAAATAGAGATATGTTAAGAAAATCGAGAAAAGACAGGCAATTTCTGGTAGTAATAAAAACAAGAAAGGAAAATCTTCTTGATTGTACATACCTGTATGGTAAATGGGATAATACAACAGAAAAGAAAAGTAAAGTGAGGTGCTCAAAAGGTGTGGTTGGATGTCATTGTAACTTTGTACAATTATTCTTCAAACAGTTATTCTTCGTACAATTACGAGAGTTGCAATTCTCCGTAATAGGTAGAATGGCCATCAGACTGTATTAGTGTTGCTAGTATTTAATGTTGATACAAGGCCTGCTAAGATATGTAAGGGGTGTGAATTGCATAAGATGTTGTGTGATCACTGAAGAACACATAGATACTGCTTACTTGTGTGAGGCAGCATTAACAGCACTTGATTCAGTTTAATGGGGCTTCATTGTGGGTCTCCCATTTGGCCAGCTGGTTGAATTGTGCACTGCTCAGATTTCCAGGGCAAACACACAAAACTAGCTGTAGAAAAAGCAGATGTCAGATTGAATCATTATAATTACTGTTGTTGTTGCTGTTGTGGTCTGCACTCTGGAGACTGGATGCAGCTGACCATGCTAGTATAACATTTTAACACGACAGTTCCCTCCATTATCAAACTGATTATTCCGTGACGCCTCCAAATGTGTCCTATTAACTGATTCCTTCTTTTAGTCGAGTTGTGCCATAAATTTTATTTTCTTAACTTCAGATCCTGATTAGTTATTTGATCTACTCATCTAGTCTTCAGCATTCTTGTGTATTACCAAAATTGAAAAACTTCCAGTCTCATCTTATCTGAATAGTTTCTGTTCCACATTATAAAAAGTTAAGTTCCAATTAGTTGTCTTCAGAAAAGACTCAAATACGTCAATTTATATTTGATTGTAACAAATTTCTCTTTTTCAGAAATTCATTTCTTGCTCTTCCCAGTCTGCGTTTTGTATCCTGTTTAGTTTGGTCATCATAAGTTATTTTACAGCCCTAATATCAAAACTTCTCATCTACTTTTAGTGTCTCATTTACTAATCTTATTCCGTGAGCATCATCTTATTCAATTTGACTACATTCTATTACCATTGCTTTACTTTTGTTGAACTTCACCTCTTTTTAAGGCACTAGTCATTCCATTCAACTGCTATGTCAAGCCCTTTGACAGAATTACAATCATGTAAGTAAATCTTATAGTATTTTCTTTCTTCTTCCTGAACTTTAATTCCCTTTCCAAATTTATGTCACAGTACTGTACAGAGTGAGTAACATCAGGGGTAAGCTACAATCCTGTGTCACTCCCTTTACAACCTCTAATTCACGTTCACGTCCTTCCAACTCTCTTTAACAGCTGTCTGCTTCCTATACTAGTTTTAAATATCCTTCTTCTCCTTATACTTTATTATTGTTGTCTTTAGAATTTCAGAGACTGCAGTCCAATCAAGACCATCCAAAGCTTTTCCTAAACCTTCAAATCCTATAAATGTAAGTTTGCATTCCATCAGCCTATCTTCTAAGATAACTCGTGGGATCAGTATTACCATGTGTGTATCTACATTTCTCCAGAACACAATCTGAACTTCTCTGAAGTTTTACCATTCTTATGTAAATAATTCATGACAGTATTTTTTAACCATACCAATTAAGCTGGTGGTTTGGTGATGTTCACACTTGTCAGCCCCTGCCTTTTTGGAATTGATATTATTACATCCTTCTTGATTTTTGGGGGTATATCAGCTGTCTCATTTATCTTGCACCCCAAGTGGAATGGTTTTGTTATCCTCTCCCAAGGATCTCAATAACCACGAGGAAACATAGTCTACTTCAGGGGCCTTATTTTTGTCACCGAAGAGATCTGGACAGTAGCAGGTAAATAATCTGGACAAATAGTCTGTAAATATATATTTATGAAACTTTGATCAAACCAGAGCTATAGTTCATAAACATAGTCCGATATACTCAGAAATAGACATCAACACTCAGCGACACAGTAGGAATACTACGTAGTCTGATCACTAGCTCATGAAGAACTGTTCTGACTGCCACAGGGCTGTCCTACACCCAGTCAACAGATGTTTGCTTTTATTGGCACCCGGTGGAGGCAGGCTGAGTTGAATACATCATTGGCTACAGTGGCATCCAGTGACTGCTATCGGCATCTATCGAAATTTCTCAGTATGCTACCAACTGTCGCCGGATGGCAACTGCGGTAGTACTGATATCAATGACACCACACTCATATCCTAACTTCATTCATTTCCTCTTTCCTTTCTAAAATATTGTCTTCAAATTCGTTTCCCTTTCCACTTCCACCTTTCGACATGCCCTTTTTTTTAGTACAGTTGTGGCATATGTGGTGTCTTATCTTTTCCTTAGTTTGCTTTTTTCTACAGCATTGCACTTGTTCTCTAGTCATACCTCGACATAGCTATTTTGCACTTTGTCTGTGAAATTCAGTATATCTTGTTCTGTCCAAGGGTTTCTGCAGAACCGTGTCTGTCTGCATATTTGATCCTCTGTTACTTTCACTATTTTGTCTTTCAAAGCTACTGATTCATCTTCTGTTGCATTCCTTTCCATTGTTTCAGTCAGTTGTTTCATACTGCTTCCTTTGAAAGCTTCAGCGACCTCTGGGTTTTTCAACGTATCCAGGTTTTATCGCCTTAATTTCCTGCCGTTCTGTAGTTTCTTCAGATTTAAACAGCAGTTCACAAAGATTTCATTATGGTCAGCCACTGGATCTGCTCCTCAAAATGTGTAACTGTTTATGTTCGGGTTTGGAAATACCTATCACAGAATTATATAATCTTATTGAAGCCCAACAATGTCTCCGGGTCTCTGCCATGTACAAAGTCTGTTCAAAAAGTTCCAGAACTTTGTCCACAGACATTGCAGTTAGGGCAACCACAGCTATGTGTTGTCACGATGGGAGTTAATAACCACTTCAGCTGTATTTAGTCCTATCTTATTAGATCACTACTAGTTTTGTGGCACTAAAAATCATGTCTTTAGGTGAACATCTGTATAACAAAAAATCCAGAAGTAGTAATAGCCCTGAGATACAGGGTGGTATGGCAAATTATTGAGGTTTAAAAATATATCTATTAAGAACTTTTACATGAGAATATGTTAGTACTGACGTGACTAAAATTTAGAGTGGAAAAGCTCAGATCCCTTTTACCCCACATTTATTGTCCGTCAGAACAAAACACCATTAAAAGACTGTGTGACATAGAATAAAACATCCAGATTCCAATATAGTGGATGGGTCCTAAACAAATTGTACCATAGTGATCCATTGGTAAGGAGAAAATAAATGAAAACTATTAAGACATAATTTTGCACCACAATGAAAAATGAAGAAGTGGTTGCCACAAAATGGAGGGATTTTCTACCTGGCCAAAATCATCAAGTAAATAGCTATTGGTGGAAAAGCAGAACCTGGCAGCCGCACTTATTGTTTCTCCTATCTATACAGAATTGGAATCAGGGACCATGACCATATGCTCATGTCATACTGACGTCAAGAAAGTCAACAGCTTGCCTGTGGATGGCTCGCAAGTGCACTGATGATGCTCGGGCTTGAGTGAATGATTGGCGATCTCTTGAGGGATACACAAATGGTGAATGAGAACAAGGAATATTGGGATAAAAGGTACAAAAAAGTTTTTGGAAAACCATGTATAGAATAACAGTATGATAGTGACAGTTGACATAATTTTCATTAGTAATGCCCGTAAGTTATGCTAAAGCTAGAGCATAAAAGAGGAACAACATATGCATATATTATGGCAACAAAACAGATTTGCCAGAAGAGACCACTGAATAAACCTTCAAACTTTATAAAACTTTTATACATTATAATACACTCCACCTCCCCACCTCCAGTGCATCTGCCTTGTTATCTTACAAGGGAAACTCCCCATTGCACCCCCTCACATTTAGTGATAAGAAGGCCCAGTGGAAAGCCTATTAAAAACTCATCGCTGATCAAGCATGAAAACAAAAAGGTGTACTGGACTGTGAAAAAAGAAAGCAAAATAAAAACAGTGAATGGTCCAAGTACAAGAAGTGCAATATATAGCCAGCTTGGAACAGAAATGGCACCGTGGTTAAGTGGTTACAATGTTGCACTGTCAAGCAGTTGGGCCATGTTCAAACCTCCTTCATGCCAGTCCCCCCCACTGTTTGCTTTGTTCAAATTTATGTCTGTATGATGGTGTAGTAGGTAGGTGTGAGGTAGGGGCCTATAATGACAGACAGTTGTTTCTGCACAACTACACTGTTAGCAATGGAATGGAAGTGGCGTTTGAGTGGGAACTGCAACTGTTTGATGTCAAGGCGACAAGTCAACTCAATCCTCCACCGGAAAACACACCTGGTTGTTATACACGGGATTAGTGACAGTAAGTATGTCATACGGTAGGGATCTCTCTTCGTCAAACCTAATTTGTATGACTGGTGAGTTGCTCTAGCTTTAGCATAACTTACAGGAGTTATTAATGAAAAATATGTCAACTGTCACTATCATATTGTTATGCTACTGATTGTTTTTCAAAAAGGTTTTTGTACTGTTTGTCCCAATATTCCTTGTTCTCATTCACTGTTTGTGTGTCCCCCAAAAGACCACCAATCGTTTGATTGAGCCTGCGCACCATCAGTACACATGTGAGCTGTCTGCAGGCAGGCTGTTTATTTTCTTGCCGCCAGTATGACAGAGCATGCTGCCGCGGCCCCTGTTTGCAGTTTTGTGTGGTTCAGAGAAGCAATGTGTGTGATTTTCAGGTTCTGATTCTCTGGCAGTGGCTGTTTGCTTGACGATTTTGTCCAGGTGGAGCATACCTCTGTTTTGTGGCAGCCACTTCTGGTTTTTCATTCTGGCCCAAAGTTGGGTCTTAGTGGTTTTCATTTATTTTCTCCTTAACAATGGACCACTATGGTACAATTTGTTTGCAACCCATCCATTGTATTGGAATCTGGCTGTTCTGTTCTGTGACATACCACCTTTTTAGCGGCGATTTTGTTTTGACGAACAGCAAATGTTGAGTAAAAAGGTTCCAAGCTTTTCCATTCTAATGTTTTAGTCACGTGAGCACTAACATTTTGATGTTCTCATGTAAAAGGTTTTAGTATTTAAAAAAATTTAAAGTCTTAATAATTTGTCATACCAGTGTATATTTCAGTGCTGTTATTCCTTCTGGATTTATTGTTATACAGATGTTCACCTGAGGATGTGGCTTTTAGTGCCACAAAACTGGTAGTTACCCAATAATAAAGGATTAAACACAGCTGAAGTGGTTATTAATACCCAAGATTTGTCAATAAGATTTTTCTTTGCTAACCTATTACTTATTGTGAATGGTCTCATTCAAAATATTCTCCTCTTCAATTAGTACACTGATCCAAACACCATTTCCATTTCTGGAAGCAGTCTGGGTATGCTTCTTGCTGGATCACATGAAGCACCTTCTGCAAAGCTCCTTTTATCTCACTCATCATTTCAAATCTTTGTCCCATTAATGTGGTTTTCAACTTTGGAAATAAAAAGGAGTCCACAGGGACCAGGTCCAAAGAGTACAGAGGACGAGGCAGAACAGTTATTTTGTTTTTTGTGCAGTAGTCGTGCACCAACAGGGATGAATGTGTAGATGCACTATTGTGATGCAAGAGTCACTAATTGTCTCGCTGTATTTCAGGCCATTTCCTTCTCACATTTTCTTGCAGGCACCGCAACACATCCCGATAGTGCCATCGATTATCATTTTTTCTCTGTGGCATGAATTCATGATGAACTAATCCTTCAAAGTCCAAGGAAACTAACAGCATGACTTTAAGATTTGACTCGACCTTTTGAGCTTTGTTTGTCTTGAAGAACCTTTCCAGACTCGTTGTGAAGATTGATCTTGTTCTCAACATCATAAACATAGACCCACATGTCATCACCATTTATGATTTTGTCAAGGAACATCTCGTTCTCATTTGCACGATCCAAAAGCTCTTCACAGATTGTGGGGTGAAGATCTTTCTGGTCTTGACTCATGAACCATGGGACAAACTTGGCAGTAACACGACATGCTGTGTCAAGATTTCATGACATGATCCAATGTTATATTCTTCTGCAATCTCTCACACAGTCAGTCTTGGATTGACACACACAGTTTCATTTACGTTTCTGAAATGAGCGTCATCCATAGATGTCTATGAATGTCCTGAATGAGGATCATTTTTAACTTCCATCTGTCCATTTCTAAACCATGTCAACCATTTGTAACATGGAGTACAGCGTAAGTAATGATTACCATAGGCTTCCTGCATCATTTGGTGTGTCTCTGTAAAGCTTTTCTGACTCTGCCATCTTGAAATTTGCATACCATGTGACACAACGTTCTACTCAATACAGCACTGAGCAGTAACTAACAGACATATGACAATGAAACTCCCAGCAGTTATACATTAAACTTAGGCATGTGCAGGGATACCATCCGCATTTTTCTCCAACACCCCATTGGCACGAAATTATGAATGTTCTGGAATTGTTTGAACAGACCTCATATACAAATTTGTTTCATGATTCTGAAATGTATTGCTGGCAATGATTAAGTTATGCACAGTGCAAAATTCTACCAGTCGACTTCCCCTGTCATCTCATTTTCCCCGGTCTGTGCTATCCAACTTCCCCCCCCCCCCCCCCCCCCCCCCCTCTCTCTTACTTTTTCTTGTATCGAATTTCAGTGCCCCATCACAATTAAATTTTTGCCTCCCTTAACTATCTGAATAATTTATTTTTTTCTCATTGTTCGTTTGTTCAATCTCTTTATCAGCTACAGAGCTGTTAGGTTTATAAATGTGTACTACTGTAGCAGGTAATGGCGTCTCTCCTGGCTAAGATACAGCATTCATTATGCTCTTCACCTGCACTCCTATTTTCATATACAGTATTAGATATACTTCTGCATCCCCTTTATTTAATTTTGTATTTATATTCTACACTCATCTGATCACAAGTCCAATTCTTCCTGCCATCACACTTCCTTAATTTCCACTATAAATTCTCTAATCTATGTGCCTGTTTAAGGAATCTTAAAACTGCATGAGGCAACCTGTAGAAACCCACTTTTGGTTTTTCCAAATGACAACATCCTACAGACATGGTGACACCATGACATTGGAATCGCAGATTTACTTCAAACTTCGAACACTTTTATTAGGCCATAAAAACAACATGATATGCAAGTAGTAAGGTGAACTACTCTGGCAATTGCAAAAAAATCAGAAGAGAAGTTTTATGCGTGTATTACATAACTAATGTATCTGTGCATTGGTGGTGCATGTTAGAGTTCATGGTGCTCAAGTGGTTAATATTCGAGCTTAGTAAGCCGAGCATGTATGAGGTGACAGCTTGAATCCCACCTAAACTTAATTTTAATCTATATTTTTCTTCATTACTGCCGGACATTAGTGTTCACGGTGGTCAAGCAGTTAGCGTTTGAGCTTCATTAAATGAATGTGTACAAGCTGATGGTTTGAGCCCCAACTCCCACTCAAACCTTCATTTTTGTAGTACAGGTGTAAATGCTGTCATATGCGAAAAATTTGCACGTACGCTATTCGTTCTTCCTACATCAGTAACATCTCACCGCCACACGGGTTAACTGCAAATGGGGCCTGCTTCTGTGTCTGCAACTCGAAGTGTTGAGGTGCAAAATAGGTCTAGGCACCTTACCAGATTGTATGTATAAGGGATTTTGCAAATCACAACAGGCATACATTTTCAGGAAAACTATGCATTTCTTCGTTTACTTGTCGATAGTTACAAATACTTTTGTTCTAATAATTAAATTTAATTAAAAATAATAAGTAGTCAAATACTAAAACTTCATGCACATTCCTGTGTTTTATTAAAATTATATCACCTCTCAAATGTCATATAAATTAAATAATGTGACCAGTGTTGAAAAATATATAGATTAAAAATTAAGTTTAGGTGGGGAGTTGAACTGTTGCCTCATACACTCACAGCTTACAAAGCTGGAATGCTAACTACTTGACCACTATGAACTCTAACATGCAACATCTATGCACAGATACATCCATTACATAATGGACATGTAGAGCTTCTCTTGCGATTTTCTCGGAATTGCCAGAGTAGTGCACCTTACTACTTGCACATTGTGTTATTTTATTGGCCTACCAAAGGTGTATAAAGTTTGAAGTAAATCTATGACCCCAACATCGTGGTCTCCCCTTGTGAGTAGGCTCTACCCAGAGAACTGAATGAGGGACTGTTCGACTTCTGGGATATTTTACTCAACAAGATGCCATCATCATTGTGCTGCATAGTAGTTTCATGTTCTTGAGAAAAGTTACAGCTGTTAGTTCACCTTGTTCTTTCAGTCATTTACTGTATGAATTTAGCAAAACCATGTTGGCTAATGTTACATGGCGAAATCAGTCAATCATCCAATGCAACAATTAATGAAAAGTGTGCTGCCCCTCTTCAGGAACCACAGGTTTCTCTTTCTTTCTTTTTTTTCTCTCCAGTCCACAGATACCCTTCTCTTGTCGTTTAACCTCTGTTATGGCCATCTCTTTGGTTGAGGCACACAAGCCATTCTACTTTCGCAAATTCCATGATTTATGGTAAAGGGTATGGGGTGGAGAGAATGAATAATCATAAGGAAAATAGAAAACAAAATGTGATTTCCTGGATGGAATGATATGTAAAATAAGAGAAAGACAACTGCTCACCTATAATGACACATAGACAAAAGTAACAGAAAACAGGATTCAAATAGCTTTTGAGCTTTTCCTCCTTTTCTAGCAAAACACACACATGCTCCTGTGGCAACACTGATTACCTATTTTTGAGAGCTGATGGAGGTGGGGAGAGAGTATGGAAGAAAACAAGAGGCACAGAGGTAGATCTTTCCACAGATGACTCAGTGGCTGCACAACAAGATGAAAAGAGCTCAGAGGATATAGGATATAAGAGATTAGAGAGGGAGAAGGAAAGGTGGGAAGAAGAGGAGCATGGAGATGAAGGTGGGGTGGGGGGGGGGGGTAAAGGTGGTGAGAAAGGGTAAAGGATGGAGAAGGGTGAGTGACACACACACACACACACACACACACACACACACACACACACACACGCACACACACACACACACACACACACACACACACACACATGCGGAAAGAGAGAGATTCCCCAAATGAGGGGGTGATTTGTGTGTCGTGGGGGGTGGCGGTGGGGGGGAGTGGGGAGTAGTGGTGGAAGGCAGAATACAATCTGGACAAGGAAAGAGTGACGTGGTGTGGACAGGAGGACAGAGGGAAGGGGAAAAGTATCGTGGGTGATGGGTGCGTTACTGTATGGGACAGATCTTGCACCTGGACTAACTACAATGGAATGAACCATGGGGTGTAGCACTGAAAGAGCTAAGGTTTTCCATGCCAAGAGACCAGATCATGACAGTAGTTGGGTGACGTTGGTCAACAAAGGCAGAGGTTCATTACTGTGGAATGTTGACGAGTATGGAGGGCTATAGGTTTGGGTTTATGGAGTTTAAAGAGTAGTTAAAATGTAGCAGTGCAGGTGGTGCAAGGGGGCAGATGGATTCAGATGCTAGATTTTGGAATGGACCTAAGGCCTTGACAAACTGCTGAAAGTCATGACTTCTGGGATGGGATCATGATTATAAGCCAACGGCTTTGCCGCAGTGGTAACACTGGTTCCCGTCAGATCACCGAAGTTAAGCGCTGTGTGACTGGGCTAGCAACTGGATGGGTGACCATCCGATCTACCGAGCACTTTGGCAAGTGGGGTGCTCTCAGCCCTTTGAGGCAAACTGAGGAGCTGCTTGATTGAAAAGTAGCGGCTCCAGTCTCGTAAACTGGCATACGGCCAGAAGAGCGCTTGCTGACCACATGCTCCTCCATATCTGCATCCAGCGATGCCTGTGGGCTGAGGATGACATGGCAGCCAGTTGGTACCGTTAGGCCTTCCTAGGCCTGTTCGGACGGAATTTAGTTTAGTTTAGTATCATGATTATAAGGTTTGTACACAAGTCCTTTACAAATCCAGCAAGGTTACACTTCGCTTTTGGGCTAAAGATGAGGCCTTTAGAAACAGAAATGTTCACAAAAGTGTTACAGGAAGTGTGTTCAGGAGCAGTGTGTTTTGTGCAGGGTGGAGGAAGATTTTGGGGATGTGGATTGCAGAGTAGGTCACTAGAGTATGGTTGGGGAGCTACGAGGGGTTGACGGGGTGGTTAAATGAGAGTTCTAAGCTCTTTCTTGGGTATAGGCAGTCCCTTGTGGGCATAGAACAGAAGTAGTTGAGATAACTTCCTCAGATGGTGCTATGAATGCAGTTCCAGGTGTTGTCGGGAAAGAGTTTCTGTTGCATTCAGAAAGTAACAGAGTAAAAAGATTTCACAAAAGGTTGTCAGGTATGGTTTGAGCCTGGACTGTATGATTATGGAGGACCAGACTGGTGATGGTGAGGGACTGGTGGAATTGGAGATGGTGAAGGTTCTTGTGGTAGGATAGGTGAAAACCCAAGATGATACTTTTAAAGGAAAGCTCATTAGGTGGGATGCCATTGCTAGACAAGTTTCAGAAAGCGCATGTGTGATTGGAGTTATGCTAGGGCAAAGGAGAGTTTTCAGACTTGGCAGAGGTAGAATGAGTAGTCACTTCTTTTTTCTCCCAAACATCCAATCTGAATCCATCCTCATTTAACCTATGCCAGTTTTAAAAACTCTCATTTGTCATAGCAAAGCTCCAGTCGCACATACTTTTTTTGAAATCTTGTGTGCACATAGTATCCCACCTAATAGGCTTACCATTAAAATTGGCATCTCTAGCTGACAACCATTTTACCTCAAGAAGCTTCAATTTACCGAATCCATCAGTCCCTCACCCTCACCAACATGGTCCTTCATAGTCATTTGCCCGCATCTCATGGTCGTGCGGTAGCGTTCTCGCTTCCCACGCCCGGGTTCCCGGGTTCGATTCCCGGCGGGGTCGGGGATTTTCTCTTCCTCGTGATGGCTGGGTGTTGTGTGCTGTCCTTAGGTTAGTTAGGTTTAAGTAGTTCTAAGTTCTAGGGGACTGATGACCATAGATGTTAAGTCCCATAGTGCTCAGAGCCATTTGAACCATAGTCATAAATCCAAGCTCAAAGCACTCTCTCTATTCACTACTCCTTTTGCAAGATCCTTTTACTCTGTGATTACAACTTCCTAAATCCCATCACTGCAGTACAAACTGCAGTCAACAGTTGGAACAGTGTTTCCAGCAGTACCTGAGGAAGCTGTCTGAGTTACTCCTGCCTTATGCCTGTATGGCATTACCTATAACCAAGAAAGAGCCTACTGCTCTGATACTGCCTCCCCATCAACCCCTTGTAGCTCCTCAACCATGCTCTGCTGACTTATTTCGCCTTCTACATCCCCAAAAAGCTTGCTCCACCCTCCATGAAGCACACTGCCCCTGAACACTCATCGCATAACAATGTTGTCAACATTTCTGCCAAAACTCTGGCCCCTGTGGAAGCTGCAGTACTTTCTAAAGACCTCATCTTTAGCTCAAAGACTTTTACTCATTATTGTCTGTGGAAATATTTCTTTGCTATGCACTCCACAGACAACAGCCAACCAAAACCACAAGTAGAACTTCATTTAAAACTACTCCAACCTCCCTCCAATAGTAATCCTCCTCCCCTTCCACCCATTCGTCCCAAGTCAATCTTGCAGGGATTCAACATCACTCCTATGGACAGTGCACAGCTATCTATAACATGAAAACCAACCCATATCTTTGTGTCTTTCCCACAGACAAATACATGGCCATGAATTATAGTGACTATGTGGCTGAGGCAACTTTCTGACACCTCTACATAGAGACTGTATGAATGTGATCCAATACCAAAAGTCTGTCTCAGCCCCCAGCAGCTCCCCAAGACCTTAGGTCCACCCCCAAAACCTGGCACCGGAATCGATTTACTTCCTCACACCAACAGTTCCCTGCATTGTGACCTTTTGTTTACTTCCCAAAAGCCACGCACTCAACCTCATAGGCCTCCCTGTTGGTCATCCCATTGTAGCCAAGTACAATGCTCCCACAGAAAAAAGTCAGATGGAAAAACGGAATTGCAATAGACATGCAGTGTTGTTTGCACACTTGTGCCATTCTTTGATTAATTTCTGTTCTCTGCACTCCTTCTATCAGAAAATGCACTCCATCCTTTTGCCCTTCTTTTTAAGTCCAATAGATGGTTGACACACGTGCAGTTGTGGTCTGTCGTCACATGGGTGTGTGCACTTGTTCATGTAGTGACAAGTTTAGAGTCTCACCACTCTTATCGAGTCCATGCCTTCTTCCGTATGTAATGACAGTACACTTGTTTCTGTAGGTCATTTTACTTCCTCCATCTTGGAAAATTAAAGATAATATGGTGGCTTAGCAACAGTTGTCCCCCATATACACACAGGTTTGCCACAAAATCTGGAAATCAGGGAATTTCAAATGTATCGTGGAAATATCAGCAAAATTTGAAACAAAAACAGTGGAAAAATCTCATTGTCTCATTTCATGAATACAGTGTCTGTGACAAGTGAATAGCGGGCATGTAATTGGACTTCCATGGTGGGCCAAAACTGCAAGCCATTTCTGTGGGTATCTCTTAACAGGATCAGGCCTGCCGCTCTGAAGCCCATTATTTTCCACTAATGTGTAAGCCCTGTTCATCACATCTAGTCTCACCAATCTGCCTGCAGTCAGAGTCCGTTTTTGTGTGGCATAACATGGCAGATTTTCGTGGTTTATCCAAGGACCCAGGACTGGTGCTACTAGGCAGGCCAGAGGCCAGGGGCAATAGATTCCAGGAATTGTGACTGTCTCACCACAAGTACAATGTACAGTGCAACATTTTATTGACTTTTGTTTATTCTAGGAAATTTTGGCACTTTAAAAATAATTTCTATTTGAGAAAGTATGGACGATAAGAAGCAGAAGATTGTGGCAGTCACTGGCAATTTGTATACTATGTACTCATATATTTCTTGAAAGAAAAATCACACAATACCTGTAATGTAGTAGACATAACACAGTGACTAATAACTGACAATAATGAACATAGTAGAACCAACATTTTATTGGTGGTCACCCATAGTGTTGGTTTACACAACTCTTCCCTGCATTATACACTTCTTTCATGAGGCCTACTTTTTTCTGGGGTTATTTCTGAAATCAGTGAAGGTATTTTAAATTTGCCCTTCACCTCCAAGGAAATGTGTATTTTTGTCACAAATGTGTTTCATTTTATTGAAATAAAATAGCAAGAGTGGTCTCAATGGGACACACTTACCATTTGCCTTGCTTTCTCCATTTAAAAACTGTTCATTACAAAAGATGTTGATGTTAGTACTTAAGATATGTGCTCACACGAAGAAGAAATCTACCACAGGGCCCCAGCCTTTGGAGCATCCTTTCCCTTCTGAGCTGCATGTTTATCCTCTTGCTGTTCTTTTTCCCCTCCCTTGGGGAACATGTCTGGGGTGTTTTTGGGTATGTTTTGCACCATCTGTAACTGACATAAAAACAGTCTTACCACTGTTTTTCATTCCTTTTTCATTTTTTCATTTACCTTCTTGTATCCTTCCTCTGCTTCAGCATTTGAGGCTCCTCTTTTTTTGTCTTCCTTCCTATGCACACCTGAAGGCAGCCCCATGCGTCTGACCTATAACAGGTGACTGGGTAACATGTAATTCCCAGACCCGGGTCAACAGTTAGGGTTCGCACATACCCCCTGCTACAGACCAGGCCCAGAGAGGGGGGTGGGGGGTGATTCCCTGAGCTGCCACCTTCCCAAATTGCCAATTGGTCCCTCTGTCAGGTGTTTGGGAGGTGTGACCTGAGGTGTGAACAGTTACCTGAAGCGGGTGCACACTCTTATGAAGGGGGACCCCAGTTGAAAGGAGTGTGCCATTGGACCTGCTGGCAATCATGGGGTATGTCCTCACAATGAGCCAATTATCTTCACAATCAATGTCTACAAATTATAAATGGAATGAGGCTAATGATTTAAAGACCTTCTCAGCTGCACCTCAGTTCCTCATGGTTTCGTTTATTGAAGACGGTCAGTCCTTCACAATGGTAAATCTGTTTATTATTCAGAAAGGTTTTGATGCAGTTGGCAGCCCTGTGAAATCCTGCTCTTGTTTATGGAATGACCCGTTGCTTTTGCAGACTAATTCTGGTTCTCAAGCACAACAACTGCTGCCACTTCACTTCTACACGGCTATACTGTTTGTGTCAACGCCCATCAAACACTGAATTCTTCCTGGGGTGTTAATTACACTAGGCTGCTCGATGGTCTGACCTAAGCCGAAATCCAAACATACCTCTCTCATCAGAATGTCATTGCCGTCCATAGGGTGATGAAAAAGGTAGATGCCATTTAGTGCCCACACACACTCTTTTTCTCACCTTTGATAGAGTGTTGCTTCCATCCAAGATCACAAGCAGGCTATGAGGTCTCACAGTCTAACCGTACAGTCCAAACCTGATAAGCTACCAGTTTCATCATTTCAACTGCACACGAATGTCTCGTCAACACCTGGCCAAATATGTAACCTGTGGTAGGGATGCGCACGGGGACGATTGTCCACCTCCTTCTCCCTGCTTTATCAACTGCATTGGTGACCGTGGTGCTTCCTCTCAAGATTGTCCCTTGTATGTCGATGAGCGGGCTGTCCAGGAGATCTGGGTAAGGGAAAAAGTTCCTTACCCGGTCACTAGCAAGTTATTGGCTTGTTGCAAACCCTGCACTCTACTGTCTGGCACTTATAATACTTTTCTTGCTACATCTCACTCCACGAAGGTCATAACCACACAGACATGTGACCTCAAATTCAGCTCTGAAGCTGTGAAATCACCCATTATCATGGTAGCATTGCAATCCCTTCGTCCAGCTGTGCAACAAGCTATCAATTTCTCACTCAAGGGGCAAAGTCACCAGCTACATAACTGGCAGGACAGAACGGACAAGTGGAATACTCCCATGAAGACTCCCCATGACCCTCCTGCCAACCAGCACCTGAGTCTTTCTCTGCTAACCGGCAAGGCTCAACCAAGTCCAACAAAGGTAAATGGTCTTCTTTTTTGCTTATCTACAGTATCGCCATATGATACCTTGCCCGGCTCACCTCCGTGTTGCCAGTGCTTACCACCAACCGTTTTTCTGCATTGGACTCTGCAGGCCAACTGCAGAAGAAAGCTGATGCTTCTGTGGACCTCATGGAGCAGGATCCTCATGCCTTGGTGCCCTGTGACAGTGAGTCTTCACAAGCTGGTACTCAGCGGTCACCGAGATGACACTACTTCTTTTCCTCATCACAACTCTATTCCAATGGAATGTTCACGGCCTTCAATCCAACAAAGAGGACGTACAGCTGCTTTTAGAATTACAGTGTCCACTTGTACTCTGCCCTCGCATTTATTCCTGGTACATTTTGACTTCCACCCAAGATCAGAATTCGATCTTGTGAGGGAGTCTTGATTCTCATACGGGATGACGTTCATAGTCAACCCATCTCCCCTACTACCCGTCTTCAAGCTCTTGCAGTTTGCCTTTTCCTTTCTCACTTGACCTTTCCCTTTGTACCATTTACATCCCTCCATCATTCAGTGTCACCACAGCCAACTTCCTCCAGCTTATTGGGCAGCTACATCACCTATTTCTGCTGCCCACCATTCCATTTGGGGCTCTCCCAGTAATCTGTCTTGAAAGGTGCCTTCTTGGCTGACCTTCTTAATCAAGTTAACTTTTCTGCCGTAACACAGAAGCACCCATGTTATTTTCAGACTCCTCACACATCTATTCCCATTTGGACCTATCCTCCTGCACAGCCCATCTTGCCCATCATCTTGAGTGGTCCTTCTGTAAACTACTAGAGCGACTGTTTCCCGTGTGCTCTCCATTTGCTGACTCCTACCCCACCTCCATGCACACCTGAATCGCAGCTTACTAAGGCTGACTGGAGGCTTTACTCCTCCCTGGCAACCTTCGACGAACACAGTTCCCCAGTTGTGATGACCAGATGTAATATCTTACAAACATTATCCTTACTGCCGCAGAACATTCCATTCCTCGCACATCCTCTTTACCGTACCGTGTACCAGTCCCATGATGGACTGAGGCATGCCATGACGCAATTCCTGTGTGTAAACATGCTCTCTGTGCTTTTAATTGTCACCCTATGGCGACAAACTGCATTCATTATAAACCGACGTGTGCACAGTGTTGTCACGTTCTTCGGGATAACAAAAAAGCTAGCTGGATTTAATTTACTAGTCCTTTTAACAGTTCCACCCCATCTTCCTTCGTGTGGGCCAACCTCTGACTGCTCACTGAGACCGAGATCCATTACCCAGTTTCTGGCCTGACAGTAGCAAATGATGTCATCATGGACCCTATTGCTGTCTCCAACACCTTGGGCTGCCATTTTGCAGAAATTTCGAGCTCCTCCCACTATCGCCATGCCTTCCTCCATTGGAAACGAGTGGAGGAGGCTCAGGCGATACCTTCTCTTCTCAGAATCCTGAGTGTTACAATACCACCTTTACTATGAGGGAGCTAGATCATGCTCTCACTTCATGCAGATCCTCTGCCCCAGGGCCAAACGCTGTTCACATTCAACTGTTGCAGCACCTTTCTCTTAAGCACTTTCTGCATAATATGTACACAAGTTTCCCAGACACTGGGGTGAAGCCTTTGTCATACCCATACCCAAGCCCAGTAAGGACAAACACCTTCCTTGTAGCTACTGCTCCATCTCTCTCACCAGCTGTTTTTGCAAGGTGATGGAACGTATGATTCATGCCTGGCTGGTATGGTGGCTCGAGTCTTGCATTTTACTAACCACTGCACAGTGCGGATTTTGAGCTCACCATTCTGCAGTTGACCATCTTGTCACTTTGTTCACCCATGTCATGAATGGTTTCGTGCAGAAATTCCAGATTGTGGCCGTGTTTTTCGGTTTGGAGAAAGGCTATGACACCTGCTGGAGGACTGTGTTGTTTCTGCGACCACCTCCCCATTTTTTTTAAGAATTTTTTTCTAGAAACCGACGTTTGAAAGTATGTGTGGGTTCTGCCTAGTTGGACACCTTTATCCAGGAAAACGGTGTGCCTCAGAGTACTGTCCTGAGTGTTGTCTTCTTTGCTATCGTGATTAACCTTATAATGGCCTGTCTCCAGGCGTGCATCTCCGGCTCCCTTTTTGTTAACAATTTTGCCCACTATTGCATTTCTTCATAGACCTGTCTGATTGAGCGGCGTCTTCAGCAATGTCTTGATTGTCTTTTCTCATGGAGCATTGACAATGGCTTCTGTTTTTTCACTGACAAAGTCATTTGTATGAAGTTCTGTCTGCACAATTGATTTCTTCCACTATCTTTACATCTTGGGCCTATTGCTCTTCCATTTGTTGAAACAATGAAATTCCTGGGGCTCATGCTCGATAGGAAAGCCTGATTGAGAGTCTGTATGCAGAATCCATGGAACTAGTGCTGTCCTATCACCATGACAGCCCCCTCAGCAGGTAAGCATGCCATTTGTCTGCCATGCATGGCCATCCACCCTACGCCTCCTTCTTCGATGACTCCTTTGATCGCCAGTATGTGGGGCATCCCTCTTCTCTGTTAGCTCCTGGAGTTCGCTTTTGGCTCATGCTCTTTCAGGTTAACTTCACGTTCCCTGCAACTTTCCTGGTGGGTGTGGACCCCTCACCACCTTGGCTTTGTGCAGCAGCCCGTGTTCACCTTGGCTTTCATTCAGTTCGTAAGGACACTACACCAGCCTTGCTCTATTGCCTTCAGTTTCACAGCCTTCACATGGAATTTCGCAATAGTATGTTTGTGTACACTGATGGCTCTCAGACTGATCGTGATGTCGGGTGAGCCTTCATCATTGATGCCAACGTTTTTTGGTATTGGTTTCCGGCACACTGCTCAGTGTTTATGACAGAACTCTTTGTCCTATGTCAGGCCATGGAGTACATCCAGCGACACAGACTTTTTCAATTGTGTCATCTGCTCAGACTGTCGCAGCACTCTTCAAAGCATCTGTGCACTGTACAGTGTCCATCTCTTAGTGCAATGGGTCCAGGAAAGCTTGCACTTGCTCATTCTTGATGGTGGCACTGTGATGTTTGTGAGTTCCTGGTCAAGTTGGTCTGACAGGAAATGAGACTGCTGACACTGCTGCCAAGGCTGCAGTCCTCGTCCCTCATCCCCCCTAGTTCTTGCATTCACTTTGATGATCTCTGTGTTGCCCTCTTTCAGAAAGTGGTGTGACTTTGTCATCACCACTGGTCATCCCTTCATCGGAATAAGCTCCAGGTTATGAAGCCTCTTCCAGCGGCTTGGATGACCTCCTATCGCCCCTCCCACCATGAGGAGGTCATTGTAACTAGCTTACGTATTGGGCACTGCCATTTTAGCCATTGCCATTTGTTAAATGGTTCTCCCACACCACTTTGTGCACATAGCGCCCAACTTTTAACTGGCCGCCATTTCCTAACAGAATGCCCTTTATTTGACCAGTTATGTTCTTGTTTAAGTTTGCTGTCTGAGTTATCAGCCGCTTTAGTGAACGACTCATGGGCTGTCGACTGTGTTTTACTTTTTATTCGTTGTAGCAATATGGCGAAGGCCATTTAATTTTTAGTTCTGGACCTCCGTGTCTCTATTGTGTATTTTATAGACTTTTCTCCATGTCCCTGTTTTTAGATGTCTTCTCATCTGTCATTGGGGTTGGACATGTTGTCATTTTTAACTCCTCTCTTTGTCTTCATGTTCCACAGTTTTGACATGGGTGTGTATGACCCTAGTTGTTTTTGCGCCCTAAAACAAAACAAAATGGGGGAGAAATATGGAAGTCCTTACATTTTTCTTTACTTACCCTTGACATCCCTAAATTTGTCAGGGAAAAATGCTGGAAATCAGGGAAATATCAGGGAACTTCACTTGGAGAAACGTGTGGCAACTCTGGGCACTATTGACGAAAAGAACAGGAAGGAGAGAATGATAGTGGTGCTAGAAGTACCCTCCACCACACACTGCTTGGTGGCTTCTGCAGTTTAGGATTAGATCTAGAAAACAGGTGCTTATATTTACCACTGGTAGAAAAAATGATATGGTAGAGAGTGACTTATTTACTCACTGACTGGTTAGCAAACATTAGACTTCATGTCTAAACAGCTATAATAGTTCATGTCTATACTAAATCAGATCTGATGTGACTTGCCAACCTGGAATTTAGCTTTCAAATTCCAGCAGCTTACAACTAATACATCCATGATAAAAACTTAACTAGTGCTATATTGCTGGCTACAATTAATATTCATAGGCGTTGATGGGTGTCTACTGAATGAAACAAGCTGTATAAAATTCCATGTCATCCAGATGGATGATGAGTTAAAATGAAGTCAACACATAGATAAACTGATCAAGAATCTCAGTTCACCCTTAGAAGCATGTCTCATGGTGTAGAGGCAGAGGTGTTGACGTATTTTGCATATTTTCTCTTTGCATTGTATTATTGAAATTATCTTCTGGGGCAGTGCATGTAAGGGAAATAAAGTGAGAATAATTGTGTAAAGCAGATAACCGAAGATGTTGCAGAAACCTTTAGAAGGATCTTGGAAGTCTTACATTCCTTTCTCAGTGCATTAAGTCTTAAATGGTTTTTGTTGCTG
Source organism: Schistocerca gregaria (assembly GCF_023897955.1). Lineage (NCBI taxonomy): Eukaryota > Metazoa > Arthropoda > Insecta > Orthoptera > Acrididae > Schistocerca > Schistocerca gregaria. The sequence continues at coordinate 413,592,516 of NC_064920.1, read as the reverse complement.
ATGATAAAAAATCAGTTAGGTGAACTGTGATTTGCATACCACAACGCAGAACACAAAAATAATTTTCATATTGAATTTGCCACCTGCTGTAGTGTTCAGAAAGGAACTATTTGCTATGGCGAGAAGATATCTGACAAGCTCTCATCCAACATAAAAGCAAGAAATTGGGAATCTACAGCAAGTCAAAAGAAAATTTAGGCATTCTATTTACAAATTATCCGAATATCTAGATTAAGATTATCTGAATGTCCAGATTCAGGGATTGAAAAGTTACATTAGCTACTTGGCAAGTAATAGTGCTCGCAGTAAAGCAGCATGACTGGTCGTAATGTACTGTACATGGTGCTCAGAATTTACAACATAGGTTCTTTGAAATATATTACATCAGGTAAATATTAAGGAACTAATAGCAGATAAATTGTAGTTTTATATAACAACTGAGAAGGCAGCAGCTTATTTCAAAGTAGCAACATTCTTTCTAATTTACTCTATCAGATACAGAAGGCTTAAGTGTGAATAGCATTAAGCAATATAGTGATAGTTTAAAGTTTACAGATTAAGTTTCTATGATTTCCTTGTATTTTCATAATTGATACCTTGGCTTATTGTGCATCCTGAAAATTCTCCTCCATGATGGGATCTACAGAACATATTGAAAGAAAGAAAGAATGAATGAATAAGTTCATGTTTCTGATCAAAGACAGTGCAGTTTCATGTTTCATAGCTATACCTATCCAGAGATTCTTGTTGTTATGTTCAGATACTACTATGAATTCTGAACCAATCAAGAATGGTTAGACAGTTGGTAGTACCATATCACACTGCCATCACATCTGGGCCCAGAGCTGCAGAAGTATAATGCCTCTGCTTGTTGAAGTTTTGATATCTATGTGGGTCATGAGCTTTGCCTGAGGAAGGCTGTGCTGTGCCCTCCACATAAAACAGTAGCAGTCTACGTATGCAAGTTTTCAGCGTTAGCCATTCAACACAATAATGAAACTGCTAACACCCATTCTTGTCACTAATGTTGAACAGATTTTCATAAACTGTGTACTGTCACACTTTCTATATTGCAGTCCTTTAAAATTCATTTATTACATATTATTTTATATTAGTCATATTAGCTTTAACTTTTCTTTGCTTTTTAGAATTATTTCTCATGGTCCAGTTATTTATAATTTGTAGTTTATTTTTCATTTATTTCTATGGGTGTACTATGATAATGTTAGCTTTATGTGTGACTAGCAGCATCTGATCTCAGTGTTACTCATCATCCTTTTCATGTTAGTAACAATTCTGTCTTGTTAACAGGTCATTAGCAGCAGACTCGAAAGTTATATACTTGCAGCTGTTATCAATAGTGAGAAATCTGTTGGTTTATTTGATACCTGTGGAATCTGGTGACACAATACCCAGAAACTTGAAGGAGCAACTGTTGCTCAGCCTTTCTGATTTTTCAGTAATGAACTTCTACCCAAATCTGCACAAGGACATCAAAAATTACATTTCGGTTTGTTTTTTGATATTATAATTTTCTTTGATGTATTTTTGGTACTTTTATTACAGGCTTAAGCGTGTTCGCAGAAATTTTCCATTTTCCTGTTCTTCAATTTTATAAATAGTAACAAGTTGTTTCTGTCACATGATTACAGGAAAATAAAATCATTTTTAATTTTATGCACGTAGAGGGACTGGGTGATGGGCAACATTGTTATTGTGACTTCTGAAATTTTCCCGGCGTATTTGTTCTTCTAATAATTTCTGGGTATGCAGCCGGATCCCGTCGACATTCTGCCACGATATTTCGGCCCAGAGACGTCCGGCCATCATCAGGTGAGTACACAACTACTGAAGAGCCCAGGTGCAGTCGCGGTATTTATACCGATTCTCGCGCACGTGTTGACATGCGCGGCATAGCCGAGTTGTACGTGCTGCCCTCGGTGGTGAAAGTAAAAGATCATCTAGTCATTGAGTATCGAATGACGCTGTCTATTCCGCTGTGAATGTATAATTTTAATAACAGGATTCCAAGTTTTATCCAGTTGAAAGCCGTTGTCACGATTTATAAGATTATCGGCAAGACGTATTTCCACTGATTCCTTGATTACGGAATCCCAAAATCCGGAAACCGGAGCTAAAATTTTTGTTCCATTGTATTCCATTGAATGTTCCATTGAATACAATGGAACAAAAATTTTAGCTCCGGTTTCCGGATTTTGGGATTCCGTAATCAAGGAATCAGTGGAAATACGTCTTGCCGATAATCTTATAAATCGTGACAACGGCTTTCAACTGGATAAAACTTGGAATCCTGTTATTAAAATTATACATTCACAGCGGAATAGACAGCGTCATTCGATACTCAATGACTAGATGATCTTTTACTTTCACCACCGAGGGCAGCACGTACAACTCGGCTATGCCGCGCATGTCAACACGTGCGCGAGAATCGGTATAAATACCGCGACTGCACCTGGGCTCTTCAGTAGTTGTGTACTCACCTGATGATGGCCGGACGTCTCTGGGCCGAAATATCGTGGCAGAATGTCGACGGGATCCGGCTGCATACCCGGAAATTATTAGAAGAACATTGTTATTGATATTTGCGTACTGAATATTTATTTTGGTTTATGTTTACGTAAGAGTGAAATAATTGCAAGGTTCTCTTCTGACCCTGTCATCACTCCTCCCCCATAACCCTTTCCCTCACTTTTTTGATGTTGCTCCTACCCCTCCCCACCCTAACCCCTCCTCTTCTTCTTCTCTCTCTCTCTCTCTCTCTCTCTCTCTCTCTCTCTGTCTCTTTCTCTTTCTGCATTAGTGTTATCCTTCATAGAACCAACATAAACAAAAGAGTTCGCAAGTCTTTTCCGTATCTGTTTCCATCTCACCCTAAGATGTGCTGTATGGAGGTGACTTCTTGTTGGGATAATGGTGTGCTTTAACTTAAAATTTCTGGCTTTGACGTGTATACAAATGCTAATGCTTAAAGTTCCAGTTTCATAATTCCTAATAAAATTTTAGTAGTGAGTAATTAAGATGTTTCAACTACGACAGGATGTTGGTGGGCTCATCTTGATAAACTTATTCTCTGTATAACACTGTCAGAGATCCACTTTACACATCTCATCACTCAACCATCTCACATGTGCTTGTGGAAATAGCAAAAATTTGAGCAGATACTGTTAAAACTACTGTGGTTGACTGGTAATTTAACAATACTTCAACTGAAGTTCTGTTATCTCTTGCCTTATACAGGTGATACGGGTGTCATTTTGTGACTGACCGCACAATTGTAATTTCAGTAAATCCCTTCTGTGCTGCAGTTTCTTATCAGAAACTACTTGAACCATATGTAAAGGACTGACTTCATTCAACTTCTGCAGATTGATTGAATAATGTACTTTAGTTTTGCTGAGACATAGTAATCCTTTTGTGATGTATTTTACTACGTGTGGTCAAGGATACACATAATGCAAGAATTCTCCACCAGAACAGAATGTGTGTGTGTGTGTGTGTGTGTGTGTGTGTGTGTGTGTGTGTGTGTGTGTGTGTGTGTGGGCACGCGCACGCGTGTTTATTTTTACACTTGTGCTACCACACAATGATTATAACATTTTTACAGATACTACTTTGGTTTTGATGTCTTATAGGCCTCATGTCACTTCCCCTCTTACCTCCAAGATGTAACAAACTTTCGTGTATGCCATAACACCAGTTAGTTACTATTTTACTGTAGAAGTTCTGAAGGAGCAGATATAGAAATAATGATTGATAAGCCTATAGCCATACTGTTGTCTTAGGCTAAAGAGAAAACTAGTCTGGGAACATTCCATGTAGACAAGTCTTTAGCTTAAGTTCTGATGTCTGAGCTACTAGCAAAGAACCAAAGAGAAAGCCAAGAGAAATCATAACATTGGCCATGATCCAATAACTGGCATAGGAAAAAGGAATAGACATCACTCATATTAGACACTGCACTGATAGTACACTACAGTGATGGCCCCTTTATCTGCAAGCAACAGCTAGAGGTGTTACCTACAAGATGTGAGGAGACCGCCACTAGTGGTGCTGTGTCAGTTCTCACACTGGCAGTGCCCTCAGTGGCGTGCAAACTCCACAATGCTGTCTGTAAGGGATGCTGGAGAGTCTCTTTACAAAGGGTAGTGTGCAAACAATATAAGGGAAAATTGAAAAATCTAGCTTAAGAGTTATAGTGAGTAAATTGAAGTGTATGTGCTTGATACAGAAAAGCATGTGGTAAGGGGAACTGAAGACCAGAACTGATGATGGTTTTTGTATGTGAAGGAAACGTAGCTGAGTGTTAAGCATGGCTGCCTACCAAGTGGAGGGCCCATGTTTGATTCCCAGTACTGGTAGGGAGTTTTCCTTTACGGGAGGACAGGAGCAAATTGCACTCAGCAATGACGGCACTGGTGAAGGATAAAACGCTGCTTAGTCAGTACCAATGGAATGCAGGAAATGATCTTTGTGTGCACAACAAATAAAAAAGTTGAAGAGTTCAGATGCTACCTCTTTTTGCTGTATGAAGCTTCATTAAAACTCATAAAACTGAAATTTCATCAAAATTATTTTTCTAATTTTGACAGGAGCAATATAAATCATTACAAACAAATCGGTTTTTATATGGCTGATAGTGTTGTAAAATTCCTGAGAATTTAAAATCGAAGAATATTCCCAGGGAATATTGCCAGCAATATCCCCGAAATTCATAAATTCCTGGGTATTTATAATTAATTAGCAAGATAGCTCAAAAAACTGTTAATTAATAGGTAAAAGCAGTAATTATATGGTTAAATCAAACTCAAAAACAGAAATATATTTTAAGGTAAAGTTATAATTGAATAAAATTCCTGGGATTTTATAATTTTAATAATGAACTCGCTCAGATTAATAGGTCACTGTGATAATTGAGTGATTAAAAAAAAACACGAACACTCTTGTTGTTGATGTGGTCTTCAGCCCTGAGACTGGTTTGGTGCAGCTCTCCATGCTACCCTATCCTGTGCAAGCTTCTTCATCTCCCAGTACCTACTGCAGCCTACATCCTTCTGAATCTGCTTAGTGTATTCATCTCTTGGTCTCCCTCTATGATTTTTACCCTCTGCGCTGCCCTCCAGTGCTACATTGGTGATCTATTGATGCCTCAGAACATGTCCTACCAACCGATCCCTTCTTCTCGTCAAGTTGTGCCACAAACTCCTCTTCTCTCCAGTTCTATTCAATACCACCTCATTAGTTATGTGATCTACCCATCTAATCTTAAGCATTCTTCTGTAGCACCACATTTCGAAAGCTTCTGTTCTCTTCTTGTCTAAACTATTGATCGTCCATGTTTCACTTCCATACATGGCTACACTCCATTCAAATACTTTCAGAAACGACTTCCTGACACTTAAATCTATACTTGATGTTAACAAATTTCTGTTCTTCAGAAACGCTTTCCATTCCATTGCCAGTCTACATTTTATATCCTCTCTACTTCAACCATCATCAGTTATTTTGCTCCCCAAATAGCAAAACTCATTTACTACTTTAAGTGTCTCATTTCCTAATCTACTTCCCTCAGCATCACCCGACTTAATTAGACTACATTCCATTACCCTCGTTGTGCTTTTGTTGATGTTCATCTTATATCCTCCTTTCAAGACACTGTCCATTCCATTCAACTGCTCTTCCAGGTCCTTTGCTGTCTCTGACAGAATTACAATGTCATCGTTGAACCGCAAAGTTTTAATTTCTTCTCCATGGATTTTAATACCTACTCTGAACTTTTCTTTTGATTCCTTTACTGCTTGCTCAATATACAGATTGAACAGCATCGGGGAGAGGCTACAACCCTGCCTTACTCCCTTCCCAACCACTGCTTCCCTCTCATGCTCCTCGACTCTTATAATTGCCATCTGCTTTCTGTACAAATTGTAAATAGCCTTTCGTTCCCTGTATTTCACCCCTGCCACGTGTTCCAACATTTCTACGGAATCCAAACTGATCTTCCCCGAGGTCGGCTTCTACCAGTTTTTCCATTTGTCTGTAAAGAATTTGCGTTAGTATATTGCAGCTGTGACTTATTAAACTGATAGTTCGGTAATTTTCACACCTGTCAACACCTGCTTTCTTTGGGATTGGAATTATTATATTCTTCTTGAAGCCTGAGGGTATTTCACCTGTTTCATATATCTTGCTCACCATATGGTAGAGTTTTGTCAGGGCTGGCTCTCCCAAGGCTATCAGTAGCTTTAATGGAATGTTGTTTATGCCGGGGGCCTTGTTTCAGCTTAGGTCTTTCAGTGCTCTGTCAAACTCTTCACACAGTATCATATCTCCCATTTCATCTTCAACTACTTCCTCTTCCATTTCCATAATATTGTCCTCAAGTACATCACCCTTGTACAGACTCTCTGTATACTCCTTCCACCTTTCTGCTTTCTCTTCTTTGCTTAGAACTGGGTTTCCATCTGAGCTCTTGATATTCATACAAGTGGTTTTCTTTTCTCCCAAGGTCTCTTTAATTTTTCTCTAGGCCGTTATCTATCTTACCCCTAGTGATATGTGGTTCTACATCCTTACATTTGTTCTCTAGCCATCCCTGCTTAGCCATTTTGCACTTCCTGTCGATCTCATTTTTGAGACGTTTCTATTTCTTTTTGCCTGCTTCATTTACTGCATTTACTAACAAAGAGATAGAGGGGCTGGCCAGTACTTACCTCAGCTCAGTACAGCCGATAGAAACACAAAAAACAACCGAAAATTTAAGTTCCTAGCTTTCGGAATAAATGTTCCTTCATCAGGGAGGAGAGAGGGGAAAGAAAGGGAAGAAAGGAAAGTGGATTTAGTTACTCACATGGAAAGGAAAAGAAAAACAGGGAGGGTAGCAAGGATGGAGGCATGGTTGTCAGAGGGAAGCCAAAGATATTCTACTGTAGGTACTGTGCCAGCTTCAAACCAAAGAGGATGCATACAGAAGTAAAGTGGTGTATAGTATAAAGATGTAGGATGAAAAGATGCATGAATGGCTAAAGAGGAAAGGGAAAGAGGAGAAGACTGAAAAGTAAATGGGAGTGAGGTTGTTTAACGTAGGTTCAGTCCAGGGGGATGGCGGGATGAAAGGATGTGCTGGAGTGCAAGTTCCCATCTCCGCAGTTCAGAGGGACTGGTGTTGGGTGGGAGAAGCCAAATGGCACATACGGTGTAGCAGGTTCCTAGGTCCCTAGAATTATGCTGGAGGGCATGCTCCGCTACTGGGTATTGGACATCTTGGGATTGGAATTATTATATTCTTCTTGAAGCCTGAGGGTATTTCGCCTGTCTCATATATCTTGCTCACCAGATGGTAGAGTTTTGTAAGGACTGACTCTCCCGAGGCCGTCAGTAGTTCCAATGGAATGTTGTCTACTCTGGGGGCCTTGTTTCGACTCAGGTCTTTCAGTGCTCTGTCAAACTCTACACACAGTATCGTATCTCCCATTTCATCTTCATCTACATCCTCTTCCAATTCCATAATATTGTCCTCAAGTACATCGCCCTTGTATAGACCCTCTATATACTCCTTCCACCTTTCTGCTTTATCTTCTTTGCTTAGAACTGGGTTTCCATCTGAGCTCTTGATGTTCATACAAGTTTTTCTCTTTTCTCCAAAGGTCTCTTTAATTTTCCTGAAGGCAGTATCTATCCTACCCCTCATGAGATAAGCCTCTACATCCTTACATTTGTCCTCTAGCCATCCCTGCTTAGCCATTTTGCACTTCTTGTCGATTTCATTTTTGAGATGTTTGTATTCCTTTTTGCCTGTTTCACTTACTCCTTTTTTGTATTTTCCCCTTTCATCAATTAAATTCAGCATCTCTTCTGTTACCCAAGGATTTCTACCAGCCCTCGTCTTTTTACCTACTTTATCCTCTGCTGCCTTCACTGTTTCATCTCTCAAAGCTACCCATTCTTTTTCTACTGTATTTCTTTCCCCCATTCCTGTTAATTGTTGCCTTATGCTCTCCCTGAAACTCAGTACAACGTCTGGTTCTTTCAGTTTATCCAGGTCCCATCTCCTTAAATTCCCACCTTTTTGCAGTTTCTTCAGTTTTAATCTACAGTTCATAATCAATAGATTGTGGTCAGAGTCCACATCTGCCCCTGGAAATGTCCTACAATTTAAAACCTGGTTCCTAAATCTCTGTCTTACCATTATATAATCTATCTGAAACCTTTTAGTATCTCCAGGGTTCTTCCATGTATACAACCTTCTTTCATGATTCTTGAACCAAGTGTTGGGTATTATTAAGTTATGCTCTGTGCAAAATTCTATCAGACGGCTTCCTCTTTCATTTCTTAGCCGCAATCCATATTCACGTACGTTTCCTTCTCTTTCTTTTCCTACTGTCGAATTCCAGTCACCCATGACTATTAAATTTTCGTCTCCCTTCACTACCTGAATAATTTCTTTTATCTCATCTCATCATACATTTCATCAGTTTCTTCATCACCTGCAGAGCTAGTTGGCATATAAACTTGGACCACTGTAGTAGGCGTGGGCTTCGTGTCTATCTTGGCCACAATAATGCATTCACTATGCTATTTGTAGTAGCTTACCCGCACTCCTATTTTTTTTATTCATTATTAAACCTACTCCTGCATTACCCCTATTTGATTTTGTATTTATAACCCTGTATTCACCTGACCAAAAGTCTTGTTCCTCCTGCCACCGAACTTCACTAATTCCCACTATGTCTAACTTTACCCTATCCACTTCACTTTTAAATTTTCTAACCTACCTGCCCAGTTAAGGGATCTGACATTCCACACTCCGATCCATAGAACGCCAGTTTTCTTTCTCCTAATAACGACGTCCTCCTGAGTAGTCCCCGCCCAGAGATCCGAATGGGGGACTATTTTACCTCCAGAATATTTTACCCAAGAGGACGCCATCATCATTTAATCATACAGTAAAGCTGAATTCCCTGGGGAAAAAGTACGGTTGTTGTTTCCCTTGCTTTCAGCCGTTCGCAGTACCACAACAGCAAGTCCAGTTTGGTTAGTTTTACAGGGTCAGATCAGTCAATCATCCAGACTGTTGCCCCTGCAAATACTGAAAAGGCTGCTGCCCCTTTTCTGGAACCACACGTTTGTCTTATATGTTCAAAAAATATTATAATTGATTAAAAACATCAGAAAAATAACCAGAATGTAAAATGTTGTAAAAATCACATTAAAATTACTAAAAGGCAAAAGGTTTAATACAGCATCTTTACTTTCCATATTCAATCTTTTTGTTTAAGTCGCCTAGTCATTGTCATTATCATTGTCACTGTTTCTCTCAATGTCCATTAAATACCTTGCTCCTTCTCCTCTTCTTCTGCATTTCCAAATTATAAAAAAAAATCATCATCTTCTTTACAGTTACTTGCTGTTTCCTCTGGGTTGGCTTCTGCTTGCTTGTTTCTTGCTTCTTCTCATTTGGAGATGGAGCATTCATGAGTTTCCAGTTGTAAGAAAGAAATGTCAGTTTCGCTGCTCACTTAGAAGAAAGATGTTTTTTTTTTTTTTTTTTTTTTTTTTGCAACCAAGAAAACATACTAAATGTATGCTCTGTTGCAGCCGAAGTTACTGGTTCCCCCAATATTCTTATGGCTACATCTGTCAAGTCACAAGTACCTCTCAACCCCCTTCACCATGACAGAAGCCTGCTAATTTTTTCCTTATCGTCCATCCCTTCTCAAAGAAACTTTCTGAGAATAAGCCTTCCTTATAACTGTTGTCAGCTAAACTTTGTTACTTTTAAGACGTCCAAACCCATATGCTGAGCACAATTACTGGATTGGTCCAGTGCCAATTTTTTTTCTCTTGATTAACTTCCCTAGAACAGCCAAGCATTGAAATTTATAACTATTACGTTTCCTAGAACTGCAAACATTGAAATAATTTACCTTTAGAAAAACTGAGTTTATAATATAGATATGCCATATAGCGAGTAACTAAAGATACTAGAATACACAGGGAAGTTTGTTTGTTCAGTTTGTTAAGTTTTCTGTCAATGTTAGAGATATTTTAGACTATAAACTTTACCTAAACTTGTGCAAATTTTGTAAACATTAGTCATTGAAAATGGCATTTTTGGGAAAAATTATGCAAATAAACCAGTCGAGATTTATAATTTACTTGAAAATACAAGTGATTTTATTGACATACAACTTGATAAAATATTAATTAATGATTCTAAAAGTGAAAGTGATAGCAATATTTTGGAAAATAAATTTATAAATCATAATTCATTGCAGGAAATGATGTTTTGCATGGAAATTAATGCATGGAATGATAAATCTTGGATTAAAATGTATGAATTTACTTAGGTAACCTAGTTTCAAGGTTCTTTTTCTGTTATTAAGTGTTAAAACGTTCAAAATCCAAAAAATTTCATAAATTCCCCATATTTGGGAATCTTCCTGGGCCAAAGACATATTCCCATTTTCTAAGTTCCCTCCCACTGGGAATATACATGACCCCAACCACTAATGGCTGAGAACCTAATTCCATGTAAAATCTTTGGTTGAGTTTAAGGTGGAGAGCCTCCAGGACCACAAAAGAAGCCTATAGAGGCGCGCGCGCGCGCGCGCGCGCACACACACACACACACACACACACAGAGAGAGAGAGAGAGAGAGAGAGAGAGAGAGAGAGAGAGAGAGAGGGGGGGGGGGGGGAGGGGGGGTGGCTTGCATATATCAAAGGATATGTTGCAAGGACAGTTCGACAGTTCTAATATATGTAACTCAGAGAAGCTGGTGTTCAGGTAAGAATCCAGATGGCACAGGCTGTGAAACAGCCATTGAAATAAAGTTACACTCAACAGCAAAATGCCCTACTGTTTGGTCGAGTCTGCTGTGGGCCACAAATTGGCAATGGTGTTCATTCTTATTGTCCACTGGTCGGTGGTCAAGCCTACATGAAATTCTGTGCAGAAGTTGCAGCAGAGATGATATGGTATATGATATGGCTGCTTTCACAGGTGATACTGCCTCTGATGCGATAAGTGCCAGAATTGGAGTAGGATATGCTGGGCAGGTGAATCGGACTGGTGTTGCACATGGGTCTTCCACAGAGATATGACCCACGTGGCAAGGTGTAGGGAATAGGTGGAACATAGGGATGGACTGGGTTGGTTTTTAGATTGAGTGGGCAGTGAAATACAACTTTAGGAGTAGTAGGAAAGATTATGTGTAGGATGATCCTAATTTCTGAGTACAATGATAGATAGTCGATGTGCTGGTTGAGGATATGCTTCAATTGTTCCAGTCTGTAATGGCTGGCTCTGAGCACTATGGAACTTAACATCTATGGTCATCAGTCCCCTAGAATTTAGAACTACTTAAACCTAACTAACCTAAGGACATCACACAACACCCAGCCATCACGAGGCAGAGAAAATCCCTGACCCCGCCGGGAATCGAACCCAGGCGTGGGAAGCGAGAAAACTACTGCACGACCACGAGAACACTACTGCACGACCACGAGATGAGGGCCAGTCTGTAATGATATTGGGCGATATGGAGTACTTGTTTGAGGCTGGTTCTTGTGGGTGCTGTGAGGATTTGGGGTTTATGAGGATATGGCATGGAAAATCTGCCTGAGGGTTAATTTTGGGGCATAGTGCTAGTCTGTGCAGGCCTTAGTGAGACTTTCAAGATACTGCACAAGGACATTCTTGTCATTCCAGCTGCCAAACTGCAGGTATTGTTGTCAGATACAGGGCTTGATATGGACAGAAATATGGATTGAGACATATCAGTCTACATCCAGGGAGGCAGCACACTGAGCTGAGGAGGATGGGGTAAAGTGAATAGGAGAATAGTGTTGAGGTTGTGCAGGAATGAGGATATGGTGTTTTGATTCTGTTCCCAGATAGATTGGCTCAGGAGGGTGGTACCCAGGGCCATTCGGCAGATTTGTTTGTGACAGTCTGCCTCTCCCACCCATCACCCCCTGGCTACCCTCCTGGAATTCCTTGACTCCTACCTAGCCCCACCATCTCTACCAGGTCTATTCCCAGGAACACAGACCTCTCAAATGAAGAAGGAACAGACAGGAAGAAGAAGAAGAAGAAGAAGAAGAAAAAGAATAAGAAATGGGTGGGGGAGGGGGGGGGGGGGGAGAGATAGAGAGAGAGAGAGAGAGAGACTCTGATTTAATCATTCCCTCTGCAGACAAAGCTTCTATGGCTGTCATCACAGTAACTACTTGACAGAAGTCATCCACCAACTTTGTGACGCCTCTGCTTATTTGCCTCGCCAGTGTGGTACCTAGTCAACCTGCAGAACTGCAATCCTGTGCATTCAGCCGGTGAATTTAGTGGTGAGGGTAGGTGTGTGTGTGTGTGTGTGTGTGTGTGTGTGTGTGTGTGTGTGTGTGTGTGTGTGTGTGTGTGCTGCAGCTGAAAAATAGGTTCATCTGAAAGCCAAGTTTTCCGTCTTTTTTCCGTGCCTGTCAATGGCATATAGTTTCTTTTATTTATTCTGTTCAGTGGAAGCATTCATTTACCATCTAGACGAATGACCACAGTTAGTCTGAAGGATACACTACACCTTTTTTTATTCAGTTCGATCTCCTTGCAGCTGTGATCCACATTCCTTCCATCTGGTCACGTTTTGCATCTCGAAAACTCCTCACGTTACATTTGTTTCCCATATGATTTTAGAGTGAGTCCAGTACCATAACTAAGTACATTAGTATTGGAGGGTGTCTTGTGGGGTGCCCATGACGGTGCTGCAGATTTGTTTATGAGCTAAAAATCAATAATGAGCTTATCAGTATTGCAGTTGGCAAGGTTTCCAGCGTTGTGGTCATGAACTTTACTGACCACTGAGCTAAGAGCTCTTACAACATTTGTCTTCTCTCTGTATAGATCTTCCCATTAGACCCCATCTCAAAAGTTTTAACTTAGCCTCCAAAAAATCCTTGGGACCTGAAACTCTCACTTCCCACTGGCAACGTGCCAGGAACCTACCTTACTTAGAAAAAAACCTTTGACTGGTGACAATTCCCCAACAGAAAGATGCTTTGTCCACAACCTTGTTTCTTATGACCAAGAGACTTTTTACTTCCTTCACCACCTTTCCACTGTTCGTATCATATTACCACCTAATTCCACACTCTTAATTCCAGATGCTGCATGGTTGTGCATTAGCATTCCATATTCCTATGATCTTACTGTATATCACACGTCTGTCTCTTATCTTCCCCCAGATACAGAATGAACAATCTCCTTCCTAATCTTCGGCTGATCACATGCAGACTCACAATTATTAAGTGCCAAACAAATAAATCTATGTAAATGTGATAAATGCTTGGATGCAATCTTCATTTGCCAATATGTTAATGGCTCTTATAAAGAAAAATTCGACATTTATTCAACATTTAGAAACCTCTTGTCTGGCTCAGATTTTATAATATATCTTTGTGATCTAGGTACATTGTAAGCCCAGGCTCTGCTCTTTCCTCCAGAATTACAAAACCTAGTTCCAAATCAACATCACTTACTCCTTCTCAACTAAAGTTGCTACCTTCCTGGATGCTGATATCCACCTCTCCACAGAAATCTCTATCGATACCAGTTACCAGTAGTACCCTTACTTTGAAACCCCTGACGTGTGCCCTATCAAAACACCACTCCTCTGCAACCCTGAAATGTGTTAGTGCCTCATGTGCCCTGGTAAACAGCAGTTACCCAGATATTCTGATAATACTTCCAGAGCATTTGCAGGCAGACGATATCCTACCTAGCTAGATCCAAAACAGATGTCTTGCTCTGTTTCTTCTTGTGGCATCAACAAGTCTTTTGCCACTGTGAATCAACCAATCAGCGATTCTTCCGTTAGTGCCCATTATCACTCTTACCTTGAAAAACTCAGCCATATCCTTCTCTAAAAATTTTACCATGTTTCACTAAGTCATCAGTTTGGGGATATTCATCCAAACTGCTACCCTCAGCACCCAATTTAGATCTCCATCACTCATCCAATGTATTAATTATCTTATTTAATAGCTCCTAGTTGAGTGTCCCAAGCATTATTCCTCTGTGTTGGAACTATGTATAAGATGTGTCTCGTACAGCTCTACATATTGGTCTACATCTATACTTTGCAAGCCATATAGAGGTGTGTGGCAGAGGTGCTTCATATATCATTGCCACTTATCCCTTTTCTGTTTTGCCCGCAGATGGCTGGCAATAAGAATGATTTTTGGTAAATCTCTGTCTGAGATAGAATCTTTCAAATTGTCCTTTGTGTGTAGGAGGAACCAAGATATTGGTTGGCTCGTTTAGGAACTTACACTCTCAGAATTTAACACACTGTTCCTCCTTTGTAGTGTCTGCCACCAGAGTTGACAGAACATATCCATAAAGCTTTTGCACTTACTAAATGAACCTGTAATGAAACATGCTGCGCTTCTTGGAATCTTCTCCATAAAACATCATCATCTGAGAAAGCCTCATGGGACCTCTGATGTGTTTCTTTACAACTGGTCTGATATTCCATACACTCATATTTTGTTCATTAATCGGCAGTCTGGCACAGCCTACTGCATTTCAGTTACATGCATTTCCTATCCAGTCATAGGTGAGCAGTTTTATCCTTATACCACCTGGGCTGACAGTATCATGTAGTGTTCTACTGGGTGTACCAAAGAACTAGTTGTCCTTCTGCAAGAATGGTCAACACCCGGAAGTGGAAAATGCAAAACTGACAACAGTACAACCTCTGTAATCCATCACCTTTTGGACTGGGATCTGGATTGAAACACAAAAAAAGTCCGATTATCATTGGATTTACATTAAAATAAACAATTTGTGAACCCAAGAATGAATACTGTATGTATGTACATTGTACTCTACAGTAAAAGCATTGCAATAAACAACACGAAAACTTGTATTATTACATATTGAAGAAGACCAATACTGTATAGTATGTATTTACTGTATTGTACTGTACTGTACATACAGTTCATATGTACATTAATGCAAAAATTGGAGGTAGCTTATACACTAGCAAAAATTACTCAGGAAATGAAATGATATGATCATGTAGCATTGGTGGCCAGAAGGCCCCATCCGGGGAAGTTCAGCTGCCAGATTGCAAGTCTTATTTCCGGTGATACCACATTGGGCTACTTGCGTATCGAAGATGATGAGGTGGTGATGATGACAACACAATACCCAGTCCACAAGCAAAGAAATCTTCAAACCTGGCCGGGAATCGAACCTGGGCCCACTGCATGGTAGGCAAACACATTACTCAGCTAAGCAGGCGGACATTACTTTGGAAGAAAGTCAGTTTTAGATTTTTGTGTAATAGATGAAATTGTAGACTTAGCTGCAGTATTCCTTCATTTCATGATCCCAGTTGAGTTCTGCTCCATGTACTGAAAGGCAAAATCAACAACATTCTTGGCATTGCTGTGTTAAATCTGGGTTTGGGGGGGGGGGGGGGTTCATCAATCGTCACTGCCCAAGTCCTCATTCACAGTTTCTTCACAATTTTTTTTTCCAGAACACTGGCAGTAATCTGGTTGTCATTGAGCTCTTCACTGGTTTCACATTCTTTGTCACATTGAGCAATCCACTCCTCAACTTCACTGGCAGAAACATTTGGCTGTATAGTTTGCAGATCTTTAACAATTTCCTGCAGGTCTTTGTTTTGCACGACTTTGATCTGGTCACTGTTGGTCATAATTTCCGACCAAAGCTTATGCAAAGCTTTTCTCAGCGTGTCAAGTTTTAGTTCCTCCCAATATTCAACAGTTGTATATATACCATCTATACTGTATACCACAGTTTCAAGTACATTATAATCTTATTGGGAGTTTTCTAAAATTGAGCTTGATGTACTTTTTGCAGTACCGTTCTTTAACCACACCCTGAACCATTGGCCAGATAAGTGATACAACATTTGGTGGAAGGAAAATAGCTTTCATGCCTCTTTCACTAAATCCTCCTGAGATGGATGTAGTGGTGCATTATCCAACAGCAATAGAGCACAAACAGGGAACTTTTTTTCTTTTCTTGTCTTTTTCAAAGTAGGGAACAAACACGTTGAAAAACCAAGATTTGAAAAGATTGCAGTGTATCCTAGCAGATTTTTGATTTCGGTATAAACCTGCAAGGACGATATGTTAATAATGTTTTTGAATGTCCTAGGCTTCTTACATTTGCCAGTAATGAACAGAGAAAGCTCATGTATACCATCAGTGTTGCTGTATGGAGCAACATTTAGCCTGTCCTTTTTAAATTTCGTTCCTGCCACAGTTTCATCTGATGTTTTGGCAACATTTTATAGGTTAGACTCGACTCATCTATGTTAGACTTGGCAAGGCAACAGTTCATTTTCTTTGACAATTTCTTAAAACTTCACAGAAAACTCCTTAGACACCTTGTCATTATCAGATAGTTTTCCACCAGTAAATGAAACAAACCAAATGCATGAGAGGTTTCCCAGCAATGAATCTAGTCTTCCGTAGCCGCGAACTCAATTTTGGCCTCGAGATTTATGTGCAGGCTTATTGTGTTTTCTTCTATAATGGCCCCAGATATCAGGGTTTCTTTCTTTCTTTCATTCTTGGTGTAAGCACATTTATGGTGCATTGTCAGGCAGTTCAAGTTTAGGTTTTTTCAATGTTTTGTGATTCGTAAGAGGATATATTGTCACTGTACGTGATTTAATGTCTTTCCAATTTCTTCTCCAATATTTTATTATCTTAATGCTTACATAGAGTTCATTGGCAATTTATTGGATTGTTTCCCCCTTTGATAGTCTTCATAGCACTGCTAATTTTTCATTTAACGAAAGAGTAACATGTTTATCTTTCACTTCTAACATCTTGAAAAAACACACACATCTGTACAATGTACACAGAAGAACAATGTCGTAAAGCCACCAAACAGTAAGCCTTAAAAACTTCACAATGCAATACTGTACAAGAAACATGAACAATGACAGAAATGATACGAGAGATGGAGTACTGAACTGGACAAGCTATAACAACAATTACCTGTAAACAACAATACAGTAAGTAACAATGGCACAATTAGTAGTGAGTCACAGCCTTGAGTCAGGGCAAGTCTGACTTGAGTGGGATCAGATCAAACAGAGAAATGGACCAGCCGAGGACGCGAGTCAGGGCAAGTCTGACTTGAGTGGGATCAGATCAAACAGAGAAATGGACCAGCCAAGGACGGACGAAAGGGTATTTCTCTCACCCGACGGAAAATGAAGGTTTTCCATTTGTATTGATTATTTCATATCCATTCCAAGGTGACTGTTGAATCACTCCTCAATTAGCCTTGTTGCCATCAATCCCTGTTCCCTGGCAAATGTAATGATGGAGTCAGGAGCCAATCAATGTGGCAAGCAATTCCAAACTAGGTAAGGCGACTTTCATGGTTGGTGCCAATCGCATCACAGAACACATGTTCTTCTGCATGATCACTTGTGTTTATCATACCTATTCATCTGGGAATGTACAACAATTGTGAGGGATGAAGCTTAGAAACCCATGAGTGCTACCTATGTGCAAGATCTGTGGACAGAACTTCCCTTTGCAAGACTTCTCAGCCATGTGTCTTGGAAGATGAGTTAACAACAATCCAATGGATGTGAACAGGCCAAGAGAGTTGTAAAACTGAGCGGCAGCTCCAGGTGGAGTTATCTTCTGTATTCTAGTTGATTTCAAAGAATCATGTTGCGAGCTTGGTTCCAAAGCCTTTGGCATTCTATATTACCTAAAGTCTTTTGAATTAGTTGTCCATTTGGTAAATGTAAGTCTTATTTGCAGAAAGAGTACTGTCAGTTCCTGGTAAACAGTTACAGTGTCCTCATTGTGTCTCACACTAACTACAAAATCATCTGTGAATGTAGAATTGTCAACGTGTGCGGACACTAATGGATATTTGCCACTATTTAGTTATGCTAGCTCCCTTACAGCAGCTGATAAAAGGAATGGGCTTGGCGCAAGTCCAAGTGGTAATTTTTTGAAGCAATATGTTGTCACATCATCTATGATGGTGTAGGCACCATACTGAGTTTGTTCTACACAATAGGGAGATCTCTGTCTTGTTCATTGAAGGATATCTGCTAGGAGGCTTGGTCCACATCACAGACTAGCACCATTAGAAGTTTGTGGGATCGCAAGAAGGTTGTGAGTACGTCTGGCATTTGATTTGGTCCTGTTTCGAGAGTATCGTTCAAAGATGAAGAGTCAGGGTTCATGTGATGAGGCATCAAACACAATCCTGTATTTGATGCATCCAATGCTGCACTTCTTCACTACATGGTGTGGCAGGTCAAATATGTTCTCACTGTCTCGTTCTCAGGTGCAACTTCTGCATGAACCCTCTTAATGTAATTTTACATGGTCTCATGATAAACAAGCTTCAGCTTCTCATTCCCTTGCAACTTGTTTTGTAAGGAGCAAAGATGTGCTTGAGCAATTATGTCGATACTGGAGAAAAGTATATCCTTCTTTTGGAGCAGGCATCCAACCCTACGGCCATTCTCCGTGCAGTGTGACTCTTGAAATTCTTGCCAGAGACGATGGTCCATGTATATCAATACTTGCTCTTGACGCTTTGTTATGCCAATTGCCTCCAAGTCCCAAAGAAGTTGCACTGACTTGTCAGGGATTTAATTAAAGCTATCCTGAATGAAGCTGATGGTTGCCTTGTTAACTGCAGTACTAGTTGGTTTCTATTAAGAAAATAACTGAACATTGTGAAAAGGAGAACCAATGAATGTGATACTTTAGTTGGTTGTTCCAAGGTAACAACTTGCCAGTAATAATCTGCTCAAGTCAGGACTTCAGTAGGGTAGATCTTCAGTGTCTCGCCTTGGGTCCGCCAGCTGTGTACAATACAACGAGGCCATATCTCCTGCATCTTGTGGTAATGACAGCTGAAATGAGAGTTTATTGCTGTTTTGAAAAGTTGTTACTGACATGCAGGCATTGAAGGAGTTATACCATCACATCAGAATGAACCTTTCTCCTTGAGGGGTATGAAGTGCAGGATGACTTAAATGTCATCAGCTCCATAGCTGTGGTTCGTGACCTTTGGTTGGAGAGATTCTGTCAGTAAATGGTGTATAAAACTTGACATGATCCCCTGTGTCTAAGATGCACATTTCAATTTATTCTACAGCTTGGTTCTTTGATACCTACGTAAGCAGTCTGTAAGTGTTTGCAACTGGAAGCCATCATTTTGATATTGTTTACTGTCATGAGGTGGCTGTTGCAAATGGAAACGTGGTGCTCATGCTTGCATTTTGCACAGGATTCCTTTCCCCATTTAAAGCTCTGAATTTTGTTGTGGCGTCACCTAAGTCATAAGAGGTAGCAGTTCATTTTCTTCAGGGTGTGTATTCTAGCCTGTAAAATTGCAACATTTCGGCAACCTTGGCACCTCACACTACACACAGAAAGGGTCTGAGCTTTGTTGTTTCTTCTTCTTGTCACCTTTTGTCTTAACTTGCACGTGAAAGCAAGGTGTTGTGGATACATATTTCTTTTGTGGAACAGTATCTCTGTGCATTTTGCGTGTGGTGAGGTCTCCCTCCTCCTCTTCGTTGAGGAACTCCATGAGTTGCGTCAGATTCACTTTTTGAATCTCTTGCCTTCTTGTATGGAGAAGCCAGTTTTTGCGTAAGTCTTCTGATAATGTATGTAGCATCTTTGAGGCGAACACTCTCCTAGTGTTCTTAGTTCTTGAACCCACGAATGATATTAAAGGTAGATGATGTTGAAAGCCTCTGAAAGAATTAAGGTTCTTCAAGAAGTCAAAGTAGCTTTATATAATTCTGTTCTTATCTCTTTACTTGTAATTCGAAATGTGCTTTGTCTACTCTTATGTGTCAGCTGTAACAGCAATCCCATTGACAAAATCCTTAGGTTTCCTGTTTAAATATCCACAGGTGACTATGTGATTATTCATAAGCAGCACCATGAGTTTTCATCTGTTGAGGCAGTGAGCTGCTCACAGAATAGGGGCCATGCTCCTGTGTCACCTGAGAAAGGATGCAGCTTAATAGAAGACAACTTGATGTCCTGTAGGCATGCTGGTGAGCTGCTGAGATTGGCAAATGTGTATCTGCTGTATTTTTATCCCTTGAATGTGATCCTCCTGAAAGCCCTTCTGTAGACGGCATATTTGCGTTTGTCAGTGTAGTTTTCACAAGTTTCTGTGTTGACCTTGCATTGTGCATCATCCATTAGATGCTGTATTGAGTCACTGAGTGTGATCAGCACTTCTAAGGTTTCTGCAGGTGCTCCTGACAATGTCTGCCTTCCTCTGTGACGTACAAACATCAAACCCATTTATCTGGCTCATGAAACACTTAGCATTCTTGAGTAGTGTGGCCCACTTGCATCATAGTTGGGCAGTATTGTAGCTGCTGTCTCTGCCATGGTGTGATTTGCTTGGTTGCTGCAGGGCTGCGTCTGTCTTTCTCACCCCATAACGAAATGTCTGCGGTCACTAAGAGACGGTGCTGCTGTGCAGTAGTCATCATTAGCAGCCCCAGGAATGCCCATACTTGCTAACAGACTGTGCTGCAGTCTACTAACACTTTAGCAGTTTCCTTTGTACCATATAAATATTATGGCAAATACACAATATTGCTCTGCCACCAACAAGCATGCACCAATTAACACCATATACAAACAGAACCAATGAGTAATCTCCTTGCGAGTGTAGTACAGCAATGTCGTAACTTACTTGAGTGTTCTGAATGTGATGTGGTGTGATTGTATTTTGAGATTGAACTAGCTCAGAATCTTCTCTGTCAATGTCAAATCCTCTTGAATGTGTAGTAGCACCTATTCTCTTCATATATTCTCTGGTTTTGGCACCAAAATGTTGCTATTCGCTAGCTTTTTAAGGAATTCAACACAATAGCTTCCGCTCACACGTTTATTCACTGTCCACTACAGTTTCAGTCACAATTATATTACATACACTGCAGAGGGCAGCACATTCTACAGTTTTGTATTCAGTGCCAAAAGATGCCATAAATGTCTCTTATTCCCTACCCGCATCGTGAAACAGGCACTGAGGTCACAACTGTCATGTTGTAGAGCATGCTCTGCAGCAGGATATTGCGTGTGGCCAATATACACTCTCTGTCTATGTTTTTCATCCTAACTGATAACTTGGCGGTAGTCATACTGATGTAGAAGGCCAAACAGTGCGTACATAAAACTCACCCAGTGTGGTCCCCAAAAGTCAATCTTTCCTTCTCATCCCATCTTATAAGTCTCCTCTGACCCAGGGTTCAGGGTTCTGTAACTCTCCCAATTTCTTAAACCTGACCAGTCCTTTTCCTTCATCCCTTGTCCTTCCCCCTTCAACCCATTTGCCTTAAGAAGGAGCCAATGGTTCTGAAAGCGTGCACATTTCCTTAACTTTTTATGTGTGTTTTCTTCTGCTGCCACTTGGGGAGTAGGCTTTTTATCTGTCCAATTATGTTGTAAATTTAATATCTTGTGTGTTACTGAAGCATTTCTACTAGGTCTTGTCTGATTGCCTACCTGATCTTCTGTTGCCTTTACCATCTCATCTCTCAAAGCTACCCATTTATCTTTTGTTATATTCCTTCCCCCATTTCATTCAATTGTTACCCAATGCTTCCCTTGAAACACTCAACAATTTCTGGCTGTTTAAACGTATCCAGGCCCTATATCTTTAATTTCCTACCTTTTCATTAGTCTTTCGTTTTAATCTACTGTTCATAACCAATAAATTATGTCAGTGTCCACGTCTGCCCATAGAATTGTTTATTAAATTTATATGAAACCTTCTTGCTTCTCCAGGTCCATTTCATGTATATAACCTTCTTTCATGATTCTTAAAACAAGTGCTAGCAGTGAATTTCTCCTAGGTACCTTCCCCTTTCATTCTTTTCCCACAGTGCGCATTTCCCTGCTTTTTTTCTTTCTCTTCCTCTTCCTACTACTGAATTCCAATCCCCCCATCACTATTAAATTTTCCTCTGCTTTAACTAATGAGTAATTTCTTTTATTTCATCACACATTATTTCAATCTTTTCATCATCTTGGGAATTAGTTAGCTATGGTGGATACTGACTTTGAATCTATCTTGGCTAGGATAATGTATTTGCTATGCTGTTCATTATAGCATATCCACATTCCTATTTTTGTATTTATTATAGATCTAGTCATAAATTACCCAGGTTGGTCTTGTATTTGTAATCGTGCCCCCACCTGACTAAAAGTCCTCTTCTTCTAGCCACCACATTTATCTAATTCACACTATATCTAACTTTAACCTGTCCATTTTCCTTTTTACATTCTCTGATCTAACATCCTGGCTAAGGTATCTTACATTCCACACTCTGACTTATAGGACACCAGTTCCGTTTTTCCTGGAAACGATGTCTCCCTGAGTAGTCCCTGTCCGGTGATTCGAACGGGGACTATTTTACAGCTAGTATATCATACCCAAGGGGAATACTGCCATCTTTATATCATACAGTGAAGCTGCATGTCCTTGCTTCCAGCAGTTCACTTCATAATCATACTAAGACCATGTTGGCAAAAGTTACAAGGCTATCCATCACATCATCAGATTGTTGCCCTGCAACTACTGGAAAGTCTGTTGCCCCTCTTCAGAAACAGGTTTGTCTGGCCTCTTCAGAGATACTCCTCTGTTGTGTTGCACCTGCAGTATGGCTATCTGTATTGTTGAGGCACACAAGCCACCCCACCTTGGCTAGCTGAACAGATATAATTACACATGAATGAAATGTACTATATTATTTTTACCAGTATGTTTCTAATCATATACATTTTTTCTGTTTATTACTTCAGATTGTGACATTTACATTTCTGTCATTGGGCTATTTCTTTTTAATGTGTAAGTAACTCATGTCCACCTGCTTCTTCTTTTCAACCTCATGCCCCCACCATCCTCACACTCCTACCTCCTATTTACTTCATTACCCACCATGAGTCAAACTACTGATATTATGTAATACAGAATGTATTAGCATTACTAATTCAGGATGCCACATAAATGGAAACATCATCTTTCAGTTATCAGCAGTTTGATTGTAACAGCAATCTTTCTAATTAGTAAGCAGCTGTGTGGGATGGATAGCGTATTGTGTTGCAATCATAACTGTCACGCTGTATGAATTTCACACTCTGGATTCTCAGTTTGCATTTTGTGTTACAGGTTATCAGTGATTCAGATCTCCAAGCAGAACTGAATTTACAACTGCAGTGTTCTGAAGTTTGCAAATCATTTGCAGCAGCAGTGACTGTTTTGAAGAAATCTTACACATTTAAGGAAGAACAAATTATTACAGTGTTCCGTGATGCTTTGAAAGGCCTTGAATTTCATAAAAACTTGTCCTATGTAGATCTATTCATGGACAAATGTATCAGGAAGATGCACAGGTTAATATTTTTAATTTCTTCAAAATGGTTTATCCCGATTTACAGGATAATGTAAAAAGTATGCCTTTACACTCCTAATATTCTTTGACTAGTTCTTAGTGATGTGTGTAAAAGCTTTACATTAGATTTTATCACTGTACAACTGTGTGTCTGCTCCAATAGGTGGTCTCTCACAGAAAAATACCACAACATCGTTGTTGATACGACACTTGGGCTATTAGCACATTATGATATGGAAGTACAGCAGGCAATTTACGCAGGCTTTCATCAACTGATACTGGACGTTGTTGGTGTTAATTACACCCCTAACACATCTAGTCCTTTGTTATTGAAGGTTGCATTCCATACAAAATTTCTTACAGAAATAATTTGCTTTGGATTAGCTCATACTGACAGCAAGGTAATTTTGAACACTTGTAAATTTTAATTAAGTCTTTCATATTTGTAAATAAAATATTTTCGTGTAGAATTCTATAAACAACATATTTAAGTTAAATTAACAAAATTCCTCATTTAATCATATTGGAAAGCAATTTCTCTTCAGGTGAAACAGAGTGCATCTGAGATGATAATCCATTTACTGAAGAGCAAGCTCATTGTGAGTGATGATTGTTGGCAAATATTCCTATCTGGTATGCTTCCAAATCTTCCATTACTTCAGTGCTTTATGGAGAAAGAATCTGCATTAGGACGCTGCATAGTGGGTATATTTGATCCCAGAAAGAGTGACAGTATCATGATGCCAGAAAATGAGGTTTGTTTAACTACATATAAATAATTATTAAACCATTCATTGTGAAAATAAGTGTTTTTGAAGATAGTTATGTCTGTATGCTACAACTACTCTTGTTTTGTATTGCTGATTGTACGAAATCAAAATCTAAATCTCAGTCACTGTTACAGGTCTTGAAAGCAAATATCCGTGCACTTTTTTGTGTTGATGACTTTGTCAGAGAAGATGCAATTTCTTCTCTTACTTATATGCTATCAAAGGAGAATCAATCATTTGAGAAGCTACCGAAATTGTCTTCAGTTAATCACAGTGTTATGAGAAACATATGCATCATTGAAAAGAAAGTGGATCTTTCCAAAACAAGAACTGTTGAAGGTGTCTACCAGGTAAAATAATATTATGGGATGATGAAAATGTATTTGAATGTGAAATTTAAATAAAAAAATTATTTTTTTAAGTACAGCAGAGATTCCTTAGAACACAGTAATCTAAATAAATAAAATACAGCTTTACAAAACATGCACTAGAGTTCATATCTGATTAAAATGTTCAAGTTGGGAGCTTGTCATAGTAAATGTGGGTTAGCCACCAGAAAGATTTATAATGTTGGGTTTACCCACAAGGAAGCCTCATGGTGTCAGTAACACTCAAACTATACATAAATGATGGAGCAGCCAGTGCCATTTGTATTTACAGAAAAATTCTAAGTTTGTTTGTTCTCAAGGTCTGTATAAGTTTGTGGTGTCAGAAGAAACTTTTTGAGTCTTTAGAATGAGTGGTCAGTTCATGATAGGTCTACTTAATTGCTGCACCAGTGCACAGTCACGAAGATGGGACATACTTTTGTGAATAAGTTCCTTGTTCCTTAATCCAAACTAATATCTGTGATCACAAATAAATATATAACGTTGCTATGTCTCTCATGAAAAGCTTTCTAGAAACGTTCTGTTAATCTGATCTAAATAATGTTTTTAACAGTAAATTGCTTGTCTAAGTTTACTTATAATTTGTGTCTAAGGCATATAATGAAGTAAACAGGAAACTGCTCTTTTCATGTCCATACCAGCACAGAATTTGAAGCTAGCTATATAACACAGTTGCTTGCTACAATTCAGTTGCACACAGCAAGACATTTTACATGTAGATATTAGTAAAAATTCCTTTAATGACTCAAGCATTGCAAATTAATTGTAAGTGCATTTATTTAAATCTTGTTACAGGTGGGCAGTCTGTGCCAAGTAATGGAGCTTCTAACTAACACAAACATTGAAGCCCGTATTCGAAGGTCAGCCTTGACTCAGTTAAGTGTGATGCTTGAAGACTCGAATTTGCAGACAGTATTCCTTGATCAAGGAGGACTTCTTCCATTGTTAAATATTTTTTATAACTCATTAGTAAGTCTACTTACAATTGTCTTGTTCCTTAAGCCAAACTAATATCTGCAATATGGGAAGAAACAGTGTATGATATCGTGCATGGAACCAAGGATGTAGTTTCATGACCAGTACATTTACATGTATTTGTTTATACCTAATTTTTCCTCAGTTTGAGTGACAGTGTTAGTGTGGTAACCCAATTCACATACTACTTCTCATTGTCGTAGTATACAGAAACGCTTCAGTATCTAGTTGCTGTGAATATTTTGTCATCCTCTTGTAAATTCTCTTTATTCTTGTAATTTTTACTGTTTTCAATATACCTGATTCTTTTGTTCCTTCCAGGTAGCTGCTTCCTTGTGACTTTGCATTCTGTGGTGCAGAAATATCTACCTTCTAAAAAATCTCAGGACACTGTTATTTAAATGAAAATGTAAAAAAAAAAAAAATCCCCTTGCTATCCATAGGACACACTCCCCACCTCTTATCTGTGTAGAATCGAAAACACATCTCACATTAATGTTAAACTTTTGAATTAAAAGTCGAAAATAACTGTGATATAACATTATCAGCAATAATTTCTTGCAGTCATTGGTTTTTGATTGTATCTACATCACCTTATGTCCACAAAGCCACAGGTTTTGCTTATCAACCAAACTGAAATTTCATGTTATTAATGATATCTTTACCAAAAGCAGTACTTGTTATTTTGGTTAAACAGACATTTCCGTAATGATAATCGCTTGAAAATTCCCTTTCCAACATAACAGCCAACTTCCAATAGTGTATCATATCAAATGGTGGCTTATAGGACAAAGACAACTCTCACCATCTCTACATCAAGGTCAGAGACAGAGGTGGATCACATTCTAAATCTTCACCCACTTGCAACAAAGTGTTTGTCCCTTACACAAAGAGGACAATCGTTGTGTTGTGGATTTCAGTCCCCCCACCTCAATCTCATTTCAAAGCATTTCCTGATATAAGTGTTAAACAAGCTCTGATAATATACGTGCATGGTTTCAGAACATGCTCTACTCGAAAAACATGACTAAGATGTTACCTAACACAGGCACAAATCAATCGATATGGAATTCCTCACAACATCCACCTGTGTAACAAGTGTATTTAACTCTGGAGAAGTAACTTGATGCTCTGCAGAAATCAATACACACTGAATAAAGTGTCTCATACATAGCTGAATGTAAAATGCAACTTCACCTTACTACTGTTGTGCTTGAAACATGTTAACATTTTTTAAAATGCAAATACATATGATTTATCACTAAATAATGGAAAATCCAAGATGGAATAACAACATTGTTCTGAAAAGGATAGATTACAACTGACTGTATAAAAGAGACATTGAGTTGCAGCCTTTTTCCCCTCCTCCACTCCTCTCTTCCACTGACCCCTCTGGATGTGGGATGATAATTGAGATCTGCTGCCCTTGCCTCTGCTCCCAACTCAGACCAGGCCATTTAATTTGTGTGGACATTAAGCATATAGAGTATTATGCTCTAACAGTGAGCTATTTAAAAACCAATTGGCATAAAATAATTGGAGCACCCACAAAGTATGAGAAAATTCATAAATTTGCTGATATGCTCATGGCTCTTTCCAGGAAACATGCTCTTTGACAAATGCAGATGAACAGAGATGCTGTTCATTATATTTTAAATCAAATCTCACCCATGAAAGTAAACAGAAATCTGTAAAAAAAAAAAAAAAAAAAAAAAAAAAAAAAAGGAGATAAAGCAATATTTAACAATATTATGAAAATAAAAGTTGCAACTCACCATATAGTGGAGATGCTGACTTGCAGATAGGCACAGCAAAAATACCGTCACAATATAAGCCTTAGGCCTACAAGGTCTTTGTCAAAAATAGACCACACACACGCATATGACTGCAACCTCTGGCTGCTGAAGCAATATTTGTGCAATGTCAAAATCAGACTTGCTTGGTCCTTCACATACAATGATATGGGCATCGCAGTTCTATGGGTAACCCCAAACCACGTACCTAAAACATAACATTTTCCACCTAGACCACATTGCAGTAAACACAAAAAGAAAACAATAATGAGAATCTCTGGTGGAGCTATAAGTAATGACAATGTAAGTGTAACTATGTTCAAGGATGCGGCAAAGAACTTAATACCAGCCCTGAAAGACATTAAATTTTCTCCTAGTGAATGAAATACATCCAGCTTCATGGAAATGACCTATCCCTCAGAAGGAAAACCCACATCAACTAGTGATAACTAGAAATCATCGTTTACTTGTTGTACTCTTGGAATATATCATTCATGATAAATGTTCTCCTTGTGTCTCTATTTCTTCTTGTCAGTTCTGTCATCTTGTAATGGCCATCCTGATTTAGGTTTTCCGTGATTTCCCTAAATCACTCGAGGCAAATGCCGGGATGGTTCCTTTGAAAGGGCACGGCCGACTTTCTGCCTCGTCCTTCCCTAATCCGATGAGACCGATGACCTCGCTGTTTGGTCTCTTCCCCCCAAACAATCCAATCCAATCATCTTGTAAATACCATTTCTGTGGTGATGATATCCAGCTACTTTCACTTGCAAGACATAGAAATATTAATGCTGACCACCATCAAAATGAATTATGACCTGTCTTCAGATGGGTGGAAATTCAATTAAGTGGAAATAAGTTCTAAGCAATTTAAGTATCTCACTAGAAGTTAATAAGGCCTGAATTTCTTGAACAGTTGTCCCCTATTCATTGTGATGTTATGCCAAAACTTGTCAGTAGCATAACAGAAGATAATGAGTAACTGTGGATGGCCATCTCTACTGAGCACACTATCACCATGTGCATAAAAGTATCCACTTCTCTTTATGTCTTCCAGAAGTTTCTTAACTCATTCTTATAGGTCGTGAAAATAACCTAGTACCATCACTCATTTTGCTGGACCTTCATTGTTGTGACGTAATGTGATACAGTATGTGCAGTGAAAACTCTAGGTGATTTTAACTAACTATACTTGGGTTACTTCAATAGCCACGTATTTGATCATGTCAATGTTTCATATGCCCAGGTAGGATGTTTATGTCACTAAAGTTATGTGACTACAATACACTTTGACTGTTTCAACTCCTGGTGTGCAAGTGTCTTAGTATCTTGTATCACCTGTCATCTTATCGTAATAGTAACCCAAGGTTTCATTTACCTACTGTCCAAGTTCCACCCATCCATAAAACAAATTTCTCAGCTTACTTCTCCATGGCCTTTGGAACAAGCTACCCTATGCTTTAGTCACGATCTAATGCCATTCTGCATTAAGAAAAATTTATCTTTCCATAAAAAATTAAAATATATGCTTATTTTTCTCTTACTTCTACATGCTGTGCCTCTTCCACTTTTCATTTCTCAATCAATTTTTGTCTCCTGTCTTCCTTACTTGTGCTCTAGCACATTCGTCTTATGTTCATTGTTGCCATGACTCACAGTGTAAATCAGCCTACCTGTTATAATTCTTGTAATTATATTTTTGACAAATTAATTATATTTCTGATCTAGCTTTTACAAGTTTCACTATTATTGTCATAATTATTTCTAAATATTGGTTTCTGTATTAGGGGTGAGAGCCCTTATAACATGTGCATGATAATGAATGTAGTGTAAAATACAGTGCCGGTATGAAGAATGCATGGTATTATATTGGAGAAGGTGTTATGACTCATC
This sequence comes from Schistocerca gregaria, assembly GCF_023897955.1. Lineage (NCBI taxonomy): Eukaryota > Metazoa > Arthropoda > Insecta > Orthoptera > Acrididae > Schistocerca > Schistocerca gregaria. The sequence goes on along the minus strand of NC_064920.1, from coordinate 413,563,225 downwards.
TTACCTGTATAAATAAATCAACAAATAAAATAAAGTAACTAAATTATCTGCATTTTCTTTCAGATAGAAAAGAACTACACATACTTTCCTGATTCAGTTGTTCCGATAATTAGTATTTTAAAAAATTTGTGCCTGAGACATACCCGCATCCGACAGGAACTTAGTCATCAGTCGTCATTACACTATGCAATACTACGAGGTAAACTGTCAAGATTGTTTCTATTGTATGATACCGGGATAGATTTAACAGCAAAAATTTTATTTTCTGTGAGGGGCACTGGAGTTTTGGGTATTATTTAAGTAAGATTCTGTGCTCGCAATTTATTTTAATAAATGAGTTAATAATCTGTGTTTAAACTGTTGTATGTTTGGTTGTTCTTAATAATTGAGAATGTTTATATCATAGTGCCATCCAAATAAAATTTCCTAATGATCTAGGTTTGTCAAACTGAACAATTCATTTTCATTAAAAACACTAATTTTAATGTTCTAAACTGTAAATATAGTATGAGGTGGTAAACTAAAATATTTGCAAGAACTATATAGTATTTCTACTTTAAGCAATGTGTCAATTATAAAATTAATGAAATCTGTAGCCACTACATAAATAAATAATATTGCAAAGCTAAAAGCAAGTCACAGTAAAACATTATTAATTACATGACTAGAGCTTAAATTTGCCACATTTGTTTTTAAATTTCCTTCTGGAGTCAGCTATGTAATCTGTGGTGCTACTTTTTATAATTTTACTGTACTTGTGCATATGTTTTCACAATATTTGCTGTTTATCAGTGAGGGGTGTGGGAAAAGTTCTCACACTACTGAGGAAGGCTTTTGAATAACCATGTTTGTGCAGATAAAATTCCCTTATTTACATATACTGATTAAGATACAGTTAGTGCAGGTTCAGTGTGTGTATGTTTGTCATTACTTTTTAAATAATCTACACTTCATAGTGATTAAGACTTCTATATATATTTTTTTTATTTTTTATTTTATTTAATTCTTTTTTTTTATGATGGAAAATAAAGATTCGTAATAATGGACTGAATGGCCAGCAAACTAATTGTACTTTCTTGCTTCTTTTACAGGCTTGTTTCTCTTTGGCAGCGATGACACATTCCGTATTGATGCTGCAATCCTGCTTTCTTTATTGATGTACAGTGAACATATATTGTCTACTTGGCCTTGTGACTCCCCTCGCTCTGATTCAAGTTTCTCTGTTCCTGAAATTGTGGCCATACGTATGAGATTACCTTTTATATGCAAAACTCATTGGAAAGAAAGCCATAACAGACAACTAAGTTTGAAAGGTAAAAAAACTTTCAATGCATGATTACATGGAAAATTAGGTGCAATATTATAGGTGTATACAGGAAACTGCAAATTTTGTGTTATTTAACATTTATAGTGGGTTGGGATTTAGCAACACTAAATATTGAGCGTCAGTGACTGAGGGAAGCAAAGGTCGTTATTTTCTCAGGCATGGCAGTTGGAATGCGTTCTTTACTTTGCTCAGTTGGTAATGTGTGAGAGAAATGTTGGTGGTTCCACCAACAGTCTTTTACTGAGACATAAGACTCTTTAAACAAACAGGGTAATACAATGTGTTTTTAACCTACTCAATTCCTCACGATGGCAGAGTAGTAGCTTGCAAATTCCATTAACTGCTGATACGGCGATGGCTCGTATTGCAGCGGTGCGCCAGCAGCATATTCTTCCTTTCAGTGCCGTATTTGTGATTCAGTGTGATGGTGGTGCAGTCTTCTCCGTGACTTTGCTCATTGCGTTATTAACAAATGGCTACAGCATGGTCCAGAGTGCTCCATCCCAGAATAAAACCAGTGACCCTCATGTTCAGCATCTTCTGGTGGAGTTCATCAACCTCTAGGTTCACAGGTGACGCATTTGGTGAGGCCACAGTCCCTTTGTCCTTACCAAACCTGATTGACGCATTTGGTGAGGCCACAGTCCCTTTGTCCTTACCAAACCTGATAAGTACCACACAAACTTCTTTCTGGTTACATTTGGGATGGCATCTTCTGCATTGACTTGTTGCTGTGGTACCGACATCTTTTGTCGAGCAGCGTGGCTGTTAAGTCATCATAGCGAATTATGATGTCCGCTGACCAACCATCGATCCATCTGTCCAGGCGACATTTCTTCATGTCTTCTTTCTCCCCTCGAAGGACCACCTCCTGCCATTTGTCAGAGATATTTATTTGATATTTTTACCAATGTTGCAAAGTTTCTAGGGCGGTGACTGACTCTTCGGTCGTTGGTCTATGCTTCTCACATTGCGCATAAATGTGACCAATGTCAACACACATGCTGGCTTTCCATTGTTTTACCTTTATGCTGGCGTGGTCAGGCATTGCTCTTTCATTCTCCGTCGCATCGCCAGATAGATCAAGCACCTGAGTTCCGTATGCTGACAGTTCCAGAGCATTTACGGTGATGTGAAAACTGCACTTGTAGTTGTTCTTTTTGGAAACATTGCCTGTCTACTCAGTCATTGATCTGTCGAAGTGCTGACTGCTGCTGCCAAAACCGAACTGGTCATTGGCCTTCTCACATTGGGCAGAAATGTGACAAATGTTGACAAACCACTGGCTTTCTGAATATTGTGGCTTATCATGTCAAAGTCTCTAAAATGTTAATTTATAATAAGTCTTTATGTATGTGAACAACCATAAATAACACATAATTAGTATACATAAATATTATACACCCTACATTCCTCCCCCAATCCGAAAAATTCATCCTCGAATTTTCTCCCATGTTCATCTGAAAATGACTGACAAACAAAAAACAAAAACATAGTGGCAACCTTAGTCTGTCAGGAAAATTACATAATACATTCATTCCGTAATAGATTGAAGTACATCAGCATTAAGAAAACTTCTGAAAGTGATTTTATAAATATGGTAGAATGACAGTCAGTAACAATACAATGAAGTAACAAGCATCAATTATCTCTACATATAGTTTAGCATTACACATGTAGGCTCTGGATTTCTGTAGCCATTCAACTCGAATTTGATGTAGTGATGTTGTTGTTTGTCTTGTGTTTTTGGTCTGATGCACAGGAAAGCAGTACAATGTATGATTATAAACAAGAAGGTTACAGAAATACCTGTGCCCAATATCATAATTCGTGTTTCATGTTCCTCTATCAACTGTATGGTACGTTGCATCATAGTGTTGGCGTCAATCTTGGCTTGTTGTACAGTGATAAGAACATCTAATGACTGCAGGGTAGAGAAATCAAGGGAATTGTTTAGGTAAGACAAATTTTGAGGAGCCTATAGTTGCATAGGTGATTCTAGCCATTAAATATGTGGGTACAATGAGGTGGCAGTGGTTGAACTGGTTATAGTTGCGGGTAAGTGAAATTTCGGGCCTGAGAGAGAACATAATGTGTCTGTAATGTGGAAAGTAGTATTGCTAATTGTGTCTTACATAATTGTGATTTTACAGCAAAAGAAAAATTATTGTGCACTTTGTACGACCTACATACTTTTATCAATACATTCTACTGTAGGACTCATACTTCTGTAAGCACATGGTATCTAATTATATGTCGGTACTTCCTAATATCTAAAGCCCAGAATTACCTTTTGTGTATTTTGCTAATTCCCTTTTCTGTATGTGATTTCCTGTTAGTACATTATCGTTATAATCTGTAGATTTGCATTAGAATGTTAGGTTTTGTATTGTGGATGCGTAATTGACTATGTGCGGATGAAGATTACATGGTGCCAGTTGCGTGTTCTGCATTATTGGATCAGCAGTCTTCCGGTTCCGGGATCCAGCACACTCCAGAACAGTATTTGCTACTGATGGTGACATTACATCTGTTACTCCCTTAAAAGGTTTCAACTGGCTTGCATGAATAATAGTTGCTTTTGTGGATAACTGTAACTTGGCATTAACAGGTGATGTGATTTTGACAACTTGGTAAGGACCCTGGTAATTTGTCATAATTTTTTCATATTTCCTTTAGAAACATAGGGAGCGAATAATTTCGAAATCCGGATACTTAACATGTACATTGCCTAATTTCTCTTGCCGTTCTAATGCTGTTGTATTTGTTTTCTATATCTTTTTCCACACATCCTTAATGATTCAAACAAATTCCCTAACTGCTTCTCCATTCTTTCCTTTCTTGGGCTTAATAACATCGAATGGCAACAGCATCTTCCTTCCATAAATAACTTCAGAAGGTGACATGCCTGTTCCTTCAATTGTTTTGGCATTGTATATGCTTACACAGTATGGAATGATGGTATCCCAATTGTTGAGCAGGACACTGATAAAATAATTAAGCATTTTCCCGACACTGCAGTGGACTCTTTCTGCCCGTCTGTTTGCCTGTGGTTGTAATGGGGTAGTGTGTAATTTACATCTCTTCATTGAACGGCAAAGTTATTTAAATGAGGTCGAAGTTATTACCTAGGTCAGTTATAAGCGTTTCTGGTATGCCAGATTTTAAAATACAATTATTGACCATAGCCTGTGTTGATCAGGGACACGTATTATGGTTATAGATATCTTTAGTACTGATCTATAATTGTTAGTACACACCTATTCCTGGCTAGTGTTTTATTAAAGCGACCATCATGTCCGTTCCTGCTATTTGAAATGGGTGTGATGCTTCCAGGAGTCTTTGTAACTCTATACGTTGATGGCAATAGTCTGCTTGCTGGGTGCATGGTATGCAAGTGCGCACATATTGTGCCAGATCGTGCTTTTGGTCTCCCACCATAATTGTTCACCATTGCATCTTTCAGTAGTTCTTTGACCACCTTGACCTGAAAGAATGTGATCATGGGCCTCTTGCGTGACTTCCTGTCGGAGGTGTTTGGGTACCCCGACTCTCGATCCGAGTCTAGTTGTTCGACACAAGACCCCACGCTGTTGGCAAAACTGCTTTTGTGTTGCAATCTGCATCTGGAGCCTGTGCCTTTTGTCATTCTTCTGCATCATGACCTACTGCTTCTAATAACGCTACCTTTCTACTAAGACAGTTCGCTTAGGAATGTTTCTTCCCCAGTTAATGAATGACTTCAAAGACCATTTTGGAAAGGCACAGGGGCCAACACGTCAAACAACTTGATGGGTCTTTTAGTCAAAGTAACAGCTTGAGAGTGGCATGGTCCATGATTATATTGAATTTATTCTCATACAGAGAGCACATGAAATATTGTATACCATAGACGACACTCAGTAACTCCTTTTCTGTTGTTGAGTAATTGTTTTCTGCTGTATTTAATTGTCTGGATGCGTAGGCTAATGGATGTTCTGCACAATTAATGTTTTTACCCAAAACTGTTTCGATAGCATGTCTAGATGCATCACAGGACAGGATGAATTCTTTGGTGAAATCTGGATAGATTAATACAGGACTACATGTTAATATGTATTTCAGTGTTTTAAATGCTGTGTTGCATTCTGTTTTACAGTGAAATTTAGTAGCTTTTTTCAATAACTGCATGAGAGGTCATATTACTTCTGCATAGTCCTTTATAAATTATCAATAACAATTTGAGAGGCCTAGAAACAGCTGTATTTCCTTGGTAGATTATGGTGTTGGAAAATCTTTAAGTGCTGCTATTTGCTGTGGATCGGTTTTGATTCCGTGTTCGGTGATAACATGGCCTAAATGTATTACTTCCTTTAATGCGAAGTGACACTTTTCTAAATTTAATATTAATTTAGCATACCTGAGACGTTGGAAAACTTCTCATAAGTTAATCGTATGCTCTTCGATGTCTTTTGAAAATACGATTACATCATCGAGGTATATCATGCACTGTCTGCACTGTCAAAGTTTTAATCCACATAACTCACCCTCTAGCAATCTTGGAGTATTTCATTCTTTAATCCAAAAGGCACTCTTAAGAACTGCCAATGACCTGAAGGGATGGAGAAAGCAGTTTTATGTCTGTCCTCCGGTGCAGTTTCTATTTGATGGTACCCGCACCTCAAGTCAATTGTGGAGAAATATTTACTGTTGCCGAGATGGTCAATGGTATCTATGATATTCGGTAATGGATACACAATTGAAATTGTTTTGCTATTTAAAATCCTGTAATCACAACAGGATCTATGATGTTTTGCACTGTCAACAGATTTCTTTGGCACAATTATGACATTTGCGCCGCATGGCGTAGCCGAATACTCTATTACACCACATTTAACTACCGATCAAAGAATTCAAGTAACAGCTGTAACTGGTGAGGAACTCTGTATGGTCTCCTATAAAATGGGACATTATCTCTTGAAACTTCCTGGCAGATTAAATCTGTGTGCCAGACTGAGACTTGAATTCAGGACCTTTGCCTTTTGCAGGCAAGTGCTCTACCAACTGAGCTACCCAACCATGACTCATGACCCGTTCTCACAGCTTCAATTTTGCCAGTACCTCATCTCTTACCTTCCAAACATCAAGCTCTTCTGCTAACCTTGAAGCTATGGGGATGGGCTGTGGGTCATGCTTGGGAAGCTCAGTTGGTAGAGCACTTGCCCCCAAAAGGCAGAGGTCCCGAGTTCAAGTCTCGATCCAACACACAGTTGTAATCTGCCAGAAAGTTTCATATCAGCACCCACTCTGCATCAGGGTGAAAATCTCATTCTTGTGTTATCTCTTGTTGGAATCCTGCATTGTGTGGTGTTCATTTGTGGTAGCGGTCCCTGTGAACTAAACATATCCTGAAACTTGTCCAACACTGCTTTTATCATATCACTTTCATTTCCTTTAAGTGCAATATCTTCTGGTGCTATGCGGTTTTGCAAGGGGCTGGTTTGTCGTTATCGTGTACGTCAGACCAATCAAAATCATTTCCTCTAAGGAACATATGTTAGCTATTAACATTTCCATTTGTAACTCTGTGTTCTGTCCCAAAATTATCTGTATGCACTGATATATTTTGTACTCCATCAATTGTTGTGGCACAAACTATACTCCACACACAAAACAATGTGCTGTATCTAATTCAGCCTTTTCCTCTTAATGTTTCAACTGTGCATAGTGTAAAGCAACATTAATGTCCACCCAAAGTAGCTTTCCTGTACCGAATAGTATTTTATCCCGCGAATCTACATTCAAGGACATTGCTCGCAGTTTACTTGATTCCTCTTTCCAGGGAGATTTATTGCAGCAAAGCATCCTTGGCAGCTGTGTCATCTAATTGAAACACTGTCCCGCTATGCTCCACTGTTTGCTGCCCAAGGTTGATTATAGAATGATGTTTATTCAGGAAATCTAATGTTAGGATAGCATTGTATTCATTGTTTACCCTTGATATGACTTCCACGACCTCCTGGAATCTTACCCCCTCAATGTGAAAGGTTAGTGATGTACAGCCTACTGAACGTGTATCACCTCCGCCTATACCACTTAACTTATATCTTGGAGGGTCATATCTCCTGACCTCAGTGCACTGTTTATTTATGACTGACACTTGAGCCCCAGTGTCGACTAAGAGTCTACATGTTTTACCATTAATAGTGCCTGGTAACCATCACACCGCCTTCGCATGCGCTGTAATACTATAGAATTTTAATGGGAATGGGAACAACAGTCGGCGTTTCTGTTTAATGGGCCCCTGTTTCCAAATTTCACTGTACTACTGCACTCAAAATATGTATGGCCCAACCTTTGACAAGTTGTATACTGTGGTTGGCTACTCTCTTTTGAGATGTGTCCCTACTGATCGCATCTGAAACAATAAACCCCTGTGGAAAATCCATTTTTTCTTTCCTTGTACAGCGTCACGGTGTCTATTTCCTCTAATTCTGTAGCAACGTTCACTCCACCAATTAAATTCTTCAGATTTCTGCCCTAACACAGTGCAATGTTTCGGGTGACAGTTCTCATAAAAAAATATCTATACCGTATTCTGCACTTTTTGCAGAATATACTTATTGGCTTCATCACTGGCTGACAATTGGTAAGTGTTGCTGATAACTTTTCGTATTCTATCCACAAAGCTTTCTATTGTTTATTGTGCCTTTGGGACATAGTGTTCAGCTGCTCCCTATAAAAACGGCAACTGTTCTGATTTTTAAACCTTTTGAGCAAAACTTGTTTCAATTCATCAAAAGTTAATGCATTTCGTAATTCCTCATGATATAGTACATCTGCCTTAGCTTCCCCAATTAACTGTAATTTTGTCATCTGCAGCATCTGTTCCTCTGACCAGGAACCGAGTTTAGTGGCTGCCAACAAATCAGCAAAAAATGCTTCTGCATCCTTGCTTGTCTTACCAGAGAGGTGTGGCTGCTGATGAATCCCATATAGGAGGGTCTACACTAGATGTTGACCTATACTCAGATAATCAGTTCAACAATTTATTATTGTCAGACTTCGATTGGGTTATCTAATTAAGTAGTCTCTCAATAACCTCGTGGTGGAAATTCCTTTGTCTTACTGTCTGTCATTGTAATGCTTTCCTGCTTAACAAATGGTTATTCCCACAAATATACTTCCTATGGCCACAAGAACAAATATTCAGTTATGTAACAAGTAACATTTGAAATCTGATTACAATTTCAATCAAAGTTAAAAGAACATCTAATACTATCTGACAAGAAATTTTCTAGTGTGAAATTTCTTTGAAAGTATGAGAGCTTTACATTTTTTGTTTTTTACAATGCGAAAGTTTATCTTGAAAAGGAAAAATATCTTGAACCAATCTGCACTCACCAATGTACTGATGTCCGCAGGTTGCCGTCTGCTGTCTGGGGGTTGTTCGTGGCCCGTCACTGGCGATGGCATCGTGAATTTCTTATACCACAAATTCCCTACCGTATATACCTCAAAATAGAGCCAAGGTTATCTGACACCAAATATAGTACATCAGGGTTTAGTGACACTAGATTGAGTGTTAGTGACAGAGGGGAGAAAAGGTTGTTATTTTCTCAGGAATAGTGGTAGAGAAAGCGACACTTTGTCGGTGGTGGAATGGGTTCTTTACTTGGTTCAGTGGGTGAGATGTGAGAGAAACGTTGGTGAATCCACTAACGGTCATTTGTGCACATAATTCCCATTAAACGAACATAATAATACAATGTGTTTTAACTTGCTTGCTTCCTTGCAGCTGTGGGGCAGCAAAGTTGTAGTGTACACATTCCAGTGACCACTTTTACAATGACAACTCATGTTGCAGCGAGGCACCAGTGGCGTATTCTTCCATTGAGTACCGACTCATTGCGGTGGTCGCATGGTCTTCTCCTTGTGAAAATGCTCTTTGCATTGTTAACAAGCGGCTACGGTGTGGTGCGAGTGCTCTGTCCCAGAACCTTGAGGTTCAGCACCTTATGGTGGAGTTCATCAACCTCTAGGTTCACACGTGACCCATTTGGTGAGGCTGCAGTCCATTTGTCCTCACAAGCCACCTGGGTAAGCACCACAAAAAATTCCTTCAGGTAACATCTGTGATGACATCTTCTGCCTTGACCTGTTGGCACAGTACCAACATCATCTTCTGTCGAACAGCATAGCGGTTAAGTTATGGTAGCGAAGTATGACATCCGCTGACTAACCATCGGTCCATCCATCCAGGAGACATTTCTTCATGTCTTCTTTCTCCTCTTTCTCCTCTCAAAGGACCTCCTTCGGTCCATTTGTCAGAGATATTTATTCGATATTTTTACCAATGTCGCGAAGTTTTTAGGGTAGTGACTGACTCTTCAATCATTGATCTATGCTTCTCATGTTGGGCAGAAATGTGAGCAACATTGACACATGTGCTGCTTTCCATTGTTTTGCCTCTATGCTGGTGGGGTCAGGCATTACCCTTTCATCCTCCTCCGCATTGCCAGGTACATCATGCACATGATTTCAGTATGTTGACAGTTACTAGAGCATTGCCTGCTGATGTGCGAACTGCTCTGGTCATTGTTCTCCTTGGAAGCTTTGCTGGTCTGCTCAGTTGTTGATTTGTTGAAGTGCTGACTGCTGCTGTGAAAACTGCATCTGTCATCGGCCTTCTCATGTTGGGCAGAAATGTGACCAATGTTGGCACACCTGCCCAGTGTTCCTTGTCCGACTGCTGCCACTTCCGAATATTGTGGCTTAGAGTGTCAGAGTCTCTAAAATTTTCACTTAACCTATAAAAAATGTTTACATATTTTTCTGCTTTGAACAGCCATAAACAATGCATAATAATTATACATAATTTTTATGCACCCCACACAACCTTGCAAAAAGTATTAGTCATCTGTTTGATAAATATTTATGTAAATATAAAATCTGAGGTCTTGATTACAATTTTGTGTCTGCTTGAAAAAAGCAGTTTTGAAGACGATTGTTGAGTGATCAGATTTTTGCTTTTGGAAGGCATACAACCTGTCAGCAGTATTATCGCAGATGAACAGACAATTCAGTAGTGGCACAAACCATACAAGTTTTTTACATGCAGGTGCAAAAAATTTAAAAGTGATTGGAAAAGCGTAACTGACGATCACTAACAGTATTGACCATGACATTGTAATGCCTTATTGATCCACTTAGCCAAAAGGTCGACATCGTAGAGTTGAAAAAATTGTTGAACAGTGCCAGGTAAGTGTTAACACAACTCACTCCAGCATTCAAATCAAACTGAACTACTGTAAGACTTGTGCATTGTGGATTCCCAATTCATCTCAAAGTAAAGGGATTTAGCATTTGCACCAAGCTCAGAAATCATTCTACTAGCAAAGGTGGTGGATTTTTGGACAGGTTTAACCTTTGATGAAATGAATACATTATTCTGAACCAGAGTCCAAGAGTGAAAACATGCAATGATAACTATCTTTTGTATTCCCCATTGTATGATTTTCAGTGTTTTTTTGGAGGAGCAATACATGGCCAATGGCTATGTTACTCATACATGATTGAGAAGAAAGTCAAGCAATGAAAAGAGGAAAGACACTCTGCTTCTTTGAGACGATGATTTGACTTATGTGGGACAACTGTTATTGAAAACTATGGGGAAAGGCAGCTCTTACTTCATCCTTTTGCATTCTTGATGTGCCCCCTTTGGATTTTAATCTGGTGTGATGAAAGAAACTTTGCATGACCATAAGTTCCATGGCGATGAAAAGCAAAGAAAAAAGTACAAAACTGACATTGAGATCAAGGTAAAGATTTTTTTGCTGAGGGGACAAGTGCCATAAATTTGGTGGGGATTACATGGAAAAATAGACAAAAAGTTGTATTGATTTAATAAACCACTTTTGCTGTACAGCTGTTTGTTTAATTATTTATAACCACTGAAATTTAAAGTTACCAGTCCCACATTCTTCTTTAGAATTTTGATATAACTTATTCAGTGTGTATAAATCTTTGTTGCTTGACATTTAATTAGTTCCTATTAAATTTTTACTTGTTATTTTAAGATCATTTCCACAGAATGGTAGCTGCAATATCAAATGGCAGATCCTGGTTGGTTGAGAAAGATAGCTCCACTTGTTGCTTGCATAAGCCTCTGTTTGGTGTGCTATATCTCCGTTTCTCCTCACAGTTCTCATTGTAAGATAAGATAGTTATAGAATCTATTTGTATATAAGCTGTCTAGAAACTGAGTGTAACAATAACATCATTGTACCCACTGCATGTATTAAATTATATACTTGTTAAGTTTTTCCAGGGTATTACAAAAACTGCTTCATTCTTGTTGTGATAAAAATGCTTCATTTCCCTCAGGAGAGGATAAGATAAGATAATTTTATTTTCATTAGGTCTTTACAGCAGTAGACAATATACAGGGTGGAGAAAAATTGTGTTATGAAATATTAACCCCGGATAGCGGATGCCAGTAAGAACCAAAATTACTAATGAAACTTCCTGGCAGATTAAAACTGTGTGCCGGGACGAGACTTGAACTTGGGACCTTTGCCTTTCGCGGGCAAGTGCTCTACAACTGAGCTACCCAAGCACGACTCACACCCCTCCTCACTGAACCTTTTCTTCTGCCAGTATCTCGTCTCTAAATTGGTAGAGAACTTGTCCGCGAAAGGCAAAGGTCCCGAGTTCGAGTCTCACCCCGCTCACAGTTTTAATCTACCAGGAAGTTTCATATCAGCGCACACTCCGCTGCAGAGTGAAAATCTCATTCTCAAAATTACTAATATTTTGTAAGTTGACAACACATCATTTTTTATACTATGGAAACTTGGCGCCACGTGCTCCGATTAGCCATGGGATTGCCCTGTTGCCTTCCTTCGGTTGACAGGCAGCGCTATGGTTGTTGTTTCACACATACAAACTTTCCTTACTCCCTCACTGTCCCAGTGTGATACGCACTTGTGTCGTATAGGTCTTGCTGTTTGCCTCCACCTTACATCAGAGGCATTCACACCTAAGCTTCACTTCGGAGCACACATCTCCTGCAATTTAGTCATACAGTAAACATGGCAGCACAGTATTCATTTGAAGAACAACAAGATATTGTTTTTGTTTATAGACTAGCTGATGGTTAATTTGCTTGAAGCTCCATGGTTGTATGAGGAACAATACTTAGCAAGATGCCACCCACAACTGCAGATGTGTACAGCAAGTCAACTTGGTGAAACAGGCCCGTTAGTGGGATATCAGGGTGATGCTGGAAGACTTTGAACATGACGGGATGCTGCATATGAAGAGACTGTTCTTGAGTGCTTCAAGGAAGTACCTGCGACAAGTACTCGAGCGGCTGGACATGGCATGGGGGTCACTCATCAGTTAGTCTAGGAGGTTCTGACAGATGATGGCCAGCAGCCATTTACTTTCCACCTTTTCCAAGACCTAAATCCTGTGGCGGACTATGATCACAGTGTAGGGTTTTGCCAGTGGTTTCTGTGACATGTTGCATGGGATCCCAATTTCCACACCACTGTGTTATTTACCGACAAGTGCACCTTCCATTGAGATGGCCTTTACAACACTCAAAATGTTCATTACTGGGCAAGAGGAAATCCTCACGTCATGTACATCCATGGACACCAGGAACGATTTTCACTCAACATTTGAGCAGGCATTGTGGGTGACCATCTGATTGGGCTGGTCCGTCTACCTCCTCAACATACTGGGACAAATTAGCTTTACTTTTTGCAAGAAACTCTACCCAGCCTGCTGGAAGATGTTCCCTTGGACATATGGCTACGCATGTGGTTGCAGTATGATGGGCTGCCCACATATAACAGTCATGCTGTACGCGGATATTTAAATGAACTCTTCGACAGCCGGGTAATTGGCAGAGGTGCTTGTAGGATATAGCCCCCACGATCACCAGACCTCGCCACTGGACTTTTTCTTCTGGGGATTCTTCAAAGTTCTAATTCACCCACTTGAATGCGAACCACCTAGAAACAAAGAGGAATTAATGGATCTCATTCAGTGTGCCGTCAATCACATCAGGGCAATGCCAGGAATCTTTGAAAGAGTTCGGCATTGCCAAGCTTGTGTCATGTCAGAGGGTCGCCAGTTCAAGCACCGCTTTAAGTACACAATGTCGTATCTACAAAAAAGACCCTTTTCAGAGCCAACACAATTTGTAAAAGACTTTCTGTATGTGAACTAACAACTGTTGATGGGTTTGTTCCTGGTACCTCTTATCATGAAACTTAAGTGGAAGTGTCAAGACCCTGACAGATTCGCCCCCAGAGTGGAAGGCTGACGCGCTACCACCGAGCATGCGGGCTACCTTGGATACATCACGATCTCTGGCAGGCAAAGAATTCGCTATCATGTGTTGTCCAGAGTATCTGTCAACAGTGCAATCCCGTGGTCAATTAGAGCGTGGGGCACCAAGTTTCTGTAGTTTAAAAATTTTGCGTTGTCGACCTACACAACATTAGTAATTTTGGTTCTTACTGGCATCAGCTATCCAGGGTTTATTACGTTAGCAAATAGAGCTGTTTTGCCATATCAGTATTTAGCTTACAATTCCATGTTGCAGTCAAAAAATTCTTTTAATTCATAGAATGGGTTTGCAACAAGCCATTTATTTAATGTTTTCCTAAATTCACACTCTGGTAGGTCTTGTGCCATATGCGGGAGCTTATTAAATAGTTTGTGGCCCACTAGCTCATAGCTATTAATGGGTTTGGTAATCTATGGTATGACATATGTGTGGAATTATTATTTCTTGTGTTGTGACCATGAATATTATTTATAAGTTTTACTTCCTGTAGTTCTTTTTTACCTAGGTTAACACTTGGTATATATACAGATTTATAACAGTCATTATTTTACATTCAGAGAACAATGGCTTACAGTGTGCTTTATGCTGAGAACATGTAATGTCTCTGATTGCTTCCGTCAGCAGAAATAATTTGTTTTGAACATAGCTTGAGTTTACCCATAGAATAAATCCATATGACATAGTACTTTCAAAAAGTGCAAAATAAGATGTTTCAACATAAGCTTCTGGTACACATTTCATAAAGCATCTAAATAAGAAAATTACTCTGGATAATTTAACGCTAATGTATTTTGCGTGTTGCTCCAAGGACAATTTGTCATCTAAGTATACCCCCAAGAACTTCATATAACAGGGATCATTAAAAGGACTTTTGTCCTTAAGACTTAATACAATTTTTTGTGTTTTGTTGTCATTCAGGACAAATCCATTTCACCTGAACCAATATGACATTTGGGCAAGTGTACTGTCAGCAGAATCTTTTAACTTATTTAGATCATTGTTGTAGTTTAGGAAGGTAGTGTCATCTGCAGATAGCACTGTTTTGGATCTTATAAAGGAGAGTAGGTCATTGATCATTACCAAAAACAGAAATGGTCCCAACACAGATTCCTGCGGAACTTCCACCTTAGTTTGTTTCTCAGTAGACTTTTCTGTGCCGATACACACAACTTGCCTACAGTTTTGGAGATAAGACTTTAGTAGTTTTAAGCTGTTCTGCCTAATGCCATAAAAAATGGAGTTTCTGTAGAAATGTGTCATGTCCTGCATAGTCAAACGCTTTACTCAGGTCACAGAATGTGGCATGAACAAATCCCTTCTCCTCAAATACTTTAAGAACATATTTAATTACAGAGTCTATTGTGTCTGCTGTTGATGTTTTTTTCTAAATCCATATTCTGCTACATTAAATATTCTGTGTATTTCAAAATGAGCAGACTACTGATGGTAAATGATGTATTTTATTATTCTGCCCATGACTGGAACTATTGATATGGGTCTGAAACTTGCATGTTTGTCTTTGTCACCCTTTTTATACACAGGAACCATCTTAGATAATTGCAGCTCCTCTGGAAAGTATCCTTCTGATAATTATTTACATAGTGAGTCAATGGATAAACAATGGAATCAATGACTTTTTTCAGCAAATTGCAAGACATGTCATAAATATCAGCACCATCTGATGACTTAATGTTCATTACTATTTTTAATACAGTACTATGCATAACCTCAGAGAAAGCGAGAATATTATTGTAAGGCATCACATGATAATTTTTTTCTAAGAGTTCTAATAGACTTGTATTAGGTTTACTGATGCCATTTCTTCCTTCCTCGATAGATTTAATAAAATAATCATTAAACCATTGTTGAGAGATATTGGTTTTGACCTTATATGACTCTTTGGCAACACTATTTATGAGATTCCAAGCAGCTCTGCATTTATTGTTAGAAGTCTCAATGTACTGGGCATTGTGTGACTTTTTCGATTCAATGACTGATTTTGTATAATCAATTCTCGATCTTACATACAGAGATTTTGCACTTTCGGACTTGGTATTGCTGTGTATATCTAACAGCATCATCACATGCATATCAGACAGCATTTTAGTGTACCAAGAATTTTTCTTTTTTGACACCTTCTTTTTACAACCTCTGTCTGTTACCCTACATTTCGTAACGGGAATACAATTATTAAATATTTGCAGAAATGAGTTAATGAAACGTTCAAAATTTATCTTAGCTGACCCATTATTAGATAGGCAAAGATTACCATCATTTCTCTGGCAGAACCAATTTCTATCTACAAGAGTTTTCCTGAACTTGTCAATTTTTCCATTGGTCATTGGCCTAGTGATCACCATTTTTGAATTGGCCATGTCACTACTAAGATTAACTGAACTGGTCCTGCCAGCATATGCTAGGGACATTGATTTGTGGTCAAAAAAGAGAAACATTGTTACATCACATTGGACTTGGACACATTTAAAATTAACAAATATATTGTTTAAGCATGCTTGTTCCCTAGTAGGTTTCATTTAGGAATTTATTTGGATCTATGAACACTGCTCCAAATCTATCACACTGTTCTTTGATGGCACAGTTAATTTTGCAGACTTATTTATCATTACAGATCTTCTTTTTATTATTCCACTGATTACAAGCTGGGAACCTGGATAGACTGAACTGCCGTAGGAGGTTTTTCAAATCACTAACACTGCACTTGGTAATTGACACGTCAAAATCAAAAATCACCACCTATTGTAATGTAATAGTCAGTAAATCTTTTCTCAGTGAGTGCACATAAAAGGATGTCCAATTTTTCTAAGAGTACACTGCTAATACCATTGGGAGACCTGTACAATGGTACTACTATTAGCTTCATACTACTTACGACTATACCAGTGGCTTCAAAATTCAGTTCTTCACATAAATAATTTAGATCTAAGTTACCAAAGGTGCAATTGATTGATCTAACAACACATATTGCTACACCACCTCCGTTTTGGGCCCACTGCTATTCCTCATCTTCATTAATGATCTTCCTCTTTGCTCTGAGACAAACAGCAAATTTACCCTGTTCGCTAATGATACCACAATTCTAATTGACGTTTTGATAGTTCACAATCTTTAACAAATTTAAAATACTTTTTTTAATGACATTTTAAATTGGTTCTCCTCAAATGGTCTCTCACTCAATGCAAATAAAACTCATTATATGTGGTTCCACACATCACAAAGTAATCTCGATGAAAGTTACATAAAATGTAGATATCAACCAATACAGAAAGTTGAAGATACAAAATTCCTGGGTGCTTATATAGACAGCAAATGTAATTGGTTAGTTCACATTCTTCATCTATGTGAAAAAACTTAGCTCAGCAACATTTGCATTATGGATAACTTCTTCAGTGGCTGAAGTTGACGGTTGACGCCATTATGGTTGCCTACTTTGGCTACTTCCACTCATTGATCTCATATGCTATCATTTAAAGGCCTTTAAATATGTCTGCTTGTGTCTGTATATGTGTGGATGTGTGTGTGTGTGTGTGTGTGTGTGTGTGTGTGTGTGTGTGTGTGTGTGTGTGTGTGTGTGCGCGCGCGTGCGAGTGTATAACTATCCTTTTTTCCCCCTAAGGTAAGTCTTTCCGCACCCGGGATTGGAATGACCCCTTACCCTCTCCCTTAAAACCCACATCCTTTCATCTTTCCCTCTCCTTCCCTCTTTCCCAAAGAAGCAACCGTCGGTTGCGAAAGCTCGAAATTTTGTGTGTGTGTATGTGGTTTTTTATTGTGCCTATCTACCAGCGCTTTCCCACTTGGTAAGTCATGGAATCTTTGTATTTATAGTATGTCTTACTTAAACTATGTACAATTTGGCATTGAATTGCCGTTGTATGTATTGTAAGTTTAAATTGAAACCTGTACAATTTGACACTTTCCATATCCTTGTGATTGACTCACTAACTGGATCTACGAAACATGAAATAAATAAATAAATCTTGTGAACTCTTCTGCAGTAACTGTTTGATAAACCATAATTTTTGAACTTAGAAACTGGAATTTCACCTTAAGTAAACATTGGGCCACTGAAACGCAGTAAGTCAAATTTATTCACTGATGAGAAGTCATTCAATACCAGTTCCTTGTCATTAAAACCTTGAATGTTTAAAAACCCAGTTTTCAGGTCTATATTCTACTCTCCTTCAGTTTTTAGATGATACCTGTTTTTGGATTTTTTTTCTTTTCTTTTTTTTGCTGGTTTATCCAGTTTTTCATCCCCCTCAAGCCATTTTAGTTTTCCTTGTTTTTTGTTATTTTGCAAAAGTCTGTAAAATTCTGCTTAATGTTAGTCCATCCTTTCCTAGCCAGTTTTCATTTAGGAATTTATTTGGATCTACGAATACTGCTCCAAGTCCATCATGGTGTTCTTTGATGGCACAGTTTATTTTTCAGACATATTTATAGTTACATTTAAGTTCACTTTCTGCAGTATGTTGCTTTGAGTTTTCCATATTTTTTAGATGGTTGTTTAGCTGTTGTATTCTAATTCCAAGTCACACATCAATTTTCCATCCTGGAACAGTGACATTTTTCAGTAAAGAATCGCCTATCAATAGAAGTTCATTTTCATTTCTTGGTACACTTGAGCCACTGCCTTTCCCTTTAGTATATGTTACAGACTTCCATTCATATTTATGTACTGAATTTTTGCGTACTGAGGTTATCGGTAATTCACCAAGCACATGTGATATATTGGACCTAAAGTTTTGATTATTAGTACTGCTTATACATGCATGCAAGTATTCATGGTATTCTTTTGTTTCCATTTTCCTGTATCCACACACACTGTAATATTTCTCTGTGGCTAATCTACTATTTGCTTTACCTGGAGTCATCGTTTTGTTGTATACCAACTTACTGCTGATGTGCGAACATGGATTGATGCAATGTTGTTTTGGTTTCACAGCTTTCTGACACACGGAACTCTTTTTCTCATAATAATTTATCATTATCTCTTTTTAAAATCGAGTTTTCACTTTTCAGCACTTCAGCATCATTTTAAACTATCTTGATAATTTCACTTTTGGTTTTCACAGCTTTTTCAATTTTGGGCATTTCGAAATGTAAACAGCCAAGAAATGTCCATAAAAAATCAACACTGACATATTTTAAGTTTATTTTGACACACTTTTCATACAACCAGTAATTACACTTAACACATAAGATTTCTTTTATCACTTTCTTTTTACATTCTTTACATAATGAACTTTCAATTTTTCCATTTTTGATGAGAGCGTAACACTGACTGTTGTATGGGTGCCACCTACACTTACATTGAAAAAATAGCTGAAAACAAGCTTTAAAAAATGTGATTATTACAGCTGGCAGTGGCTTAGTGCTGCTATTACACTTTAAAACTCCTGGTACTGCTGTGCTCTAGGGCTATGACATCTGCGGGAATTATATTCTTAGTCATGACAAGCTGCAGATTGGAGTTCTAGGTTTGTTAGTGACTCATTTTTATGTTATAAGCTCTTTGCCTTTTTATCACTGTATAAATAGCAATTTGCTTGTACCATGGACTTTCCATTGTTTAATTTGTTTGTCTAAGTTTATGCTTTGTACAGGATGTCAACTCACATTTACTCTCCGACACAGTGTTTCTTTCTCAGGGTCCTTTTTATAATTTTTCTTTTGATTTTTTTTTTTTTTTTTTTTTTTTTTTTTTTTTTTTTTTTTTTTTTTTCAACAGAGGCAATGAAAGAATAAACTGAATATTTAGTAGGGCGAAAAGTGAACACACAGTATGAATGAATGTGTTAGTAACATTCGCTCAGTAATATTTTTCTTTAATTCACTGTAAACCTAGCATCACCTAAGAGCCATTTGTCAGAAATAAAATGTATCATGACATTTATTTTTATTTTTATGAAGTGTTTGTTTAAACAGTTAATTTTGAATTTTGTAGGCGTTCTAATGCAGAGAGGTGAGTTCAGGAAGTTGTTACGGCTAACATGGTCTTCTGAGTGGTTTGGTAGCATTGAAAATTTGCTCAAGGAAAAGGATACAATGGAAGAACTACAAGAATTGCCGTTCTGCTCAGAATTAAAAGCAAAAGCATTTGACATGGGAGAAGTGCAGATGTCATCTTTTACTGTTTGCAAGCAGTATATGTATGATATACAGAATGCTACTACTCACGAGAATGCAGAGACTGCCTTATATGGTCTTACACGGTATTAAACAATTTAGTTGTCTGCAGAGTAGTTATAATTAAGATTTTGTTATTTGAGCCAGTGTAGATATAAACTACTGATCATATGGGTAACCAACATTACAGGAATGATGATCAAACTGTGCGGTGCAGTATGTGAATTTATAGTAATGTTGGTGTCATGACTTGCCGTTAAGTGCCAATATTGGTATGGTGATGTAGTGTTAAACTGCAAGCATCAGTGCACCTTACAGTTGCAGACAGTTAACATTGATTTGGACAAGGTGAACAGGGCTATACTCCTTAAGCTGTTTTATCAAAACAATAGCAATAGTGCTGCTGCTCCTTACAGGTACTGATGTGTTAAAGGAATATGGAGAGATCATCTTTTTGCATGGAGGTTGAAGAACATGATTCAGAAGTTCCAATTAACTGGTGATTTCGGAATTGCTCCTGGAAAAAGGCCGACGGCCAACTGAACCACAAGTCGCTGAAGAAGTTACTGTTGCCATGGCTGAGAATCTGTATGCAATGTTCGATCTTTAAGCAGTGAGTGAGCTATGTCATGACAGCTGAACATTCCGTGTCCACTGTTCCAAAATTGCTGTGAACAATTGCTAAGTGATATCTGTAGTGTGGTTCCAGGCTGTCGTGGATGCAGATGGTCATCACATTGAACAGCATTTTTAACCTGGAAGGTTAATAGAGTACACGCCTAACAGATGTCTCATGTGGAAATTAAAATTTGTTTCTTGCAATGATTTATTTGTCATTTCTCTTCCGCGTGTCCCTACAAATGTTTCCACTAAGTTTCATTGTCCTATGATCACTTGTTTTGCGTGGGAGCCCTCTCAAGTAATGAAATCTTAATTATAACTTCTCTCCATATTAGATTTATACTTCCCATAGTTTTAGAGTATGAGTGGTAATAAGTTTGTAACAACATAACATATTTCAGATTTGGTTTTGGTTAATTTTACTTTGTTTAACATTCTAAATTTGTATTGATTTCAATGGCTGCTTCACTACTTGAGCCATCTCCTTTGAAGGCATTGCCTACAAACAAATCCATGGTACGGCTATGGGCACCTGCATGGCACCATCTTATGCTAGCCTATTCATGGGTCATCTAGAGGAACCCTTTCTGAAAACCCAGAATCCTAAACCCCTCACCTGATTCAGATTCATTGATAACATCTTTGCTATCTGGATTGAAGGTGAGGACACCTTATTCACATTCCTCTGAAACCTCAACAACTTCTCCTCCATTTGCTTCACCTGGTCCTACTCAACCCAACAAGCCACCTTCCTAGATGTTGACCTCCATCTCAGAGATGGCTACATCAGTACCTCCGTCCATATCAAACCTACTAACCACTAGCAATACCTCCACTTCGACAGGTGCCACCCATTTCATACCAAGAAGTCCCTTCCGTACAGCCTAGCTACCCGTGGTCGTTGCATCTGCAGTGATGGCAGTCCCTCTCTAAATATACCGAGGTCTCACTGAGCCTTCACTGACCGTAATTTTCTTCCCATCCTTGTTCAAAAACACCACCTCCCAAAGTCCCACAGTCCAGCCACAGAGGAGCATTGCACTCGTAACTCAGTACCATGCGGGACTGGAGCAACTGAATTACATTCTCCACCATGGTTTTTATTACCTCTCGTCGTGCCCTGAAATGAGAAACGTCCTATCCACTATCCTTCCCACCCCTCCCACCGTGGTAGTCCGCTGTCCACCGAATCTACACAATATACTCGTCCATCATTACACAACCCCTGCTCCCAATCCCTTACCTAATGGCTCATACCCCTGTAATAGACCTAGATGCAAGACCTGTCCCATACATCCTCCTACCACCACCTACTCCAGTCTGTTCACTGACATAACCTATCACATCAAAGGCATGCTACCTGTGAAACCAGTCACGTGATCTACAAGCTAAGCTGCAACCACTGTGCTGCATTCTATGTAGGCATAACAACCGGCAAGCTGTCTGTCCACATGAACGGCCACCGACAAACTGTGGCCAAAAAACAAGTTTACCACCCTGTAGCTGAACACGCTGCCAAACATGATACCTCTCATCTCAATGACTGCTTCACAGCCTGTTCCATGTGGATCCTTCCCACCAACACCAGCTTTTCTGAATTGTGCAAGTGGGAACTTTCACTGCAATACATCCTAAGTTCCCGTAACCCTCCTGGCCTCAACCTTCGCTAGTCACTGTCCTCACCTATCCAGCCCCCTCCCAGTTGTCATTCCAGCACTACACAGCCGTCATTTCACCACCACACTCAGTCTTTTAATTTCTTTTATTTTTATTTCTCTCTTTTCTGCTACTTACCCCCTCCGCACCTTCTCTCCTACCCTCCGTCTAAACTGCGACACTTCACTGTCTGCCACTCCCACCATACTATCCGTCCTCCTCCCCGCCTCAGCCTCCTCATTACCCCCACCCAGTCACCACTCCCATCATGCACTGGTGCTGCTGCTCGCAGTGTAGTTTCAGCTCTCGGAGACTGCAGACTTGGGTACAAGTTGCGCTTGCGTGAGTGTATGTGTGCGTGCATGTGTGTATGTGTGTCTACTGCTGACAAAGGCCTTAATGGCCGAAAGCTATGATTGTGTGAATCTTTTCATCGTGCCTATCGCGACTCAGCATCTCCGCTATATGGTGAGTACCAACTTTCCTTCTCTCGTATTGTTCCTTTGGTTTTCTTTTGTTGATGTGCATCCTATAACCTCCTTTCGAGACACTCCACTCCATTCAACTGCCATCTCTAATAGATTTACAATGCCATCGAGAATCCTCAAATTTTTATTTCTTCTCCCAGAACATTGAGACCATTTCCAAATTTCTCCTTGGTTTCTTTCACAACTTAATGTCCCTTCTCAACTGTTCTTCCTGTTCATGTCCTTCAACTCATAACTACATTGTGGTTTCTGTACAAGCAATAGATAACA
The DNA here is from genome assembly GCF_023897955.1 of Schistocerca gregaria. NCBI lineage: Eukaryota > Metazoa > Arthropoda > Insecta > Orthoptera > Acrididae > Schistocerca > Schistocerca gregaria. Next base: position 413,540,370 of record NC_064920.1, on the reverse strand, counting down.
TTTTTTTTCCTGTTATTTTGTCCTTAGTATCTTCAGAATGTCAATGAGTGTATTCCAGTCAACAATGTAAAAAGCTTTCTCTAGATCTACAAATGCTGTAAATGTAGGTTTGCCGTTCTTCAATCTGTGTTCTAAGGTAAGTCATAGGATCAGTATTGCCTCGTGTTTTTACATTTCACCAGAACCCAATCTGATTTTCCCCAAAGTCATCTACAAAAAATTTGTGTCAATACTTTGCAGCCATAACTTATTAAACTGATGCCTCTGTAATACTCACACCTCTCACCACTTGCCCTCTTTGTAATAGGAATAATTACATTCATTATTAAGTCTGGGGGTCACACCTGTCACATATGTCCTGCACATCAGATGGCTGGCTCTTCCAGTAATTTCAATAATTCTGACTCTAGACAGCTTGTTTTGTGTTAGGTCTTTCAGTGTTTTGTCAAATTATTCTTCCAGTATCATATCTCTCATCTTGTCTTCATCTACTCTCCACTCTCTTGTAGAATGCATATATTCTTTTCATCTTTCACACATATAAGAGATACAAGTATACAAAACTATCCTAGCTTTCAGAACTATTACCTGTAGTGCCTTTTTCAAGAAGAAAGAGTGATAGGGCATGGAACATTAAAAAGACGGGTAGGTCATGCAAACCCCCAGATGAGAGGGAGTGATCTGCCCTTCCTTTTTAACCTTTCGCAAAGTATTCCTTTTTCTTCTCCAAGGAACAAACCTATAGTTTCAGAAACTAGGATGGTTTCGTGTACTTTTATAGGTGTTCATCAGTAGTACTAAAAATGTCACCTCCTAAAGATAAGATGACTTCAGTGTAGTCTTTTTATGATTATATTATACAGTTAGTTCAGTTAATTTAATTGATTGTAATAAGACGTAATGCCATGAGCTTAGTGCAGATGGTTCCGGTATATTCTGTTAACATGTATTCCTTCTTTTTCCTGGTTTAGTGATACAATAATAGCTCCCTTTATGGCTGCTCAGAATAGTTTTTGGTGGTATGACGTAAATTTTCTACTATTCTGAGTTACTCTAATGGAAGCTGTAGGATTTATGTATGACTGGTCAGCCAGAACATTCTGACCACCTGCCTAATAGCTGACATGTCCACCTTTGGCAAGGTTATCAGCAGCAACATCTGATGGCATGAAAGCAGTGAGGCCTTGATAGGTCACGGAGGGAACTGGCACCACATCTGCACACACACACACACACACACACACACACACACACACACACACACACACACACCACCACCACCAAATTCCCATAAACTCTGGGGAGGGGCAATGAGTTCTCATGCCACATTCAATCACGCCCTAGATTATTTTTGAACAGGTTCAGATCTGGCAAGTTGTGGAGCCAGCACATTAATTGGAACTCGCCACTGTGTTTCTCGAACCACTCCATCATACTCCTGGTGTTGTAATGTGGTGCATTATCTTGTTGAAAAATGCCACTGCTTTCAGAAAACATGATCGCCATGAAGAGGTGTACATGGTAAACGGTATACGATATTCGTTGGCCATCAGCTCTGCTGAACCCATGAATGCCCACATGAATGTTCCCCAGAGCATAATGGAGCCTCCGCCATTTTATATCCGCCCCACAGTACAAGTGTCAAAGAGATGTTCCCCTGGAAGGCAACGGATTCATGCCCTCCCATCGGAATGATGAAGAAGATATTGCGATTCATTAGATCATGCAACACTCTGCAACTGCACCAATATCTAGTGCTGATGGTCATGTGCCCATTTCAGTCTTAGCTGCCAATGTCGTGGCGTTAACATTGACACATGCAAGGGTTGTCGGATGCAGAGGCCCATCGTTATGAGCGCTTGGTGCACTGTGTGTTCAGACATGCTTGTAGTCTGCCCAACATTAAAGTCTGGTGTTAATTCCGCCACAGTTCCTCTCATGCCCTATTTTAGCAGTCTCTCCAGCCTATGACATCTGACATGTGTAATGAAGGGTGGCCACCATAATTCCTGGACATGATTTCATCTTGATTCTGCCACATGTTGAAGACATCACAGCAGTCTTCGAACACCCAACAAGTCGTACACTTTTTGAAATGCTCTTGCCGAGCCTCCAGGCCATCACAATCTGCCCTCAATGACACTCAGATAGATTATGCACCTCTTCATTTCTACTCACAGACAGCATGCTCACTGATACTAAATGCATCATTTGTGTGTTTGACTAGCAATCATTCCTCACCAAGTGACACTGCTATCACCAGGATAGGTTTATGTCGATAGTAGGTCAGTGGTCATAATGTTCTTGCTGTTTAGTGTGTATTCTTCAGTGTGCGAACAGAATTTGAATCATTACCATATTTTCCCATGTGCTGTTTGTATAGATTTGGTTCA